>NC_090445.1:1037557255-1037865380 GCF_031143425.1 Pleurodeles waltl | reverse complement strand
TGTCTTTGGTATTTGTGGATCTACATTTTGTACCAGTTGAAATCCGGTATTAGGGCCCCACATTTACTGCTTTTCATTCCTATTCCCCACTATTGTTGAATGATTTCTTGTGATACCTTTGGGCATTCTCTTTTTCCAGAACATCCTTTTGGCTTTGACACTTCTAGAAAAGACAAGTAATCTGTAGTGATGCCTCCAAAGTCAAAGCAGTATTGGAATGGTGAGTTCCTTGAGCTGTAAAAGAAGTATAATATATAACTGGATTTTGTCAATATCTGCAATGAGATATATAGAAGATTTTCCTCCATCGTTCATGCCATCAGACAACTTACCAAGAAAGGAAGGCACATTGTGCAGCTAAAAGATGACCAAGGACTGGCATTCTAGAAACTAAAGACAACCTTCATTTTGGCACCTATCTTGAGACATCCTGATGTGAATATACCCTTCTAGCCAAAAGCAGCACATCCTTGTATGCAATTGGAGCCAGTCTGTCTCCTCAGCCTGGTGCAAACGTTTAATTATACCAGCATACTTGGAATCATTTTAGTAATTTCACATAACAATTTAATTCAATTCAATTTATTTATTTATGATTGGAACTCAACTGAGGTCCACATAAAAATAAACAAAAAAATAATACTTTTATCCCTACAATAATTTCCCCACAAAATCAAGTTGGACGTATTTAGAAATCTGTAAAGTGATAAGGTTCTATAAAGTGCACAATATTACTTTTTACAAATATAATAAATATTTTTATAAATATGGAATTACAAAATACAGTACTCCAATATAAAGTGCAAAAAACAGAATAGTGCAAATGCACACAACAATGAGATTAAGGCAAGTTTTGTGCAAAAACGCTAGAACAGTTTGAGGTCATTCCATTCCACATTAACATAAAAAGAACAAAGTGTAAATGTGTAGGTAAGATGCTAAAGAGGCGATTAGCTGGAGAAAGAGATACACATATCTCTCATTCAGATAATAATTTTTTTAAAAATGCAGATGTAATAAACACAAATTCGCTCACAGCATACCGAAATGCCTTTAACCTACAATTGCAAACAACATTGATAATTCTCTCAAATCAAATTCAAGTATTGTTTGCATTCAGGAACTCAAAATGAGGTCCACATATAAAGCAGTGGGATTAAAAATATACACAGACAGTCTAATACTTTACCCATCCACCCATAAAAACACAAAAATAATAATGAATAAAAAAGGTACTCACAAACCATACCCAGCTCTTCATAAAGTGCTGTTAGACTTGGCATCATTGGCATGCTCTCCCCTAACTTTTACCTCTACTTACAAGGTTGCTTCTGTGTGCTGGACTCTGTTTTTGCTGTTTGTGTTTGCTCTGGACACTTTACCACTGCTGAACAGTGCTAAGGTGTAAGTGTTCCCTGTATAAATTATATGTGTACATTGGCTTATCCAAGATTGGCATATTTGGCTTACTAGCAAGTCCCTACTAAAGTGCACTAGAGGTGCCCAGGGCCTGTAAATCAAAAACTACAAGTGGGCCTGCAGCACTGGTTGTGCCACGCACATTAGTAGCCCTGTAAACATGGCACAGACCTGCCACTCCAGTGTATGCAAGTGCAGTTTTAAACTGCCAATCCAACTTAGCAAGTGTACCCACTTTCCAAGCCTAAACCTTCCTTTTTTATACATGTAAGGCACCCCTAAGGTAGGCCTTAAGTAGCCCCATGGGCAGCGCACAGTGTGTGTTAAAGGTGGGACATTTACTTATGTGTTTTACATGTCCTAACAGTGAAATACTGCCAAATTCGTTTTTCACTGTCGCAAGACATATCTTTCTCATAGGTTAACGTGATGGCTGCCTTTAAATATTATTAAAGTACAGATTTCCTTTGGAAGCAGATAGACACAAGGAGTTTGAGGTCTCTAAACTCACAATTTAAAAATACATCTTTTAGTGAAGTTGATTTTTAGATTGTGTGTTTGAAAATGCCACATTTAGAAAGTGGGCATTTTCTAGCTTAAACCATTCTGTGACTCTGCTGTTTGTGGATTCCCTGTCTGGGTCAGTTTTACAGTTGGATTGTTTTCACCTCTCCTCTAGACAGTGACACAAAGGGAGCTGGGGTGTACCCTGCATATCCTGATGGACCATCTGGGCTGAGGGGAGGAGATGAGTGGTCACTTGCACCTGAAAGGGCCTGTGCCTGTCCTCACACAATGCAGTCTCCAACCCCCTGGTGTGTGTATGGGGCATGGCTTGGGCAAGGAAGAATCTTGAAAACAACAGAGACTTCTCTTTGAAGTCGGCCTACTTCAAAGGCAGAAAGGGGTATAAGAAGAGCGCCCAAAACCCTTGAAAATCAGATTACTTCTGGAACCAAGATGAACCTCTGCCAAGAAGAGCCGGAGAAGGTAGAGGAGGAGTACCACCCCTTTGTTGTGGCTGTGCTTTGCTGGGTTGGCCTGCAGTAGCTGCTTCTGCCTGACAGAGGGAAAAGACTGACTCTTGTTTGACTTCCCATTGGTGACGAATCTTCAAGGGCTTGAACTGAGCTTGCCTCCTGTTTTTCAAGTCTCAGGGACAACAAAGACTTCTCTCTGCCAGCACTTGGGCTTTAAGCTGAGAGTCCTGACTGCCAAGTGGTGCCCTAACATGTCTCTGGGCCTTGAAAGGTGCAGCTGGTGGATAAGGACAGAAATCCATGGAAAGACCGCCATGTGGGGAAACATTTGATGCACCACCCAGATCTCGGCCGATAAACAAAGCACTGCCGGCCTCACAGCTAAAAGCGGCACGGTGTGAATAAAAGGTGCCCTACTTTTTTTGACCACTCAGCTACAGTGTGCTAAATTATCTGGTTAATATTGAAATAATATATTGCATAAAGTCCCCCTCTGTACATTATAAGGATTTTGCAAGTCACAGAGGAGTTCCCTGACTGTATAGAATGACAAGATTGAAGGCCGAGTTTCTTGATAAGGTTGTGGAACACTGATGTGAGTTGCAATATTTTTATTATGTATGGCAGGGGTACTTCATTCCTTATAATGAATGGTCACACTATCACCTTTCCCACAAACCACTTAAATCCTTGGTGCATAGCTCTTTCCTATAAACGAAACAGCATGTTTGCAAATATGAAGAGAAAAATAGAATCTCTAGTGGAAAATTAAGCACATCAAAAAGCTATTAGGTATTTATTGTAAAAAGATGTTAGAAGCAACTTAAAAGAAGTTAGTTTAAAAAAAGAAATTGTTGCAGTAGAAATGTGCAGACATATTCTACCCTTTTTATAATTACCAAAGGAGTGCAATAATAAACATGTTGCTATAAATAACTATTTCTTCATGTCAATGTAGAGCTGTAAAAACAGGGTAGAGTATTATAAACAATTGCTTTATTTATGCTCTGTCACTTGACCTTACTTTTCACTTTTTCTGCTGACTTATGAAGGAGGAATTGGGACACCAGCACTCAACTGCATTAAGTTATTCCAGTAGAGTTCTGGCATCATTTCTTTATAACTGGCTACCAGATACCAGATACAATTTAATTTAAATGTTAAAAACTCATACATACAATGTTAAAAACTGACAAAAGCCAATAGGTCTGGCCTTGGTGAAAGGTTTATTTTCTGTAGTGTTATTGCAAGTGTATACCACAAAAATAAAAAGAAGAAAAAGAGTTGTACTGAGAACACACACCCACCCACACACACATGCATACATACCATTTTGAAATCAAAGCATATCATAGGAAAATATTATTCTTATTGGTGCAAAGAAAATATATTATTGGTTTTGAATTATTGCAAGTTGAAAGCATAGGTACAAATACCATGATTACAGTAAAAAGAATAAAGTAGAGTATTAGCCTACCGGCCCTGGCAGTAAGCTGCACTTTTTATTTAGTGAATGTGTACTCACCGAAAAGTGACGCCTCATCAGGGGTGATAAGCTCTATATAAATACAATTCCATGGGATCAGACCATCACTCACAATGCAAGAGAGACAGTTTCAGAAATGAACTACCCCATTGCATCATACTGTATCTTGTGGTGGGCAGACGCAAAATGTGAATGACAGCTGAACAGACCAATTTATGAAGCGGGTTGACTCATGAATTTATGATCTTTTTATATTACATGAATCTGTTTCCAGGCTAGACATAAAATATGTAATTTATTTTATCCTCCTAATATACAACATGCTAAAAAGCAATTCATAAATATAAATTGTGTCTTCAAAACAGATCAAAGTTTAGAACTTAATAATGATACATTTTCTTTAGATATAATGGTCGTGTTCTGAGAGTGTTTGGTTTGTAGCAGCAATCTTGATCTTTCCACTTTCTACAAAAAACTGCACAACTACTAAAGCTAGTACGAAAGAGGTTTGACAATGCCTCTTTAACCCAGAACCCCCTCTCTACCATAAATGGGGTATCTCAAGAATTTGAAGGCTGTCCTCTAGAGGGCATAAGAGGAGAAAGACTGTCACATACTCAGTTGCCCCATGGTCACATTGGCATTATTAAAGTATATTTTCCTGCCATTTACATACTCTTGTAGGAAAATATGGCTGGCCAATGCACTAAAGTGAGCAAACTGCACACAAGGAAACATTTAATACCGTAATTAGATTTAAATGTGAAGACGTCTATCACCAGCGATCTTGAACCATTAGTAAGGCGCATACCACATTTGTAGTCCTTAAAAGCTTTCCTAGGACCAGCCAATAAAAGAGCCCTTCTACAATATGTCGGATGGGACCTTCCTGTACCCAGAGCCGAATTTGCATGTGATGCCCGAGTTTGGTCAATTACTGCTGTTTTGGTGCTGCCATGACAAATGAGAAGAGTCTTAAAGTATACTGATCTTAAAAGAGTTGGTTTTGATGTATTTCTTTCTAGATTTTCTGGAGAGGATCAAAAGCACATACTTCCCCTCTTTAAAACAATGAAAAATCTTAGCTTCTTCTGAGTAAGACCAGGAGAATATTAGAGACAACTTCGAAACCTCGTCACCAAGTATTAAGGCTAACTTAAAGAGCATAGCACAGCTCCTTAAAGAGGCTAGTAAATCAAATATCCTGATTCACAAGGGTCTTTCTGTAATTCCCAAAATCCTGCTGCAGTGCTTGGAATACCAGGCTATGGTTAAAGGACTAGCCTTACAGAGGAGACAGTCATTCTTTGCTCACCAGAGCAAACAGGCAAATTATAGCTTGTTCCTTGTGAGGTCAAGCAAGCAAGCTCTTTGACCTGTTATAAGTATTGTAGCCTTTTATCCACACCCACCACACCCCCATCACTTTCACTCATTCATGTGCTTGCCTTTCAGAAATTATTTGTTATCATTGGTAAATAAATGCTTTATGTTTGTTCCTCCTTGGGGCGGTTTTGTTACCCCCTTGCAGACTGCCCCTGTTACATGGACAATTGCGTGATTGCCCATAGGTTTGACTGTAAGAGAACTTATTTTTCTTTTTATATCTCTTCTTTGTGGCCATGGTATTTTGAATCGTCTCGCTTATATCAACTGCTTTACTTTTCATTTTCAATTTCAGCGTTCATCAGTATAGGGAAAGGTGCGGAAGACATTGTGACGCCAAGGGTTAATTAGCTTGAACAGTGTAGATGAGCTTGATGCCTGCCGAAGCCAGAGCAACGTGGAAGAAATTCACAATGTTCGCTTTCAAGCTTGTTTTCTTTTGACATTCTGTAGATAAACTTATTAGCAGCTGAATGTGTGAGAAACAGGTTGTGAAGGAGATTCAGTCTCAACCTTGAGAACGAGACCACAGTAAAAGATGGAATGAAAACAATGGCCAGGGAATGGCAAGACAGCCAAGAGACATGTACTGATAACATAGCTAGAAAAAACTGGAAGGGGGTAGAATCCAAGCTTCAGGTTATTTAAACACTGAAAGGTGGGTGAGAGAATTGAAGCTCGCAGATGGAGTTGTGAAACTGTCATCTTCAGACCCAGAGCTGCCTCCCTGTTTTGCTGTTCCAAGACCGTGACGCTCGAGGGAGAGAGAGGTCCAAGCGGGCGGTAGAGGGCTTCCCAGCATTTCATGGACTAAGTTAAGTTCCACCTAGGGATGAAAGGCTTTTGTTTCTCTGCTCTATTATTATGATTGATTGTTATGCTTGCACTGTGTTTATAATCTGAGAAATTCAGCTCGTTTATAGTTTTTTTTCTTACTGAACATCGTAGTGTGAGTCTGCTACAGTAATTGAAATATGCATTTTAGTGTGCAGTAAATCAAAGCTTATCTGTAATATTTAACTCGTTTATATTTTGCTCCCTGAACATCGTAGTGTATCACATTTTGGTATACAGTTATTCCAAGTTTATATCTGTCAATGAACTCTTTGCTCAGATGTATACATAGATGCTCTTTGTAGTGTACTTATACATAAATAGATGCTTTTTTTATTGCTATTCTTATTCTGTCAATGAACTCTTTGCTCATACATATACATAGATGTTCTTTGTAGTGTACTTATATATGAGTAGATGCTTTTCATTGCTATTCTTATTCCACTATTGTTGATGTGCTAAATGCCTGCATTTACCTAAAATTCTAGTAAAGCTAAATTGTATTCATAATTGTCGTGTGGTCCTTCATTGAGCGTCCTTATTGACTTATACCGAACAGGTGTCAACCAGCCACCTGGATAAGACAAGTGTCAAGAAAAGTCCAGTTAGGAATTTTCAATGCTAATAGCTCTAACTCGAGCAAATGCAAGACCCAATGCATTGCAAATGCTTGTTATTATCTTTAATCAATTCCTTTAAAATTGCTGTCACAAAGTTGAGAATACTGTCCGACCCTCCTACAAATTTCTCCAAAAGCTTTAGGATTGATGAATACCACTTACTTCTTGAGCAGGTGTCACAGATAGATGAGAATACACCAAGTCTTGTAAAGAAGCAGTACTGTTAAACAGGTGCAAACCTGTGGATGGGGGTATAAGCATGGGCATTGAGTCCCCAGGAGGAGGAGAGAAATCTTTAGCCTGTATACCGTATCTCCGACATAGATCTAAATCCAAATCAGGCAAGGTAAAATCTTGGGGCCCAGCAACAGAGGAAGCTGAAGATAACAAAAGGGCACCGGCTTCTTGGGGACTTTTGACTGTCATGGGAGGGTTTCTGATGCACTCAGCTAGTGGAGGTGGACACACTGGCTGGGTGGATAAGGAGTGAGGAGAGAGATGAGGCTGTAACCTGGACAAGTGCTAAGAATTCTGAGTGCACTGAATGTTCTGGATGTTCTGAATATTCTCTGTGATCTCTAAAGGGGGCTCCAGGTAGGCCTGTTCCAGATCCTCAGCTCCCCTTCCCAAATAATAAGACTCCCTTGAAGACCCCTTAAATGGGGTACTCTTTGATTCCATACCAAGTGTCGTACCTAAAGGGGCAGCTCTATTTGATTCCTCATGTGGGATTTTTTCTTTTCCCCAAAAAGTAAATTTTTGCATTTGACCCTTTAGCTGAACAACCAGATTTGATTTATTCCAAAGGGGGTTGGATTTAGTTTTTATACATGATCTACCTGGGAGCAGGTGCTTTAAGCATAATTTCTTCATGGTCATGGTTATGCTACACACTCTGGAATAGACCCAAGTTGCTAATCTTAGAAAATACTTCAGAGAGTAAACTGAATGGGATAGAAGGGGCAAACACCAAAGCCCTTCCAAAGAGAACTATTCAAAATACTCCAGTGTTTGCACCTGGCGGGGGTGATCGTCAAAGTTCCAGGATAAGTGCCAGGATAAATGTCACCAGACAGCAATACGTGTCCAATTGTACTGGTGTAGCGTGTGTGTAGCGCCAACTACTCTCTCACCTGGTAAACTGTCCACTGCCTAGTACCTCCTAAACTCTATATGAACCAGACTCCAGGCTCCAACCTCCAGACTTTGTAAGTGCTCTGCTACACTCTCTGCCCTATGAGGCTGTTAAGGTGTGCCTTACAAATCAGGCCAAACAATTCACCTCCGTTCACTTCATCTACCCTTCTGACCGGGGCAAGCTTAATTGTCCTCCTGGAACACGCTTCAGGCCGCTGTGGCTGCTGCTGCTAGGCCTCTGCTCTGGTTCTGGCTTCAGCTCAATTGCTGACCTCCAGAATCAGGCTTCAGGCTGCGCTTCAGCAGCTTTGGCCGCTTTTAGGCACAGCTCCTGGCTCCCGGGTTACTGATCTCGGCCGGCAGCCACCAACCGCCTCACTCCTCAAACGCAGACTGCACTGCAGGCCTGCTTCGGCCGCTCTTTTGGCTGCTAGCTCCCGGGTTGGTACTCCCAGCTGGGCCGGCACCCAGAAAAACCCAAGAGACCTGAGAAGCCCAAGAGGCCCTGCAGCCCTCCTCAAACGCGGACTGCAAGCATTTCCACTCTTCAGGCCGCTGTGGCTGCTGCTGCTGCTAAGCCTTCAGCTCTGGCCCCAGCTCAGCTCAGCTGCCGTCCAACAGAACCGCGCTTCGGCTGTTCTTTGAGCCGCTCTTTGGCCCCCCAGCTCCTAGCTCCCAGGTTGCTTCTCTCGACCATCACTGCTGGGCCTGCAGAGGCCCAAGAAGCCCTGCCATTAGCCACTGGCCACCAACCGCCTCTCTTCTCTAAAGCGGACTGCGAGCGTTTCTGCTTGTGGTTCAGCATCTGCACATCTGCAAGACCAAATAGACATCACATGACAAATTTCACACACAATTGTCATGATTATACCATCACACTATGGCCCTCATTATGACATTGGCGGTAAGTACTGCTTACCGCCATGCTGACTGCCGGCAACATACCACCGCCGCAGTGGATTACCGCCACCCATATTATGCCCCACACATAGCAATCCGTCACTATACAGCCTCACACACAAGTCTGCCAGCCCAAAGGTCAGTGATAAACTGGCAGTAGCAAAACCCACACTGTTACGCCAACAGAACTACGCCCACAGCATTATGACCTCGAATCACCACAGTGGACATTCAATGGCGCTAAACCATTGGCGGTACTTACCGCCACACTCAAAATACACACAACATAACAAAACTATACCACATTGGACAATTCAAACTACACACACCTGACACACATACACACACCACACCCACACCTCTATAAAACACACACCTACATTACCCACAGCCCTTTACCAATACAACCAAGTGCCACAAAAGAGATAGCAAGACCACAGACAAGACCACAGACATACACTACCGTCACCTATACACCATTCACGCGCCCTACATCAAACACCCCAACACAGCACCCCACACACCCTCACCAACACCAGCACAATACACCCATGGCACCGCAATGACACCCCAGGTTCTCAGAGGAGGAGCTAAGGGTCATGGTGGAGGAAATCATCTGGGTAGAGTCACAGCTATTCAGATCACAGGTGCAGCAGACGTCCATTGCTAGGAAGATGGAGCAATGGCGGAGAATCGTGGACAGGGTCAACTCTGTGGGACAGCACCCCAGAACAAGGGATGACATCAGGAAGAGGTGGAACAACCTACGGGGGGAGGTGCGTTCCACAGCAGCAAGACACCAAATAGCTGTACAGAGGACTGGCTGTGGGCCCCCACCTCCTCCCCCACAGCTAACAACATGGGAGGAACAAGTCTTGGCAATCATGCATCCTGAGGGCCTGACAGGAGGAGGAATGGATTCTGGTAAGTCAACTCTTTACTACTATCACCCCCCTCACCTGCATGCCATCACATACCCCACCCTTACCCTCACTCCCATCACTTCACCACCTCCCACATACCCCACCATCACAACCCACTCATCCCAATACCAAGCCCTGCATGTAACACCAATGCATGGACACCCCTCACAGATCTGCATGGACACCCATCACTGAAGCATGCACAATAGAGAGAATCACCTAGCCCACAAAATCACTACTCACACAAGGCAAAGCTCGCAGGGCAATAACAACCATACAGGGCAACACACTGATGCACAAGATGACACACATTGAAACAATAACACTGCATTAACACCCCCACAGGTCCCCCACCCAACGTCACCAGAGAGGAGGTGCCAGCAACTTCCAGTCCCCCCCAGAAGAGGCCCACAGTGATGACAGCAGTTCTGGATGCCTGGATCTGGATGAAAAACCTGGCCCATCAGGGATCTCCAGACAGTCGGTAACCAAGACACAGTCCCATACCAACACAGAGCCTCCCCCTCAGGAAACACCAGCACAGTACCCACCCAGCAGGCCCAGACCTCTGTCCCCAGGACACGTCAATCAGCAGTGTGCCCACTACTACAGGGATCCCAGGCCACCCCACAAACACAGGACAATCAGGGACCTGAGGCCAGTGGCAGTGGGCACATGGTTCAGGGGACAGAGGCACAGGACAACAGGGAAGCTGGGAGGACTGCTGTGCGACAGGGGGAGGAAAGGCCCAGCGAACCGACTCTCCAGGACACACTTACCAACATCCTGGGAGCATACCACCCTTCCCAGGAGACAATGGGCCGGATACTGGACAAGTTGCAGGAGACCCAGCAGCTGCAGGAGGGATAGTACTTGGGGATCAGGGAGGACTTGAGGACATAAACACCACCCTGGTCTCCATTGTAGGGGTGCTGGCAGACATGACCAACACCATGAGGGAGGCAGTGGCACACCACCGGGCTCCTGACACTAGCCAAACTGATGAACAGCCTTTCACCTCCGCTGCCGCCAGTGGACAGGAGGCCCTGCCACAGGAACAACAGGCCACCAGCTCCACACCCCCTGCAAAAGGAGAACCACCCCGCAAACTGTCCCTGCGATCCAAGCAGAAGCCAGAGAACATTGCCAAGACCCCCGGCCAGGAAATAAGACTATCCTGGATGTCATCCTTGTGTCACCCTGTCCACCTTGAACTGCCATTGCTCCCCTTCCCATGCCCCCTTGGACAATGCACTTGTGATACAAATAGACTGGACTCTATCCTGGACATGCCTCCATCATCACCCCAGCCCATTGCACATCCCCCTCTAATCATTGGCACTTAAATAAACACCATTTGAAAAAATACAAGTATGGAGTCTGTCAAATCATTTAACCATGTATTCATTTAACAAGCTTTAAACACTGCAATATAACTATACAGTAATGTATACATAGGAATGACCTGTAGTTGGCTGCAGTCAACACACCAGGAGCGATAGTGGGCCACAGATATCTGAAAACAGAGATGCCAAAGGGTACAGCAAGTGGCCATAGAATTGGGAAAATCTGCCTGCCAGTGACAATGTTAAACTCAAAATTGTCAATGTAAAGTGTAATTACAGCGTCTTATCTGTGTGTCATTGGAAGTACTGTCGTATTATTGCACTTCTGTTGTCCTCATCCTCATCATCTGCCTCCTCATCTTCACTGTCCATAGGGTCCACTGCTGCCACACGCCCATCTCCAGCCTCATCCTCCTGCAGAAAAGGCACCAGGTGACATAAGGCAAGGTTGTGCAACATACAGCATACCACAATGATTTGGCACACCTTCTTGGGTGAGTAGCACAGGCATCCACCTGTTAGGAGGCCGAATGTCCATTCTATTATTCTTCTTGTTCGCCCATGTGCCTCATTGTAACGTTCCTCTGCCCTTGTAATGGGATTCCTCACAGGGGTCAGTAGCCATGAGAGGTTGGGGTAACCAGAGTCACCTACAAATATCGAGCGACAAGTGTTAGACACACACTAACCCTTAGGGCCCAAACCATACCCATACACCAACATCCACTGGGTGGGAACCAGGGCTCACCTATTAGCCACACCTGGTGCCTCTGGAGTTGAGCCATCACATATGGGATGCTGCTATTCCTCAGGATAAAGGATAAAGGCATCATGCACAGACCCAGGATACTTTGCATTGACATTGGAGATGTACTGGTCTGCCAGGCACCCTATCTGCACATTCATGGAGTGAAAGCTCTTTCGACTTCTGAACACCTGTTCATTTCTCCGAGGGGGACAAATGCAATATGTGTACCATCAATAGCCCCAATGATGTTGGGGATATGTCCCATTGCCTAGAAATCAGCTTTCACTGTGGCCAAATCCTCCACCTGGGGGAAAACGATGTAGCTGTGCATGTGTTTAATCAGGGCAGACAATTCTCTGGTCAGCACTATTGAGAACATTGGCTGAGACATTCCTGCTGCCAAGCCCACTGTCACTTGGAAGGAGCCACTTGCCAGGAAATGGAACACAGATAGGACTTGCACAAGAGGGGGGATCCCCGTGGGCTGACAGATAGCAGATATCAGGTCAGGTTCTAATTGGGCACACAGCTCTGTGATTGTGGCCCTGTCCAGTCTATAGGTGAGGATAATGTGTCTGTCCTCCATTGTTGCCAAGACCATCAGGGGCTTGTACTTGGGGGGATGTCTCCATCTCCTATTCATCCGCAGCGGTTGCAATCAAGTGGGCAAACGGTGAGTAGCTGGTCAGTATTCCATATTTCCATACACTACACTGCATTGCATTTTGTGACTGTAACACAATATTGTTATATAGGCCCAAATGGATGCAGTTTGGTGCTGTGGCCTGCCCCCCTCGAAATGGCGTCCGCCTGTCCTGTATGGAGGGACAGGTGGAAATGAGGTAATTCAGCTGACTTTGTGCGCTGTTGCGGGAGGTGGTTGAAAACCGCCGTGCAACTCCTCATTTGATACCATTGGGCCCTATAGGTTACAGTGGCCAATGGTGATGTACGCCGGCAGTGACGGTATGCACCACCGCAGACGAGACCGCCATTTTCTATCTGTTCACCCACTTGCTACCTGACCTTCAACAGGAAAGGACCTACACTGCAAGTGCTGCTGTGACCTGTGTCTAAAACCGACCATGGCTCGTGGCACTGGGGAAAGGGCCCCCGCCTTCACTGCTGTGGAGTTGGAGAGACTGGTGGATGGGGTCCTACCCCAGTACTGAATGTTGTATGGGCCTCCAGACCAACCGGTGAGTACACTGTGAGCACTATGAATGGGGCATGAATGCATAGAGTGCTGTGTCTGAGGGCCTCGTGTGGCGGGGTTGGGGTAAGGGCCCTGGGCAGCGTGCTGCATGTATGGTGGGCAATGTCTGTGCGTAAGGGGATGTGAGGGCTATGGTGGTCCATGAGCATAACAGGCAGGGCGGTCTGACTGACCCTTTTTCCTATGTGTATTTCTCTGCAGGTCAGTGCCCATCAAAAAAAGGGTATATGGCGTGCCATCTGCAAGGATGTGCGGACCCTGGAGGTCTACGGCAGGTGGAGCACACACTGTCGCAAACGGTGAGAGGACCTGAGATGCTGGGCACGGAAGATGGTGGAGGCCCAGCTGGGGATGGCCTCCCAACGAGCAAAGGGTGCCTGTCGAACCCTGATCCCCCCGATGGCCCGCATACTGGCAGTGGCCTATCCGGAGCTAGATGGGTGCTTGGGGGCATCACAGCATCCACAAGGGGGTGAGTACAATGCCCCAATATACTACTTGCGCATGGTGGGGTGGTATCCGGTGGGGATGTGGGCCTTTGGTTGCCCCTAGGCCAGGCCAGACAGTGCAGGGTATGGCCCATGTTGAGCAGGGTCTGTTGTCATCCTCCTCCAACCAAGCTAGTAGGCCTCCGCTACTGGGCTGGGGTCTGTGGGTCTCAGGTATGCTGAAATTGGTGTTAGGTATCCCTGTCTGTGGACTGGTGACTAGTATTGTGACTGATAGTGCATAGCCTAGTGCGTAGGGCTGTTCCCTGTGTGTGAGTGTGTTGTGTACACCAATGGTGATGTTGTTGCCACCATTGACCAAGGGTATCCTTTGTCTCGTCCACCCCCTTTTCGTATTGTCACCTTGTCCTTCTGTGCATTAGCATCATCTGGTGGAGGAGCAGAGGCCCTGGCGATGGACGGAGCTGTATCCCACAGGGCCCAGGAGGCCGAATACACCGACGAGGAGGGCACCAGCGGGACGGAGGGTGAGGGGAGCACCACGGGGAAGACAGGAAGGGACAGCTCTTACAGAGATACCTCCTCCGATGGAAGCTCCTTGGTGGTGGCTCACACCTCTGTGCCAACCCCAGATACAGGTATAGCCGCCACCCCCGTTCCAGCACTGCCCTCTCAGCAGCCCCTCGGCGTGTTTCCCGTGCCCGCTCACCCAGGAGGGTGGGCATCTCCTTCACCCCAGGCACCTCAGGCCCTGCCCCAGTTAGTCCTGCTGCCCTGACCTCCTGCGATCCATCTCTGTTGAGCAGTCAACCATTGTGAATTCCATCCAGGGGCTGGCAGCCCATTTGCAACAAACAAATGCATTCCTGGAGGGCATTCACTCTGGCATAGCAGCCCAACAGAGATCATTCCAGGCTCTGGCCTTCTCCCTGATGGCAGACATTGTCACTGTTTCTAGCCTCCCCCCTCCAACCTCCTCTGCCCAACCCCAGTCCCATTGCCCTCAACCCCAACCTATCCCAAGCACACAGGCAGACCAGCATGCACCCAGGGCAACACACAGGAGTAGTTCAGGCAAACACAAGCACCACACATCATCCCACAGGCACTCACACAAACACCATCCAGATGCAGACATATCAACATCCACTGCCTCCACTGCGACCCCCTCCTCCTCCTTGTCCACTTCCCTCCCAGTAGCGTCTACACTCACATCTGTATGCACTACATCCTCATCCACTACCACCATCACGCCTTTCACTACACGCCCCTTACTGGCAGTCACCACCACCACATCCATGCACACGTCCCCTGTGTCCTCTCCCACTGTGCCTGTGCCCCCTCCTCCAAAAGTACACACACACCAGCACTCAGGCACCCAACAGCCATCCACCTCACAACAGCATCCAGCCCATGCACCTGCACCCAAACACAGCAGACAGACACCTCCTACAACCACGGCCTCTTCCTCACTCCCAAACCTACACGCTCTTTTCACCTCAATGTCCCTAAGAAGATTTTCCAGTCCACCATTGACCTCTTCCCTACCCCTCCGCTCCCCGTCCTTCACGTCGGGCCAGGGTGAAGAAAACCCAGGCAAGTACCTCAGCCACCCAGTCCAGGGACACAGTAGTGTTGACAGCCACTGCAGCTGGGAGAGGATCCTGGGCCCCAGGCAGCAACATTGACAGGGTGCCTGCACTAGGTGCATCAAAGAAGGGCAAGGAGGCACCACCAGCTGCGACTAGGAAGGGCAAGGAGGCACCACCAACTGCAGGAGTGAAGTGTAAGGGGAAATCCCTGGCTGCTGCCAGGAAGGGCAAGGGGCCTGCACCAGCAGGCAGGAAGGAAAAGAGGCCTGGTGCTGGGACTCATTCTGAACCCCACCACCAACCATGGTGGTTCAGCCATCCGAGGCTGCAGGGGATGGGCTGGAGCCTCCCCCCACCACTGCCACCACTGCCAGCGGCAGCAGCCCCAGTGGGCAGCCATCCAAGACTGCAGGGAATGGGGTGGAGCCTCCCCCCAACACTGCCAGCATCCACCACCAGCAACACCACCAGCAGCAGCAGCCCCAGAGGGCAGCCATCCGAGGCTGCAGGGGATGGGCTGGAGACGCCCACCACCACTGCCAGCACCACCACCAGCACCACTGCCAGCATCAGCAGCCCCAGTGGGTAGCCGTCCGAGGCTGCAGGGGATGGGCTGGAGCCTCCCCCTACTACCGCCAGCCCAGACACCAGCCCTGCCACTGCCACCACTGAGCAGCTGTCACCGCCGGCAGACAGTTTGTAGCCCTGCCTCCATGGGCTGTTATGCGTCCTGGCCCCTGCAAATCCTGTGAGTCTGACACTCAGGTGAGAGACTGTGACCTTGTACTCCCCAAGATCTGCATCACTGGGCACAATGCCCCCTCCAGAACCATTAGAGAAGCCATCCACTCACCCCATCCTTCCCAGGATGCAGCACACTGGGCACAAGGTCCCCTCCAGAACCAGTGGAATAAGCCACCCTTTAACCCCATCCTTCCCAGGATGAAGCACACTGGGCACAAGGCCCCCTCCAGAACCAGTGGAGACGCCACCCACTTGAGAGATTGTGGCCTTGCACGCCCCAGGACCAAGTAGTGGCAAACCACCCACTTGAGAGACTGTGGCCTTGCACTCCCCAGGACCAAGGAGTGGGCAAACCACCAACTTGAGAGATTGTGGCCTTGCACTCCCCAGGACCAAGCAGTGGGCAAACCACCCACTTGAGAGACTGTGGTTTTGCACTCCCCAGGACATCGCACAGGGCATGTTGCCCCCTCCAGTACCAGTGGTGTTGTACCATCTTCCAGCTGAGGTTCCCTCCCATTCCCCGTCCCCCTGAGGTGCCTGTGTATTTTCAACCTGATGCCCCTGCAGTGTTCTCTCCGTGTTGTTGCAGGAGTGAGGTGGGGCCTTGGCCTATGTGATGTGTCCCTGTGGCCCACGGGCATTGAGAACTGAGCAGTGTCCCTCCATTTGTAAATATGTATATATGTTTGTAATTTAATGCGCTTATTCATGTTTTTTAATCATATTACACTCACTTTCTTCAAGTCATTTTGTCCTTGAATTATTCCTGAGGGGTATGGGGTGGATATGTAATGTTACTTCATCTGGTTGTGTGTATGGTGTTGGGGTGGGGGTGTTGCGTGTGTGTGGCACTCTCTTTTTCCTCCCCCCTCCCTTGTGTGCTAGGCGGCAGTACTCACCGTGGTCTTGTTCATCGGCGTTGGTGTTCGCAATGCAGGAAAAGGTGGACGAGCATGGGGAAGACATGCAGCTCTGGGTCCATGTCGTGGTAGTTGTTCCCTGAGTCTCCAGAGGTGAGTTCTTTGACTTCTGTGTTCTGTCTCCGCCGTGCTTTTGATGTCATTGGTACAGCCCCAGAAAAGCTGGCGGATAGGCTAGTCATAATGCAGTGGGCGGTACATTGTCTTCCGCCTGGCTGTTGGGGGTTACCACCTTGATGCTTGTTGCTACCGCTGTGGCGGTCGGTGTGTTAAAGTAGCAGTCTGTATGAGCGGTTTCCACCGTGGTCATAATTCCATTTTTGTTACTGCATGCCTGTTGGCGGTATTACCACCGCTTTATCACTGACCACCAGGGTTGTAATGAGGGCCTACATCTCATAATGAAAATCCAGTTTGGGGTAAAATCATAATGTGAGATGCATGGAAACAACACAATGATCACAAGTATGATCTGTGTTTTCCCAACATTGCCACTAAACAAACATTTCAGGTTGATTTTTTAACTGAACAGAACATTCAGGCAAATTTTGGGGAGTGAAACTATAATTTCGAATATGAGCTGCAATTCTTTTAGTGCAAAAAACGGGAAAATCAACTTGAAAGTGCATTTTTCAAGTTTAATTTTAACCATTTTGGTAATTATTTGAGCTTGCAATGCATTTTTCATATTTACAGGAAAACAGTATCAAAGGGACTGGTAGGCTAATGAACATACATTGAAAATCTTCTACTTCCTGTCCTTGAAACTCATCCTTCTGCTTTGTTCAGATCTTGGTCATTTCGGATTTTGATATCTCAGGAAACATTACTCACTTTTGGTCTGTTATCTCTGCTGCCTCCACAACCTTTAAGTTTTTAACTTTTTGGAAAAAATCAAGTACGTACAATGCAGTACTTTGAAAAACATTTTTTGTTTGAGGTTGGGCAGGCACCGCTTCTTTTTTGGTTTTTCTTTTCTTTTTATTTGCTGTGTTATACTAGCCTAATTGTTATTGCCATTTTCTGGAATCAGTAAGTATGAGTGTGTATGTGTTGTGCATGCTGGCCATTTTGAGTATGTGTTTCATGCTTCATACTTTGCTTACCATGTGGTAGATTAACTTCCTACCACCATTTTTAGCAGCCAGCTTTCAGTCCATTTATTCTTTTTAAAAAAAAACATTTCTAGTTTTTCAGTTTAACTAGAGTAAGCTAATACTCAATTTCTTTTCATTTTCTTTTGTTCAGTTGGTCAATCTCTTCTTGAATTAAATCACAAGACATTAACGACAACAACTAGAAGGACCAATGCCTATCTAGATTAATGAGAAACAAGAGGGCTCAACAAGGTCTATCGTTTTGGATTTTAGATAAGTTTGGTGATTGGGAAAATGCAGAATAAAGGCTCAAATGTCAAACTGTAGGAAAGTACGATGTTTCTTGGCATGGTACCCCCATTTCTGTCTGTATGTCAGTATGCTTTTGCCTGTCTCACTGGGATCCTGCGGGTCAGGACCCCAATGCTCATAGTTTATGACCTAATGTGTGAGACTATGTCACTGAGGCTCTGCTAACCAGAACCTCAGTGCTTATGCTCTGTCTGCTTTTACATTTGTCACTGTAGGCTAGTGACTCCATTTACCAATTTCAATTAGCACACTGGACCCCCCTTATAAGTCCCTAGTATATGGTACCTAGGTACCCAGGCCATGGGGGTTCTAATAGATCTTTATGGGCTGAAGCATTTCTTTTGCCACCCATAAGGAGGTCAGACAACTCTTCCACAGGCCTGCCATTGCAGCCTGCGTGAAATAGTGCACACACTATTTCACAGCCATTTTCACTGCACTTAAGTAAGTTATAAATCACCTATATGTCTAACCTTCACTTGCTGAAGGTTAGGTGCAAAGTTACTAAGTGTGAAGGCACCCTAGCACTAGCCAAGGTCCCCCACATTGTTCAAGGCAATTTCCCTGGACTTTGTGAGTGTGGGGACACCATTACACGTGTGCACTACATATAGGTCAATACCTATATGTAGCTTCACAATGGTAACTCCGAATATGGCCATGTAACATGTCTAAGATCATGGAATTGTCCCCCCATGCCAAACCTGGTATTGGGGTGCCAATCCCATGCAGCCCTGAGGCTCCAGCATGGACCCCGGGTACTGCCAAACTAGCTCTCTGGGGTTTTCACTGCAGCTACCTCTGCTGCCAACCCACAGAAAGGCTTCTGCCCTCCTGGGGTCTGGGAGCCCAGTCCCAGGAAGGCAGAACAAAGGATTTCCTCTGTGAGAGGGTGTTACACCCTCTCCCTTTGGAAATATGTGTTAAAGGCTGGGGAGGAGTATCCTCCCCTAGCCTCTGGAAATGCTTTGAAGGGCACAGATGGTGCCCTCCTTGCATAAGCCAGTCTACACCGGTTCAGGGATCCCCCAGCCCCTGCTCTGGCGCAAAACTGGACAAAGGAAAGGGCAGTGACCAATCCCCTGTCCATCACCACCCTAAGTGTGGTGCCCAGAGATCCTCCAGTGTGTCCCAGACCTCTGCCATCTTGAATGCAGAGGTGTGAGGGCACAGTGGAGGCCTCTTTGTGGCCAGTGCCAGCAGGTGAGTCAGAGACCCCTCCTGATAGGTGCTTTCCTGGTGAGGTGGCCAATCCTCCTCTGAGGGCTATTTATGGTCTCTCCTCCGGGTTTCTCTTCAGATAACGACTGCAAGAGCTCACCAGAGTTCCTCTGCATCTCTCTCTTTGACTTCTGCCAAAGATCGAGCGCTGACTGCTTGAGGACGCCTGCAAAACCGCAACAAAGTAGCAAGATGACAACCAGCAACATTGTAGTGCCTAATTCTGCCGGCTTTCTCAACTGTTTCCTGGTGGTGCATGCTCTGAGGGCTGTCTGCCTTCACCCCGCACTGGAAGCCAAGAAGAAATCTCCTGTGGGTCGAAGGAATCTTTCCCCTGCTAACACAGGCATCAAACTTCTGCATCACTGGTCCTCTGTGTCTCCTCTCATCTTGAGGAGCGTGGTCCCTGGAACACAGGAGCTGGATCCAAGTGACCCTGACAGTCTAGTGGTTCTTCTGTCCAAATTTGGTGGAGGTAAGTCCTTGCCTCCTCACGTCAGACAGTAATCGTGTGTACAGCGTGATCTGTAGCTGCTAGGGCTTCTGTGCACTTTTGCAAGGAATCCTTCATGCTCATCATAGCCCAGGTCCCCAACACTCCGTCCTGCATTGCTCAACTCGCTGAGTTGACCACCGGCTTCGTGGGACCCTCCTTTGTAGTGTTGAGATGACCGCCATGCTCAGATTTCTTGAATGCCTGTTCAAGTGCTTCTGTGGGTGCTGCCTGCTTCTGCATGGGCTCTCTGTGCTGCTGCGCACCCCCTCTGCCTCTTCCTCCAAGGGGCAACCTCCTGGTCCTTCCTGGGCCTTGGCAGGACCCATTTTCTTCAACCGTGACCTTTGCCGCTAGCAAGGCTTATTTGTGGTATTTCTGCGTGGAAACAACTCTGCATCCTCCAACACGTCGTGGGACATCTTCTATGCAAAGGAGAAGTTCCTGGCATCTTCCATTGTTGCAGAATCTTCAGCTTCTTCCACCCAGAGGCAGCCACTTTGCACCTTCATCCGGGGTTTAGTTGGCTCCTGCCCCCCCCTGGACACTTTCGTGACTCTTGGACTTGGTACCCTTCCTTTACAGGTCCTCAGGTCCAGGAATCCGTCTTCAGTGCTTTGCAGTCAGTTGTTGTCTTTGCAGAATCTCCTATCACGACTTTAGTGTGTTTCTGGGGAAGTAGGGTAACTTTACTCCTACTTATCAGGGTCTTGGGGTGGGGTATCTTGGACACCCTTAGTGTTTTCTTACACTCCCAGCGACCCTCTACACACTACACTACTCCTGATATCCATTTGTGGTTTGCATTCCATTTTTAGGGTATATGGTTTGTGTTGCCCCATAGGCCTATTGCATCCTATTGTATTCTATAGTGTTTGCACTACTTTTCTAACTGTTTACCTACCTGATTTTTGTTTGTGTGTTTATTTAGTGTATTTTACTTAACTCCTAAGGGAGTATATCCTCTGAGATATTTCTGACACATTGTCACCAAAATAAAGTACCTTTATTTTTAGTAACACTGAGTACTGTGATTCTTATGATATAGTGTCACATGATATGAGTGGTGTAGTAGGAGCTTTGCATGTCTCCTTCTTCAGCCTAAGCTGCTCTGCTATAGCTACCTCTATCAGCCTAAGCTGCTAGAACACTACTAATCGACTAATAAGGGATAACTGGACCTGGCACACGGTGTAAGTACCATCAGGTACCCAATATAAGCCAGGCCAGCCTCCTATAGTGGCACAGAATAGTTTGATTTGTTCTTGGGAAACAGGTTTGGGGATGAAGGGTAGTCTGTGATGTTGAGGCCACAGGGTTTGGGGGGATTGATGTATGCCTGGTGAGGCAGGGAGTGGTAGACTGACCAGGTGTCCCAGATTGGCCGGGTAGGTTGTTAGTGGCCAGACATCCAGGCATAGTGTCCTCACTGGGGCCTTCATCCTGGGGTGGGCTGGCAGCATCTGGTATCCTCTTCTTGGTGGCACTGGCAGGGGTACCTGTGGATGGAGTGAATTACATATTGAAGATATGTTTGGTTCACTCTTAATCATATGCATACAGTGGCTTGGCATGATTCCCATTAATGATAATGACAGATACTGCACAGCATACCATTGGTGTTAGGTAGTGGTCTGTGACATGTATACCATACTCTATTTAGGTTGGTGTCATTCAGGTTTGTTACATTTGGCTGTCTGAATGGGTACTGGTACAGACTGTTAGTTCACATGACTGTTTTGCACTGTTAGCTAGTGACTATTCAGGCTTGTTAGTTGTGGGTGGTAGAAGGCTGGACATAGCAGCATGGCTTCCCAGTGGGTGGAGGGTATGGGAGTATGCAAGGTTAAATCAGCTGTCTGTACATGCTGTTCATGTGCATTGCGCCTGCCACCTGACATACCATACCATGGTGGCTGACTTTCTGGGTTGTAAATCCTGATTAGTGGCCAATTGGATTAGTTACTGTGCTATAGCTGTGTCTAGCCTTGTTTGGCATTGTGTTGTTCCATTTCATTGCTGTCATTGCCATCTTGTGGTCCTCAGTCATAACATCTAGTTGGTATAGCTAGTCTAATACACATACTTGCAAGAGATGTGATGTGATGTGCACATTCCAGGTGTTCAGGTAGATGGGCTTGTGCATTGTAGGAGTTGTAGTATTACTGTTAGCACATGCTAGGTGTGCCTTTGCCAAGGGCTGTGTGGGCAGTTGGGCTGGATGGAGGTGTGGCATGCAGGAGAGGGGCATTAGGTGGATAGGTGGGATGTGTACTGAGACATGCAGTACATTGGGGAGTATTTGGGTGGAAAGAAAGTATGGAGTACATGATAATTGTGTGACATGGAGGTTGTGTGCACATACCAGAGTCCAGTCGGCCGGGTATTCCAGTTAGGTCCTTCGGGATGCAGAACGTTCAAGACCTTCTCCTCCCAAGATGTGAACTGTGGAGGAGGAGGTGGGGGCCCACCACCAGTCTTGTGCACTGCAATCTGGTGTTGTGATGCCATGGAATGCACATTCCCCCTAAGGTCATTCCTCCTCTTCCTGATGTCCTCCCTTGTGTGTGGATGGTTTCTACTGAGTTGACCCTGTTGACTATTCTCTGCCACAACTCTATTTTACTAACAATCAAGGTTTGTTGGACCCGTGCTCCAAACAGCTGTGGCTCTACCCTGGCGATTTCATCCACCATGACCCTCAACTCATCATCTGTGAACCGTGGGTGCTTTTGTGGGGACACAGTAGTGGTTGTGTTGTGGGTAGGAGGGGGTTGTTTTGTGTGTAAGGGTGTAGTATGAAGTGATTGATGGGGTATGGGTGGTGCGTAGTGGATGATGGACGCTTGTGGTGTGTGTGGTCGTTATGTGTGTTTTGTGTTGGTAGTGCAGTTGTGGTGTGTGTGCTGGGGGAAATGTGTATCAGTGCTATATCAGTGTATTTGCCTGCTCTCAGTCTATGTGTAAATCAAATATGTAGCAAAGGATTGTGGGTTGTGTTGAAGTGTGTTATATAGTGCTGTGAGTAGGTGTGTCTGCTGTGTGTATGTGTGTCAGGTGTGGGATATTCAAACTATCCCATGTGGTGTTGTGTTCTGACAGTGGTGGATTCTGAGAGTGGAGGTTTGCACCCCCAATGGTTTTTCGCTGTTGAAGAACCGCTGTGCTGATTTGTGGTTTATATTCTGGTGGGTGGAAATGTGTTCGCTTGGTGGTGTTGGCGGTCTTCACGGTGTGAGTCGTAATGAAACAGTTGGTTTGCCGCCAATATGACACTCTTTTGGCGGCCTCCACCGTGGCAGTCTTCTGAAAAGACCACCAAAGTCGTAATGAGGCACCAAAATTTGTGTGTAAAAAAAGGTGACTGAGCTGCAAAATATAAATATGTTGCCAGTGAAAAATATGCTTCAAGAAAGTCATGCTGCATAATATATTTGATTACTTTTATATCTCATGCAACAATAATGGAGGCATCTTGGTGGGACAGCGTCCTTTTTAGGACAACTAATGGCATGTCGTATATATTTCAAGGCCTCTGCTCTTATCCTACTGCCTTCTTATTTCTACCTGAGTCTTACACTGAACCCTTCACCCCATATTTAATAAATGTATGACAAATATGATTTTTCTGGCCTATGGAGCATCTAAAATAAGTTTTATTAAAACGTCAGGGCTTGGACTAGGTTTAAAATTGACTATGGACACGTTGGCTGATCATGTAGTAGGCTTAGTCTCTAGGTTATTGGAAGGTAGAAGATGGAATATTCATGGAAGTCATGAAAAGCAGATACTAGGCAGAAAGTGTGAGATGACTGAAGTATGTGCTGAGATTTGATTGTAATTTGTGAGCTCCCCAAAACAAAATAGAGAAGGTGAGAGGCATAAGCTGGAACTGAGTAAAGGTTCTTTTTCCAAGAATTACTTTGATGGTAGAGAGGCTGTCACAGAAGCATAGGAGGTTAGATATTTTATGAAATGATTGTTATCCAGACTGGGAAGCAAAGGAAGGAATAGCCTAACATATGCAGCAGCTTAAAAGGAAAAGTGACTTTCCATTCATCCCATTAGACACTTTGGGGGTCATTACAACCTTGGCGGTCTTTGAACGCCATGGCTGTTTTGGAGGAGGCACTGCCAACAGGCTGGCGGTGCTTCCCTGGGGGATTATGATGCCACGGTCGCACCGTCAGGACCGGCGGTTTTCCACCACTTTTGTCCCGGCGGTTTTCTGCCACTTTTGTCCCGGCGGTTTTCCGCCACTTTTGTCCCAGCGGAAGTAATCCTCCAGGGTAGCGCTGCTTGCAGCGCTGCCCAGGGGATTACGAGTCCCCCTCCCGCCAGCCTTTTCATGACGGTTTGAACCGCCATGAAAAGGCTGGCGGAAAGGGCCCCCCTGCCACGGCCCCTTGCAGCTTATCACTGCCTGCATAGCAGACACTGAAAAGCGCGACGGGTGCAACTGCACCCGTCACAGAGCCGCAACACCACCGGCTCCATTTGGAGCCGGCTCCTGTGTTGCGGCCGAGATCCCCGCTGGGCCGGCGGGCAGAAACCAGGTTTCCGCCCGCCGGCCCAGCGGGGACCTCATAATGGCCGCCGCGGGAGTGCGCTGCATTGGCGGCCTCCTGGTGGTTCAACCTTGGCAGGCGGCTTCAGCCGCCCGCCAAGGTTGTAATGACCCCCTTTATCCCCTCACTCAACAGCACCCCTCCTCCTCGCCATCAGCCTGGAATAAATCAGGAGTGGGACCTAGACAAAACCCCTATGCACATTATTGGAAAATTAGTACCAACTGTAATATTTTGCACAATTTAATAAACAATATCTAACTAAACTAATGTGAAATGAAAGCTATCAAAGTATGACTTTGAAATGTTTATTGATATTTAAAAAAAACTAGTAGTCAGCAATTCAACATTATACAAAAAAATGGCTAGGTAAGGACCAGAAAGACATTGATGAAAGGAGTGGAGAGGAATGGAAAGGACAGTTGGTATGGGTATCATATCATGCTGCTCTTTTATGACCTCATGGAAGCTTGTATGATGGTGGTTCCACAGTGTCAGCATTGTGAGACCTAGGATGAGCTGTGTACATTGTCCTGCTGGGATTAATGGCCATCTATGTTTCTGTACTATTAATGACTCATTACTCAATAAAGACTCTGGACAACATATTTGTTGTGAGCTTAAGTCACTATTCAATTTGCCAACAATCTTCTGTTGCTACAAAATATGTAAAAGAGGAGTGAGGGAAACATTTATGCCATTGTAACGAAAAAAGGGAGAAGAGCATGGTGCAGTCAGGAGAATATCAGCTGCAGAAACATAAGGAAAGCAGAGGAGCTATGCAGGGTTAAGGCAAACACTGTAGTAGGTAAGAGTATGTTGGAAATACTGAAGGCCGTAATGCATACTAGTTGTTAAAACTAGGAAAGAAAAAAAGAAACATGACTTACCAGCACCAGTGGAATGGCTTGCTTAGAGGCTGTGTTATGCCCTGGGGTGTAGAGGTCTGGCACTTTTTGACTCTCTTCTGCCTTGAAAGGAGTAAAGGTAAAGAGGACGCTAATTAGTACTTAGAAATGTTCTCTCCAAAAGGGCATTTTATAGGCAAACAAATCTACTGCCTAACTAACCAACCATTTTCCTCTCACTGTAAAAATAGAATAGTTCCCAGTCCTGTACATTGTTTTCTAAAAATTATATTGCTCCTCCACTCGTTTCATACATTCTTTTATTTTGACTTTCTGTACGCTATGAGTAAATTCAGTGTCACATCATGTACTGCACTTCACAGGGATGGAGACTGTACTATCTCTACCTCATTGAAAATGTGGCAGGACGTTAACCACTTGCTGCTTGACTCTGCAATATCCAGGAACAGTAGAAGGGAAATAAGGGAGGACAAATAAACAAACTAGGAAACTAACAAAGAGTAAGTAGAAAAAGAGGGAGGAAAAGACCAGAATAGGGTAAATGGAGGTGACTAGGGCCTCAGGACCTGAATCCATGAGGGATAGCTACTCAGAAGTAGACTGGATTAACATGAAATGGGAGGGTGCTTGTGCAACTTGGAGGAATGGAGTTTCAGTCACACTATTTTTGAGCTGCAAAATGTGTCTCTTGCATAAATTTTTGCTGTGAGGTGCAAGAGAAGCATTTCACATAATTACAGGTAATGTTGTCTAAAATGTTCACGATCTTCACATAATTATGCAAAAGGACATTAGTATGCACATTTTACACACCCCTAGGCCCTCAACCGAATCCCAAGACCACCACCCTGCATCTAGTGGCATATTTTCACACATGCTCTTTGAAGCAGAATGAACTTGCATTATCTTTGAGAGGTACAGGCAATAAAATAAGCCTTTAGACACTGGAGACATTACCTGCTAGGACCCCATTATCAAATTATTGTATTGATGGTCCAACATTTTCTCACTTCTATGATGTGTGCCAAGGCGAAACATGCATGATGGAATCGCTTGTTTCTCCAATTTTAATTGAAGAACTATTAAATTTTGCTATACTCTGAAAATAAATAAAAAAACAATTGACACGCAGCAGTAAATAAAGAAAGGAACCAAACAAAAGGTCTTGAGTCTTGACATATTGAGAAGTATGCTATCTACCAGGGAAGAGATACAACAGAGGGGACTAAAGTGGTGTGATGTTTTCTTTTTGTAACAAGGCTCCCAAGACAGAGAAAGATACACAAACTGGTCAATGTTTTCTTTGGCCTTGTTTAAAATTGTCAGTTTTAAAGTACATGAAGAGATACCCTATAAGTGTCAAACAAAATGTTCTCATGGTCCTAGAGCTGGTTTGCTACAACTATTACCCTTCCTCCACCAACACTGGAGTGTGAGCTTAATGGACTTCATTGTGGAGTTGCCGCAATCCACTGGATAAACAACATTACTGGAGGTGGTGGATTCTTTCACGAAGATGGGGCATTCTATTCAAATTTATAAACTACTCACAGCCATAGAACTTTCAAGAAGTATAGTTAATTCATATTTTTCATTCACATAGGCCCCATTACAACCCTGGCGTTAAATCCCGCTTTCCGCCTTGTTGAAGACCGCCAACATACCGTTGCAGAAGCCGAATTCCGCTACAGGTATTACGACTCACAGCTCGGAATCTGCCACAATACAGACACCCACCCAAGCCGGCCACACCAAAGGTCAGTGATAAACTGGCGATACCAAAACCCACACCGTCGCACCAACAAGAATACGCCCACACTATCACGACTCACGAATCAACGTGGCGGTCTTTCAACCGCGGTAATCCATTGGCGGTACACACCGCCGCGCTCAAAATACACACACATTTACAAAACACAACCACATTGGACAATTCAAAATACACACACCTGACACACATACACACACCACACCCACACACCCAATCCAATATAACGCACATACCCACATCACCCACAAACCCTTACAACCAAAATTTTGAAAGAAGGCCAGAGAGAGAGATTAGCTAATACAACACCAGCATCCACAGACACACAACACCATCACTTATACAACATCCACGTACCTCAAACAACACACACCAACACACCCCCTTACACATCACAACAAACAGCACCTCACATATCACTCACACCACATCATGGCACCTCAAAGACACCCCAGGTTTTCAGAGGAGGAGCTCAGGGTCATGGTGGAGGAAATCATCCGGGTAGAGCCACAGCTATTTGGATCACAGGGTCAGCAGACAGCCATTGCTAGGAAGATGGAGCTATGGCGGAGAATCGTCGACAGGGTCAACGTAGTGGGACAGCATCCAAGAACACGGGATGACATCAGAAAGAGGTGGAACGACCTACGGGGGAAGGTACGTTCCGTGGTGTCCAGCCACCAGATTGCTGTACAGAGGACTGGCGGTGGACCCCCATCTCCTCCCCCACAACTAACAACATGGGAGGAGCAAGTCTTGGCAATACTGCATCCTGAGGGCCTCGCCGGAGTAGCAGGAGGACTGGACTCTGTTAAGTCATATCTTAACTACTTTATCCACCCCACCCCACCTGCATGCCATCACATACTCCCACCCTCACCCTCACACCCATCACCCCAACACCCCACAGATACCCCACTACCACAACCCACACATTCCAAAACCAAGCCCTGCATGTAACACCAATGCATGGACACCCATCACCAAAGCATGTCCAGTAGAGAGACTCACTCATGCCCCAAAATCAACATTGACACAAGGGCCACAGCAATAATGCAAGCACAGGAGTAGAGGTTAACTCACCCATTGCACAAGATGGCACACACAGACACTAAGATTATGCATTCACACCCCAACAGGGCCCCTACCTAACGTCACTAGACAGGAGGTGCCAGACATATCCATTCCCCCCACAGAAGAGGCCCACAGTCATGATAGCAGCTCTGCACGCCTTGATCAAGATGACCAGCCTGGCCCATCAGGGACCTCAGGACAGTCAGTTCCCCTGACACAGTAACAAACCACCACTGAACCTCCCCATAAGGAAACACCGCCACAGCACCCACCCACCGAGCCCATCCCTCTGTCCCCAGGACATGTCAATCAGCAGTGTGTCCACCACTACAGGGAACCCAGGTAAACCCACTAACACAGGAGGGTGGGCATCTCAACCCCTGCCCTGGTCAGCCCTGCTGCCCTCAGTGAGGAGACTATTGACCTCCTGAGATCCCTCACTGTAGGGCAATCTACCATTTTTAATGCCATCCAGGGTGTTGAGAGGCATTTGCAACAAACAAATGCATACCTGGAGGGCAATGATTCTGGGCAGGCGGCCCAACAGAGAGTATTTCAGGGTCTGGCCTCAGCACTGAGGGCAGCCATTGTCCCTGTGCCCAGCCTCCACCCTCCAACTTCCTCCACCCTGACCCAATCCCCTGTACCTCAGCCTATTCCAAGCACACCATCAGACCAGCATTTACTCTCATCAACACACAAGAGTGGACATGGCAAACATAAGCATCACACATCCCACAAGCACTCACACAAGCATCATCCCCATGCAGACACAGCAACATCCACTGCCTCCACTGTGTCCCCCTCCTCCACGTCCTCCTCCTCCCTCCCTATCTCGTCTCCACTCCACCTGCATGCACCACATCCTCAGCCACTACCTCCATCACCAGCACGCCCATCACCACACACCGCTCGCGTGCAATCACCACCCCCAATGCCATTCACACATCCCCTGTGTCCTCTCCCAGTGAGTCTGTGAGCCGTCCCACTCCCACCCACCCACCCAACAGCCATCCACCTCACAAGCCTCCGGCCCATGCACCTTCACCCAAATTCAGCAAACGTACACCTCCTAGAACCACCACCTCCTCCTCCACTCCCAAACCCCCTCCATCTTCCCGTCCCAGTGTGTCTAAGAAGCTTTTCCTGGCTAACATTGACCTCTTCCCTACACCTCCCCCCGTCCTTCCCCTAGGCCAGGCTTTCCAGGTCCCAGCCCAGCACCTCAGCCACCAAATCCCCCGGCACAGTGGTGCCAGCAACTGCGGTGTCATCGAGTGCGCCACCCATCAGGGCTGCCAGTGTGCCACCTAGTGAGGCCAAGGACATTCCGCCACCTCCCAAGGTGAAGAAGGTGCCAACATCCCGGATGGAGAAGCTGCACCTACCAGCCACCAAGGGCTCCTCCAAAACAAAAGGTGACAGTGGCAAGACACCTGCGGCACCATCAAAGGTGGGGAAGGGACACAAGCTGAAGAGCAGGTCAGGACAGGGCACGGTGGCTCCGACTGAGGGACTAGAGTCACTCCTTCTGTCAACCACTGCACCAACCTGTATGGCAGCGAACACCGCCACCTGCAACGCCACATGCACCGCCACCAGCACTGCCACCTGCACTGCCACCTGCACCGCCACCTGCACGTCTGTAGCCTCAGCAACAGTCCCCAGCATCTTCCCCAGTGGGCGGCCATCTGAGGCTGCAGGAGACGTCCTGCTGTGTCCCTCAACAGGTGCTGACAAATGCACCACCACCAGCACCTCCGCCACAGACACCGCCGCAAGCACCGCCACCAGCCCCGCGACATGCTCAGACAGTGGCACCACAGCTGACATGGCTACCATCCCCAGTGGGCAGCTGTCCGAGGCTGGAGGAGACTTCCTGGACCCTGCCCAGCTTCTATAAGGCATGACTCCTATCACTGTTTGCACCTGCAGGTGGAAGGCGAAGCCGCAGCAGGGTGGGGTATGTCTCTGCCTCCATGGCGTATCATGCTACCTGTTCCTAGGCAATCTTGTGGCACACACACCCATGTGAGGTAATGGGACCAGCCACACTGCAGGTGGAGCACTCTGGGCACCAAGCCCCCTCCAGAACCAGTGGAGAAAGGCATCCACTACCTCAGTCCTTGGCAGGATGAAGCACTCTGGGCACCAAGCCCCTTTCAGAACCAGTGGAGAATCACATCCACTACCTCAGTCCTTGGCAGGATGAAGCACTCTGGGCACAAAGCCCCCTCTAGAACCAGTTGAGACTGTTATCCACTTGAGAGACTGTAGCTTTGCACTCCCCAGGATAAAGCAGTGGGCAAACCACCCACTGGAAAGACTTGAGAGACTGTGGCTTTGCACTCCCCAGGACAAAGCAGTGGGCAAACCACCCACTGGAAAGACTTGAGAAACTGTGCCTTTGTACTCCCAAGGATAAAGCAATGGGCACGGAGCCCCCTCGTGCAGCAGTGGCGTTGTGCGTTCATCTGGCTGAGGTGCCCCCCTCCCCTTCCCCCTGAGGTGCCTGTTTAATTTCGATCTGATGCCCCTGCAGTGTTCTCTCCGTTTCGAGCCAGGTATCTTGACTGGAACACTATCCGGACTTGTGTAGTTGGTGTACATATTTGTATATACTGATTTTTGAACTTTCACTCTCTGATTTTTCTTGATTACACTTGTTACAATCATTTCCTTTTGTCCTTGCCGTCTTCCAGGGAGTGTGGGGGTGTATATGTAATGTTGCTGCATGTATTTGTATGTATGGTGTTGTGGGTGAGGGTGGGGGTGGGGGTACTGCGTGTTGCATGTGTGTGCCACTCTCTTTTCTCTTCCCCCCTCCCCTGTGTTGTAGGTGCAGTACTCACTATGGTTGTCAATGATGTCTGTCCTGCTCCTGATACAGAAGGAGGAAGACCAGCACGGACAGGACGTGTAACTCGGGCTCCATGGCATCCTGGTTCCTCGTTGGGTGTCGAGAGGTGAGTGGTTTCCCTCTTTTGTACTGTTTCCACTGTGCTTTTGATAGCGTTGGTTCTGCCCCGGAAAAGGTGGCGGATAGGCATGTTGGAATACAGTGGGCAGTACTTTGTCCTCTGCCTGTCTGTTGGCGGTGACCGCCGCGATGTTTGTTTCTACCGCCATGGCAGTCGGAGTGTTAAAGTGGCTGTCTATGTAGGCGGTTTCCGCCATGGTCGTGATTCCATTTTTTTTTTCTGCCGGCCTGTTGGCGGTATTACCGCTGCTTTAACACCAACCACCAGGGTTGTAATGAGGGCCATAGTCTTCTAAAACCATAATTACATGCAGAGGAATGCAATTTGCAGCTTGTTTTTAGAAAGAACCAATGAAAAGCATAGGATAACCGTAGCCACCATCCCCAGGCAGATGTCTAAACAGAAAAACTGAATCAGTCCATCAAGCAATATTTGAGGTGTTTTTGATAGACTGTAAATTTGCTTCACACTGATCAATAGAACTGGCAGAATTTGTATATAACATCTCCATGCACTTGGCACTTGATAGTTCTCTTATTTTGCTCCTATGGATTTCATCCAAAAAGGTGACCAGCTAACTTTCATTTCCAAAATTCTCTCAGTTATAAACTTACTCCAAAGAGTTTGTACTGTCCTAATGGCAGTTCTTCAGAACTTCATCCAAGCTAATGCACAAAGTCAACATATTGCTCTTGCACCTGGCCCTTTTTGCAGGGTCATCCTCAATCTTTTTGCCTCCTTCCTCCTATTTTTTCTGACCTGTTGTTGTTGGCTTTAGGACTCTGGGCACTTTACTACTGCTAACCAGTGCTAAAATGCTCTCTGTGTAAATTGTATGGTTGATTGGCTCTTTCATGCTTGCTATATTTGATTTACTGGTAAGTCCCTAGTACAGTGCACTAGAGGTGCCCAGGGCCTGTAAATCAAATGCTACTAGTGGGCCTGCATGAGTAACCATGTGCCACTGCAGTGTCTGCGTGTGCAGTTTTAAACTGCCAATTCGACTTGGCAAGTGTACCCACTTGCCAGGCCTAAACCTTCCCTTTTCTTACATGTAAGACAACCCTAAGGTATGCCCTAGGTAGCCCCATGGGCAGGGTGCAGTGTTTGGTTAAGGAAAGACATATACTAATGTGTTTTATATGTCCTGACAGTGAAATACTGCCAAATTTGTTTTTCACTGTTGCAAGGCCTATCCCTCTCATAGGTTAACATGGGGGCTACCTTTAAATATGATGAAAGCGTAGATTCCCTTTGGGAGCAGATGGACATGTGATTGTGTGTTTGAAAATGCCACTTTTAGAAAGTAGGCATTTTCTTGCTTAAACCATTTGGTGACTCTGCCTGTTTGTGGATTCCCTGTCTAGGTTAGTTTGACAGTTGGGCTGTTTGCATTTCTCTCTAGACAGTGACACAAAGGGAGCTAGGGTGTAGCCTGCATATCCTAATGAGCCATCTGTGCTAGGAGGGTGGGGAGGAGTGGTCTCTTACACCTGAAAGGGCTGTGCCTGCCCTTACACAATGCAGCCTCCATCCCCCTGGTAAGTCTGGGGCCTGGCCTGGGCAAGGCAGGATTTCACAAACAAAAGAGACTTTCCTTTGAAGGAGGCCTACTTCAAAGGTAGAACTGGGTATAAGAAGGGCACCCAAATCCCTGAACATGGGATCACTTCTGAAAATCAAGAGGAACCTTTGCCTGGAGAAGAGCTGAAAAGCTGACGAGAAGTGCTGCCCTGCCTGTGACTGTGCTTTGTGGAGCTATTCTGCAGTTGCTGCTTCTACCTGTGCAAGGGGACAAAAACTGGACTTTGTTGTGTATTCCTGCTTGTGAAGAAAATCTCCAAGGACTTGTCCTGAGCTTGCCTCCTGTTGTTGAAGTCTTAGGGGCATCAAAGACTTCCCCTGCCAGCACCTGGACTCTCTGCTGAGACTCCTACCCTGCCAAGTGTGCCCTATCCAGTTCATGGGCCCTTGAAAGGTGAAGCTGGCAGACAAAGACTGAAAATCCACGGACAGACCACTGTGTGGGGAACATTTTGATGCACCTTCCTAGATGTGGCTAAGAAACGACGCACCACCGGCTTTGTGGCTGAAATCTACGCTCCACCTGCATCGCGGCTGGAAGATCGAAGCACACGGCTAGAGAAATGAGGCAAAACACCCGCTGACAGAGGCCGATAATGGCGCAACCCACATAGCGTGGTTTTTCTGATACCGTGGAGCAGGATTTTCGACGCAAACCTTGCTGTGTGTGGAAAAATGACGCAAAGCCTTTCCGGACCCAAGGTGCCTTTCCGGATCGACGCATCGCTCTCCTGCAGAGAGGAAAAACAACGCATGCAGACCCGACCAGAGGAGGAACCATGCACGGTCTCGCTTGTAAGTGAGAAATCGATGTAGCGCTGGATCTTCTGATGCACACTCAACCGTGCGGTGTAATTTTCCATGCTAACAGTGTAAGCACAGTTTTCTAAGGACTTAAGACTCTTTTTATTTCATAACTTGACTTGTGTATCGTGGATCTGTGTCATTTTGGCCTTGATTTGTTTCAATAAATGTTACCTATTTTCTAAACCTGTGTTGTGTCGTTTTGTAGTGTTTTTACTGAGTTACTGTGTGTGTTGGTACAAATACTTTACACTTAGAATCTGAAGTTAAGCCTCCCTGCTTCTGCCAAGCTACCAAGGGGGTGAGCGGGGGTTAACTGAGGGTGATTCTCCTTTACCCTGACTAGAGTGAGAGTCCTTGCTTGGACAGGGGGTAACCAGACTGAAAACCAAAGACTCTATTTCTAACAGTTGTTAATTGCCATAGGAGCAAAATACAAGTCTACAAAGATGGAGATAGGGTATAGTTGTCTACTAAACATCCAACAATCCTGTTGTCACTTCCCAAATGTACACCTTGTTTAGCTTGTCTTTTTCAAATAACAAGGAAGGTGGGCACTTTAGATGTTCCTTTGCCTCTATCATCTCACTGGCCCATGTACCTTATATTTTATGATTCTCTGGTTAAGGCTGTAATCACTGACAAAGGGAGTACATCTTCTCCAGTCCTGATAGATGGCTATCCCAAACATGAGGCAGAGACTATTATAGATTCACAAAAATATTGAGGTGAGCTTTAGCATGTAATAGACTGGAAGTGGTCTGAAGACTATTCACCTCACTCACCAGAACAGAGCTCCACCCTACATGAGCAGGTGTTGGATCTGGCCCTTTTTGTAGGGTCACTCCCAAACTTTTTGCCTCCTTTTTCCTAATTTTTCTGACCAGGTTTGGTTGGCTTTGGTGCATGTTGACCCTGGGCACTTAACCACTGCTAATCAGTGCTAACCTGCATATGCACTCTGGGTAGATTGTATTGGTGATTGGTTGATTCCTGATTGGCATATTTGATTAACTAGTAAGTCCCTGGGAAAGTGCACCAGAGGTGCCCAGGGCCTGTAAATCAAATGCAACACTGGTTGTGCCACCCACATGAGTAGCCCTGTAAACGTGTCTCAGACCTGCCACTGCAGTGTCTGTGTGTTCAATCTTGCACTGCCAATTCGACCTGGAAAGTGTACCCACTTCCCAGACCCAAACCTTCCTTTTTATACATGTAAGACACCTCTAAGGTAGGCCGTAGGTAGCCCCATGGGCAGGGTGCAGTGCATGTTAACGGTGGAACATGTACAGGTGTGTTTTACATGTCCTGGCAGGGAAATACTGCCAAATTTAGTTTTCACTGTTGCGAGGACAATCTCTCTCAAAGGTTAACATGGGGGCTGCCTTTAAATAACTTTTAAGTGAAGTTTCACTATGAGAGGAGATGGAAATATGGAGTTGGGTGTCTCTGAACTCGCAATTTTAACATACATCTTTTGGTATAGTTGTTTTTTAAATTGTCTGTTTAAAAAGGCCACTCTTAGAAAGTGGGCATATTCTTACTTAATCCATTCTGTGACTCCGCCTGCTTGTGTATTCCCTGTCTGGGTCTGTCTGACAGTTGGGCTGTTTGTGAATCTCTGCTAGACAGTGACAGAAAGGAAGCTGGGGTGTAGCCTACATATCCAGATTGGCCATCTGGGCTAGAGTGGAGGAAGGAGTGGTCACTTACACCTGAATAGGCTGTGCCTGCCCTCACACAATGAAGTCTTCAACTCCCTGATGTGAGTCTGGAACCAGGCCTGGGCAAGGCAGGAATTTGTGAACAAGAGAGACTTTCCTTTGAAGTTTGCTAACTTCAGTTTCAAAGTCATCATGAACTTGCGTGGATCCGAGATGCCCTGTCCTTAAATCAACGCATCGCTCGCTTGTGGGAGAGAAAAACAACACACTGCCTACCTGACCGGAGAAGAAACAATGCTTGTGCTGCTTTATTTTTGACGTAAACCAGGTACTTTGTGTGACAACAATGTTTCCATTGTTTTCCATGAAGTAAGGCTCTTTTTACTTTAAAAATTAATATCTTGGATGTTTGTTGGTTTGGTCTTGTTTGATTTAGATAAATATTACCTATTTTTCTAAACTGGTGTGGTGTCCATGTTGTAGTGTTTTCACTGTATCACTATGTGTGTTAGTACAAACACTTTACACATTGCCTTTGAGATAAGCCTGACTGCTTGTGCCAAGCTACCAAGGGGGTGAGCAGGGGCTGTCTTAGGAGTGTAATGCCCTTACTATGACTAGAATGAGGGTCCCTGCTTAGACAGAGTGCAAACTGACTGCCAACCAGAGACCCTATTTCTAACAGCGAGCATGAACAGCAGAGCTAAATTATCAAGGGGAATTGGAGTGAGTGAGAGAGAAGAGACAACTGAAATGGATCGGTCTCATCAATCAATATTTCTTGTACTAGAACCATTCACAGCAGTGTTTTCAAAGTGAATGCCAACTATATAGTAAAGGTAAATAAAACAAATAAACAAAGTTTTGCTATTGTGCATAAATAGTAAAATACTCTGAGAAAGAGAAACATTGTTCAATATGCTTACTGTCTTTGTAATGGTGGGCTTTAGGGAGTTTTTGGGCCTGATTATGAGTTTGGCGGTCTGTAGACCACCTTGGTGGTGCCGGCGATCCGACTGCCATCGACTTGGCAGTCGTACCACCATATTATGATATATGTGGTTCGATAGAGCAAAGACCACTGTGGTCCTGTTGGCACCACCAGACAGCGCAGAAGGCAGCGGAGGTGAGACAAGTCAGTGAGGTCATCGGAGACAGAGTTTGCCCCTGACACATTATGATGTGGCCTTCCGACGATGTGACCCTATCTCAGCAGATGGAAAAGGAGAATATGAAGAAAGGTACTCACCTGTAGGCAGCATAACATATCCTGTGCCACCATGGAGCTGATCACATGTGTCTTGCCACTGCTGCAGCTCATAGATAGAATTCCATGTCACCGTGGATACACACCTACTTGCATCATTAAGCTCAGTAACATATTGGTGCACCGTCATCCACAGGATATGGGGGTCACATTCTGTGGGCCAGGTACACTTGTCATTGTGTTCCCAGTCAGAGTCATTCACAACAAATGACACATCCACAGCCATAAAATACCCACTTTGGGTGTGTCAGTGACACTGCACCACCATACTCCACAATAACACATGTTTGGTCATCTTAGTCACAGGGACAGTTAAGTGTACAGAACATTGTGTCACACAACAGCCACACCACATCAACATCACAAATAATTCAACTGACAACCTCACATTGATCACATGCCATGGGCAGTTGTCAGATTGAAGACACATATGTATGGATTGTCATAGTTGGAGGCTGCTGGTTTAGGGATGACACACTTTTGTTTGTAGGTGACTTGGCCCTTCCTACAACAAGCCGCAACTGTCGGCCAAACCCTCCCGGCTCACAAGCAGTACCTCACCAAAAACCCATACAGTAAAAGGTGATTTCTGGCATTCTTTATGCATGGACTTGAGAGTGCAACATCTCAGGGGAGTCGTGGTTAAACAGAGATCACCCTTTCTTCACATGAGTAATAAGTCTCAGTCACCTACAGGCAATGAAGGAGATGCAGTAACGTTTTCAATAGGTTGTATTAACAAGACAGCAATCTACTGTAAAATGCATGAGCTACAATGATTACGATAATGAACAATGCAAAAAGGGGAATGGTAAATATGGGAGTTGTAAATACAAAGAACCCCACCATATTACAATGCCATGAAATGTCAAATATCCCTAGAGCCCTAGCACTAAGAACCTAATCTCTAACCTAAAGAGAGGTAGGTATGATAAACCTAATCTGCCAGTACTTTGTCCATGAGAAGTGCCCTCAACCCTTCTTACCTTGGAATGAGGTCTCCAGATCAGACCTCGTTGGGATACGAAGGCTGGGTCTGCATTAAGGCAACATGTAACATAGATAGCATTGATGGCATTTGGTAAGAATCCCTCTGATAACCTTCTCTGCATGACATGTATTTATACAGATCTTGTAGGACTCCTGATGCAGGTATGTCTGAAAACAATTGATAAGAAGGCATGCTTGGAGCACCAATTATATAAACAATTCCCTCCAAAAGTACATTATGTTTGTGTTACATGTGAGTGGGAAAGGGACATGATGTGAATACCTACACATATCACGTGTCTTTGACGCTTACAGTGACTCCTTCACAGAGTGACACTGATAACATAAAATCAATACATCTTCCTAACTATAAACATAGCAGCCGTCTTGGAAGAAATAATTAAATAAATGTGCTAAAACAGAGCAGGCTTAACCGGTTAAAAGTCATTAGTTGATGCCACAGGTGTGCAAGTCAGAAGACTAAGCAAACTCCTGATTCCCAATTAAAACCAAATTGGATCCACTATAGGATGTGTCATTTAACACAAATACCTCTCCCATTAAACATCCCTGTAATGGACCCACATATCACCTACAACACTATGGAAGGTCAATGGGGTACACAGTATGTTGTGGAACAAATATCCAAAGCTCACAATGCAAACAATACCTGCACAATAGGGATGGGGCATCAGGAGCACTCCTGGAATGATGCTGCCCTGGGATACATTTGACTTTGTACAAGCCCTAAAACACAGTTTGGCCAGGAGCTGGCCCTACATGTATCTCAGGGACAAACAATAGTGAGCCAAGTGACATGCCAATTTGCCAACTGTGTAATTGCAAGTCAAGGGAGCAAATAAACCAGCAACAGCCTGGGCCATACATGTAGCTAAAGTAGCTGCAAGGTACACACATAGAAATGGATACATGGTCAGTCAAATGTAAAGGAAGGTAGCACAATTGAATACCCTGCATGTAAGGACAAACAAAACTCTAGCTTCACACATGAGACGAATGTACAATCCATATCAGGGGGAGAATTCTAAAACCATACATGCTGACATTGGCCAACACAAAATGACAAACTTACCATATCAAACATAACACAACAAAGTGACCTCAATTGGATTAACAAACAAATATCGCTACAGTGAACTTCTACCCTTGTCCTGGGTGACTTCAGCACTGTCCACAAAATCAGATTTAACAAACAACAGTAAATGGATCAGCAATCAGGGTGAAACACACACAAATGTAAGCATACAACACAAATTACTCAGAAACAACAAACCGGTAGAAAAGTAATGGCAGGATAAATGTGTGCCCAAAAAACAATAACTTGGGTTTATTGAAGGCAAATGATTTAGATCAAAAGCCCTCGGCCAGTCCATATTAGTCCATGCACAGTACTGTGCTCAAATTTGACTCCAATCACTGCTAGGGAACCTCCAAAGGAAGGGGCATAAGTGGACATGCAAGCACCTCTAGGATCATGCTTGGGTGGGGTGGGGACAGATTTGGGATGGGTGGATTTAGGTTAAAAAGGGAGAGCTATTTCTTCAGAGAAGTGGGTTTCTCCTTTGGGGAGGGATATGAGTACGTGCATGGGGCAGGTGTGACAGGGGAGGACGTGGATGTGGAAGGGATGGTTTGGGATGTAGTTGAGGGCCTCTTGGGTTTGGGGATGGGTGAAGGTAATAGGTGAAAAGGCAAGGTACTGGGGATTTAGAGGAGTGGTGTCTTGTCTATGGGTGCTGCTGCTGGTGTGTATGTATATAAGGTATGCTTGGGTTTAGCTGGTGTCTGATGCATGTGTGAGTATGGGCAATTGTGTGTCTTGGGGCTGTGAGGTAGGTGAGGTAGAGGTGGGAGTAGTGTGTGTGCGTGTGTGTGTCTGTCGGGGTGGTGTCTGCGGCTATAGTGGATGTGGTGGATGTGTCTGTGTGTCTTGGGTTATGTCTGGGGGTATGGTTCATGTGGTGGATATGTGTCTTGGGGGATATGAGGAAGAGGTGCTGGGTGATGTGGGAGTGGTGGATGTATGTGTCTGTTGGGGTGGTGTCTATGGCTATGATGGATATGGTGGAAGTGTCTGTGTCTGTTGGGGTGGTATCTGGGGCTGTGGTGTCTGAGGTGTGTGTGGGTCTGTGGGTTGTGAGTGGTTGTCTGGGTATATGGTGGATGTGGTGAAAGCGTCACTGGATGTTGTGGTGGTGTCTATTGGTATGGTGGTTGTGGTGTGTGGGTCAGTTAGGGTGCTGGGGGAATCTGTGGAAATGGTGGCTGTTGTAGTATCTGTGGGTGACTGTTGAGTGCTTGTGAGCCAATATGTGTTGTGGTGCTTGTTTCTTTGTGTGCTACTTGCGTGTGTTAAGGTGGGTGTGTGTGGATGTGTCTGTGTACTTGGGATAGGTAGTGTAATAGGGAATTTGGATTGGGAAGAGGGAGGTGGTGGGGGAGGATTTTGGGGGGTGGATGGCTGTCATCAGTAAAGAGGCCAGAGCCTGAAAAGATCTCTCTAGGCCAGACATGCCCCTATGAATGCCTTCCAGGTAAGCATTTGTATACTCAGGTTGGCTGGCCAAACCCTAGATGGCATTCAAAATCGCAGACTGCCCCACAGAGATACTCCTCAGGAGGTCAATAGCCTCCTCACTCAGGGCAGCAGAGGTAACAGCGGCTGGGGCGAGATGCCTGGGGCATAGGAGACACCCACACTATTAGGTAAGTGGGCATGGCCAACTGGGTGGGGAGCAACAGGGAGGGTGGTGATAGAACTGGGGGTGTCAGACAAGAATTGTACAGGAGCAGGTCCTGATGGGTTCCCCACCACAAGGGAGTGGCCACTGGAGGTAAAATCCAAAGATGAAGAGCTCGATCTTGTGTCCTCCATGGCACTCTGCCCACTCTCTGGGCCACCTGGTCCTCCGTGTCTGTGGTTTTATGACTGGAGCTACCGTGGCCAGATGCTTCCCCACTCGGTTCCGCCTTGTCTCTTTACTTGCCTGGGATGATGCTGCAAATAAAAAGATAATTAGAGTCACTACATGTTCCTGATCACACTTGAACAGCAGCTGTGATTGCCAAACATTATTTTGACATAAAGTAGGCCTCAGCAACAAAGTCCTTTAAAGTGGCTCCTACATTTGGCACATCATATGCATGCATGCCACATGAACTGTCAAAGGCTGCCCACAGGACAATCAGAATCTCAGGCAACTCCAATTGCATGGGTGAAGTTTTGCAATATAGTAACCATTGACATGTAGGGACCTTATCATCTTCAATGGTTTTTCTCATGTAGCATACCTCAGTTACCTGTTGTCGTACAATAGAAGGCCAAAGCCAAGTTCATTTTCACAGATCCCAAACAAGGTCATGCATACATATATTTGTCACATATACAATACCACAACAATAAGAAATGATGTTCCAAAATCCTGGCATGCTGCTCACAGAAGTACAGTAACCTGAAGAAGGTAACATGGAAATACCCATGCCACACTGGAAGCCAATGAACAGTGCTTACTTCACCATTTGTAAATTGTCCTAATGGGGTCATGAAGGTTGTACTACTGTAATGTTGCTCATATATACTACATGTCTAGCTTGAAAATGGACACTGTAGACAAAATGTACAAACTGTCAGGGAGATATGTCTCCAAAACCCACAACACATGGAATCCGCTAGCCCCAGCTAAATCAACTCTCTTGTATGGCACCCCTTGCAATGACATGCTATTATTGCATCAGTAGTAGCCAATAGACCTTTAAATGTTGGAGAGGCCCAGGGATTCTCAAGTACTTGTAGAAGGCTCTCAACATGTTGCCCATTGGGAAGCTACATCCATTTTGTTCCTGCAAACCCAGATTTCGATGGATGAATCGTTGTACACAACCACATTTGATTCCTACATAAGTGAAAATCACTCCATGATGCATGCCAAGAGTCAGGTGATGAACTTTCCATATTTCACATGTGCAGAGCACTTTGCTACATGATGCCTCATCAATGACATGGAAATGCACATTGTGGGTAAAAACTGTAGTCCTACCTGTGATACCCTTCATTGCTACTGCAGTTGTACATGCCAAAAGACATGTAATGAGGGCATGTGTGAGTTACCAATCAGTGGTGACACACTTCTGCCTGTGGCACTACATGAAATATAGCCCCATGACACATGTTGGCATACACACATATGTGAGGGAATACAGAAATCATCCCATTGACACAAATAGATAGATGTATGAAACAGCAGTGAAATAATTAGTAGAAAGTGAAAAGAACACATGCTACATGTTGGCAACAGTGATGTCACACAAGTCATGTCAATGGACATTCCCCACTTACCAAGAAAAGGATTGATCTGTAGATGCAACCAAAGAACAATGTATGCTCTTTCACATGTATGATGGTCACCTTCACATGACTGACAGTAGTGAGGCTCCAGCACTCATGACACACTGAAGACAAGTGGCTTCTGGGGGACAGATGCCAAGTTACTCACTAGAACAGACACATGGTGGGGGTGTGGCTTGCCAGCCAAGATGATGGGTGCAAACTGAGGGAGCTCCAGAACGATATTCCAGACATCCGACCCATATACGGTACGGGGAGGCAGCTGGTACGCGGTACGATCGTGCCTGCATATCCACAGCCTGCCAGGGATGGGATGGTGCTGTCTGATAGATCGGAGGAGGCGGCGCAGGTGTTGCTGGAGCTGCCGGGTGCTGGGAGAGGAGTGGCCTGTTGCTGAGCAGCCACGCGTGCTGGGCCTGAATAGATTGGGGCATGACTGGAGCGCCGACGAGGCCAACTAAGGTGAATCGAGCTGGGGTGCACTGGGGAAGCGGCAACGGAACGGGGCTGGAGCCCTATGACTTACGGGATTTACCTGGCCCATTCGGTGGTTGGTCCTGCTCACGTTGCTGATGGGGAGGAGCAGGACCTGAACTGGAGCTGCAGTTGGGCCTTGTGCCGCACATGCAATTGGGCCTTCCGCACCTCCCTCCCCAGGGTTCTGGGTATCCCTCCTGTCGTTGGTTTGGCTGCACTGCACCCTTCATTCGCCACTGGATCCAGACACTGTGGTGGCCTTTGTAGGAAGGTACCATCTCGCCTGGCATGTTACCCCCATTTTTACTGTATGTATGTTTGTTTTTGCCTATGTGACACTGGGATCCTGCTAGCCAGAGGAAGAGACAGAGGGGGCACTCAGCAACACAGAGATCCCACGCAGAAGCAGGCAGTACCCACAGAAGCACCTGAACAGGCGTTCAGAAGATCTGAGTACAACAGTCGACTCAGCACAACAAAAGAGGGTCCCACGAAGTCAGAGTCCAACTCAGCGAGTTGGGCAATGCAGGACAGAGTGCTGGGGACCTGGGCTAGTCTGTGGACGAAGGATGTCTTGTAAAAGTGCACAGAAGCCCGAGCAGCTGCAGTTCAAGCAGTACACAGGATTACTGTCTGGCATGGGGAGGCAAGGAGTTACCTCCACCAAATTTGGACAGAAGGGCCACTGGACTATCGGGGACACTTAGACCCAGCTCCTGAGTTCCAGGGACCATGCTCGTCAGGATGAGAGGGGACCCAGAGGACCGGTGATGCAGAAGTTTGGTGCCTGCGTTGGCAGGGGGAAGATTCCGTTGACCACCGGAGAATTCTTCTTGGATTCCAGTGCAGGGTGAAGGCAGACAGCCCTCAGAGCATGCACCACCAGGAAACAGTTGAGAAAGCCAGCAGGATGAGGCGCTACAATGTTGCTGCTAATCTTCTTGCTACTTTGTTGTAGTTTTGCAGGCGTCCTGGAGCAGCCAGTGGTCGATCCTTGGCAGAAGTCGAAGAGAGAAGTGCAGAGGAACTCTGGTGAGCTCTTGTATTTGTTATCTGGTGAGATACCCACAGGAGAGACCCTAAATAGCCCTCAGAGATGGATTGGCTACAGAGAAAGGTTAGCACCTATCAGGAGGGGTCTCTGAAAGTCACCTGCTGGCACTGGCCACTCAGAGCTGTCCATTGTGCCCTCACACCTCTGCATCCAAGATGGGAGAGGTCTGGGACACAATGGAGGAGCTCTGGGCACCTCCCCTGGGAGGTGCTGGTCAGGGGAGTGGTCTCTTCCCTTTCCTTTGTCCAGTTTTGTGCCAGAGCAGGGCTGGGGAGATCCCTGAACCGGTGTAGACTGGCTTATGCAAGGAGGGCACCATCTGTGCCTTTCAAAGCATTTCCAGAGGCCAGGAGAGGCTACTCCTCTCAGGCCCTTCACACCTATTTCCGAAGGGAGAGGGTATAACACGCTCTCTCAGAGGAAATCTTTTGTTCTGCTTTCCTGGGACTGGGCTGCCTATGCCCCAGGGGGGCAGAAACCTGTCTGAGGGTTGGCAGCAGCGGTAGCAGCAGAGAAAACCCCAGAGAGTTAGATTGGCAGTACCCGGGCTCTATGCTGGAGCCCCGGGGATGCATGGAATTGTCCCCCAATACCAGAATGGTATTGGGGCGACAATTCCATTATACTAGACATGTTACATGGCCATGTTCGGTGTTACCATTGTGACGCTACATATAGGTATTGACCTATATGTAGTGCACAAGGGTAATGGTGTCCCCGCACTCACAAAGTCCAGGGAAATTGTCCTTAATGATGTAGGGGCACCATGGCTAGTGCCAGGGTGCCCTCACACTAAGTAACTTTGCACCTAACCTTCACTAAGTGAGGGTTAGACATATAGGTGACTTATAAGTTACTTAAGTGCAGTGTAAAATGGCTATGAAATGACGTGGACGTTATTTCACTCAAGCTGCAGTGGCAGCCCTGTGTAAGAATTGTCTGAGCTCCCTATGGGTGGCAAAAGAAATGCTGCAGCCCATAGGGATCTCATGGAACCCCAATACCCTGGGTACCTAGGTACCATATACTAGGGAATTATAAGAGTGTTCCAGTGTGCCTGCTCCAGCTTTCTGGGGGATTCTATAACCTTGCCTAGGATCTTGCTGGGGGCTCCATGGTCTTGGTGCCCTTGCTGGCTAGTGACTGTTGCTTGGCAGCGTCCCACCTCCTGTCCCCCATATCGAATACTAAATACTATAGACATTGGTTACCCGCACTTATATTGGGTTCGGGGTTACGTCCTAGATTACACCAAACACCAGTCACCTCCCCCACTCCACACCCCCACTTGTGGGAGCCACTCTCTCATATCTGTTAATCCACAGAGACCAATTGACTTGTTTGGGCAGATGCCAGTTTTCCCTCTTCTTTAATGATATTCCTTCAAGTTACTTTTACACCAGTCTTTCGTCTTAAGTTGTATTTGAATATTTTAGAATGGAGTCTGGATTTCCCTCGCCCTCCTCCTTGCACAATGTCCTGCACCCCTGGAAGTGGGACTGAGGGACACTTACAAGTTATTGACCCACCATGAACCCCACCAATATTCTCACATAGAATGTGCGTGGCATACACATGCTGACACGCAGATATTTCATATTTTCATATCTTAAGAGACAGTCAATCCATATAGCGCTCTTACAGGAGACTCACCTTGCACAGCCTGAAATTTTCAGACTACAGCAGCGTGGGCGAGGGCAACTTTTCGCAACAGGCCATTCCTCTATGCTAGGGGAACACAAATCTGGGTTAGACCGGGCACTACATTCATTACGGAGGATCAGACTGTTGATGCACAAGAGCGTTATGTCCTGATATGAGGATGCCTTGCTGGCTGAGCAATAGTATTGGGGTCTATACACGCTCTGAATACAAACCAAGCCTCTTTTTTCCACGCATTGTCCAGCCCCCTTTCTCGTTGGAGTGATCTTCCCTGGCTGTTAGGGGGTGACTTTAATATCATACTGGATCAACATCTGGACCGTTCCCTCCATTGCCCACTGCACATGCCATGGCGACTGCATGCGCACTTCAGAATTGCCTCCAGAGCTGGCAAATATTGGACGTATGGCATCAATGAAACACTAACATTAGGGTCTATTCTTTCTTCTCTGCTCTGCACCAACTGCATGTCCACCGTGATAGAATTGTATGCACACCCAACCTGTACCCCGCTGTAATGACGACTGAGAGCCATATTTATACTTTTCGACGCAGTTGTGCGTCAAAAAATCTAACGCCGGATAACGCCATTCTGAAGCACCATGCGGGCGGCGTATTTATTCAATGACGTTAGCCGGCGTTAGCCGGCGGCGCTGCCTGGTGTGCGTAAAAAAAAATGACGTACACCAGGCAGCGCCGGCGTAGGGAAATATGGAGCTTGGGCGCCAAAAAATGGGGCAAGTCAGGCTGAGGCAAAATTATCGCCTCAACCCGATTTGCGCCATTTTTTTCTACTCCCAACCCCCATTGAAATTACTCCTGTCTTAGCAAAGACAGGAGTCATGCCCCCTTGCCCAATGGCCATGCCCAGGGGACTTCTGTCCCCTGGGCATGGTCATTGGGCATAGTGGCATGTAGGGGGGCACAAATCAGGCCCCCCTCTGCCACCAAAAAAATAATAATAATACTTACCTGAACTTACCTTATGTTCCTTGGGATGGGTCCCTCCATCCTTAGGCATCCTCCTGGGGTGGGCAAGGGTGACAGGGGGGGTTCCTGGGGGCATGGGAGTGCACCTCTGGGCTCCTTCCGAGCCCACAGGTCCCTTAACGCCTGCCCTGACCAGGCGCAAAAAAACGACGCAAAAGCGGCTGGACGTCATTTTTTTTTACCCGCCCACTCCCGGGCAGCATTTTTGCCCGGGAGTGTAAATACGGCGCACATGCCTCGGAGTCACTTTTTTAGACGGGAACGCCTACCTTGCATATCATTAATGCAAAGTAGGTGTCCACGCTAAAAAATGACGCAAACTCCATGGACTTTGGCACTAGACGCGTCTAACGCCAAAGTATAAATATGGAGTTAGTTTTGCGTCGGAATTGCGTCAAAAAAAACTACGCAATTCCGGCGCAAACAGAGTATAAATATGCCCCTGAGTGTTTAGGTCGCACTCACTCAAACCATAATCACCAGCTCATGCAATTGGGCTGGGACACGTCTCCTCTGATCATTCCCACCTGGAGTCTTCGCCCGGAACTGTTGGAGGATGCAGCGTTCAAAGCATCACTGGATGGAGCGATTCCCGAATCTTTTGAATATACCAACGGCACAGCGTCCTCTGGTCTTGTCGAGTGGGAAGCATTCAAGGTCTTTATCAGAGGACTTCTATGGTTTGGCCCACCTCCCATGTGTGGTGGGGGCCAATGATGGCACACAGGTTGCTTTGGTGCCACCGCAGGCCACTGAACAAGTCTATTGCAACAGGAAAAACTCCCATTCAATCAACATGTAAGTTGTCTGTTTAACTGATCTCTACATCACAAACATGTGTGCCAGTTTTCCTGGTTCAGCCCATGATTCCTGCATAATGTGGAATAGCACCATACCCCAGCTGATGTCACACCTGCAACCAGAGAGGGCCTGGCTGGTTGGTAATTCACACCTGTGGTGATTGTGTGTGAGCAATGTGAGATGCTACAATCATGAAGTGAGTGACTCATTGTTGCACTTATATCCCATTCCCAAACAGGAGACTCAGCATATCCAAACTGCCCTTGGTTACTGACACGGCTGAGGAGTCCAACTACTTCAGGGGAAGTCAGCTCCAATAAGGCCCATGAAAGAACACAATGGGCAGTGGAGTGGGGATTTGGCCTCCTGAGGCCAGATTTCACTGTCTGGACAGGATTGGTGGAACCCTCTTCTACCCACCCCAGAAAGTGTGTCAGATCACTGTGGCATGTTGCATGCTCCACAACATCACCCTGTGAAGGATTACCTTAACACATCAGAGGAAGGGAAGCCTGCAGTGCCATAGGGTGGAAATCCTGAAATGTCATGAAGATGACAGTGGTGAAGATGAAGTAGCTGACTTGCATCGAGATCTCATCGACAGATTCTTCTCATGAGTGTAAATATGTCATGTGTTGTCATGAGTTTGGCTGTACACTATATTGTAGTTGTGAGAATATATGGAGTTGGTTATTTGAAATAGTTAAGGAGCTGGTATTCAGCCAAAAATCATCCAACGGATGTTTGATGAGATAGCTTTTGACACTTTCCCACCTTGATGAAGTTGATTTGGTTGTGCCAGATTTAATGCAATGTACATTGTTTTACATATGCTTGGTATTTGACTTGTTTCATATGAATGGTTTCATCCCTATACTTATTGTTTTGTTCTTTGTTCAGGTACCTTCATCGTGACATTTTCATGTGGGAATTTCAGAGTTGTGACATTGGCAGGTATGTGGTGCTGTTCAGATGTACGAAGGGAACATGGATTGTTGTAGGAGATGTAGGTCACAGACTTTGGGTGTAGGAGACCTGTGCCAAGACAGCTTGCACAGTGATAGGATGGAAGTTCATAAGACTCCACTGGACTTGTTTCTTGTCCTATGTTGGCCCTGATGCATCATGTGTGTCATCATGTAGTCGGAAAATATGTAGTAATAGGCCACAATCATGTCAGTTCACAGTGGCTAAACACTCTTTCAATATGACCACCATGTAGCTGTTAATGTGTTTTATCATTGTAGGCCAAAGTGCCTGTGACAAATCAGTCACATATGTTTGTGTCCTAGCACCAGATGCATGAGCAGAGGACTGTAATAACCCTGTGATCAGAAAGTGCTGTACTACCATCAGTCTCAGGCTTACATTACATGATGTTGGACTACTTTGGTGTGGTAGTTGATATGGCTCCAGCTGATGATGTCAACCAATTCAATGTTTGCCTATTTTACAGGCCAATGTCTGACAATTCCCTTCCTTTCATGGTCTACGGGTCTGTACCTGTAAATCTTGTTCATGTACTCAGTATGATTCAAACATTTATGATTTCCAATGATTAATACATCTTGACAGTCTATGTGCTGAACAATGTAATAAAATGTCTTTTTTGACCAGATACTTGTATTTATGTGTTGTGTGGAATGGATGGAATCTTGAGCTGGACACTGTGTACATGCAATACATCCCATCCTGAACAAGTACTCTGGATCATCATCGTATGGTTCACATGGTCTGACATATCTACATGGCTAAATGTGACATTAAAAACAGCAGACAAGTTAGTGATGGGTGATTTTATTGGAAAGCTATCACCAACAGAAAATATGTAAGACGTGTGTCAAACAAAAATCAAATGTGAAGGGGTCACTCATGGTGAATGAAATAATTGGAGTAGATGCTACACCACTGGAAGTCCAAAGTCCAGAGTACTCCCCCATTGGAAATGGAAGGTGCTTTAGGATCAGTCCACAGAGTGAATGTGTGACACACAAAAGAGGACCTTGAGGAAGACAAATATTGTTGGCAGTGGTGGGTGTCTTGCCATCCGCACCTTCAAGATTTTGCTAGACATCCCCGCTTGCGGGGGGATCAGCTGCAACAGAGGCAGGGGTGTCTGTGGCTGGTTGTGCCTCTTGCAGGGCCTCCCTTCCTGTGGCCGGCATCGATGTACATGGGCTTGATGTGGTTGACCCAGAGGAAAGGAAAGATTGGGTTGGAAAAGCCCTGCTCAGGGTTGTATGAATGTCCCTCAGCAAACATGTTTGGAGGACATGCTTTAATTGTGGGCCTTCATTTGTTAATGCATGTCCCTATACAAAACCTTTTACAGCTGCTTGATTTCCCACCTGGCCCTTGATAGACTCCCAAAAAGTGGCAGATGGTGTCCTGGCTGACAGCAGGCCCAGTGGCTTCACTCTGCTGGCCTACTGCATTCCTCACATGCACCCCAGGAACCTGTTACTTTGGCACGTTGCCCTCTCCAACTGGGTCCTGTCGAGCTGCACCTCAGGTCCAGGACTGGGAGGTCACATGATGGTGGACACTGTGCTAGGTACACAGTTTGGGGTCACATCATTGACTGGGATGTAGAAGCAACAGAGCTGGGAGGTGATGTTGTGGCCACATTAAAACTCACCAGATGGGCCAGGACCTTCTTCCACATCCCCAAGTCAAGGAGTGTTGTTGGCACTGAGGGCTTCATTCAGGGGTTAGTGGTAGTCTGTAGTGTGACCTCTGTGTGCCCAGTGACAGCTCAACCTGTTGATGAAGAGTGTACATTGTTACTGGTTGAATTATGACATTTACCCTATAGGTTTTGTCTTACAGTGAGCAGTTGCATTGGACATGGTTAAGTTGTAGGTAATCCTATTGTGGCAAGTTACCATGGGGGTTATTTGACATGACATTTGTACAACATGCCTAAACTATTTGACTTAAGCAGCTGATGAGATGAACAGATCAGTTGCACTTTGGAAGATGGACTGAAAATGACATCTTACCACCAGGGAAGCCAACATGGTTGAGAGACAAAATGTGCATTTGAGCATTTGGAGGTCTAGTTTAGTGAGACACGGGCAAACACAGGACTTTTCAGTATATGTAACTGGATTCATCATGTGCACAGTGCTGTGTCAATGTGTCTGCTACCAATACCAACGTGGTGATGCAGTTTGAGGCCTCTGGAATACTTTTTATACACACTGAGTAAAGTGTCATTCCTGTCTTCAATAGTCTCATCTTGGGTTAGCTGGTCAAGATGGAGCTAAGTAGATAGATATGTCTCTGTGTTGAGCATGATTTGTATCTTGGTCACTCCCATGTGAGTAGACTTCAATGAAAAATTACCAAACAAGGGTATTTGTACAAAGGCACACAGGGCAGGTGTTTGGAATTACAGACACAAGGCCTCCTTGAAGTTGCAGTCAGGCTGCTCTCTCTACTACACACACTATATAAATGGTATCCTCCCAGGTGAGTAGACTTCAATTGAGAGTTACCAACCAAGAGTATTTTGACAAGTGTACACTGGAATTACAGACACAAGGCCTCCTGGGAGTTGCAATTAGGTCACTCTCTCAACTACATGCAATATACAAATGTTATCCCCTCAGGTGAGTAGACGTCAAGTAGAAGTTGCCAAACAAGAGTATTTGGAAATGTGCACACTGGGCTGGTGTTTGAAATTACAACCACAAGGCCTCCTGGGAGTTGTAGTTATGTCACTCTCTCCATTATACACACTATACAAATGGTATACTTCCAGGTGAGCACACTTCAATATGGAGTTAATAAACAAGCGCATTTGGACAAGTGAACACTGGACTCGTGTTTGGAGTGAAAGACATAATGCCTCCTGAGAGTTGCAGTCAGGTCACTCTCTCTACTCCCCAACACCTGACAAAAGTTGGGTGCTACATACCTGTATGCAGGCTGCATTTAGGTTTGAGCATACATTTACATTTTGGGACATATCATGAATCTTGGGATTTTTTTGATATTGTGAGATTTACAGGTGCCATTTGGATATATGGCATGTGATGAGAATTGGTAGCTCAATGTTGGGTCCAGTGATACACATTGAGAGTGATGAAACTCAGGTACTATGGACAGTGAATGTTGGTGAGACACATGCACAAGGCAGGGGCAAACCTTGAGCTGTGGACATGCATGACATTACAGTTATGTGACAGTTTTTGAGTTGTAACATATCATACTCCACTCCCTCAGGTATTACTGTCAAGCCCTCACGATGCAGGATGGCCAAGACCTTCTCCTCCCAGGAAAAGAGTCTTAATAGGGCACTGGGAGGGCCACCGCCAGTTATCTTGGCCTTCAGCTACTGCCTGGAGACCAAGGAATTGCCTTTGCTCCTATTCCACCTCTTCCTTATGTCCTCATTTGTGCACTCTTTTAACAATCCTGTCCCACATTTCCATTTTCATACTGAAAGGAGTATGCTGGACTTTGCCTCCAAACAACTGTGGCTCTACTATTATGATTTCTTCCACCATGACTCTCAACTAATCTTCTGAAAGATGGGGATTTTTGGAATGTGACATAGTAGACAACTAAAGTGGGTGACCGGGACTTACTTAACATGGGAAGTGCAATAGAAAGTGAATGGATAAAAATGAAAAAGATGTGCCTAATCTATGTAAATTCAGCAAATGGTGGTTGTGGTTTTTTATATTCCTGTGGCAATGCAAAGGATTGCGGTCTGTGAAGGTGTGTGTTTTGTAATGTGATCTGCAGGTGTGTCCACTGGAGCATTGTATATAAGCTGTGTTGTTTTTTAGTTCATCCAATGTGCACTTGTCTGTTACTTTGGTAGACGTGTACTGCAGTAGTTGACTGCCATTGGCTGACAGCAACAAGGAGACAGCCACAGCGACTGTGTGTTTGAAATAAGCTCGGTAGTTGACCACGGCGATGACGGCACTGTATAGATACAAGATCCTGGTGGTCTGCTTTTTTTGCCTGGCAGGTGGCAGACCAGCCTGTTTGCATTACAAAACAGTGGTCTTGAAATCACCAGCACAACAGTCTTTTTAGGATGGCCAACGTGGCTGTATGACAGTCCAACCGCCAGACTCGTAATCAGGCCCTATGCGTCAAATGAAGGTAGGCGATAACTGCAGTGGGGAATCCCTGGTTGATAGTGAACCTAGAAGTCAGAGAGCAAGAGGGAGAGCAAGGGCAGCAACCAATATCACTTTATTCAGGAGGCAAGTCAAAGTTCAGGCAGCCATTCAGCAAACAATTAAAACTTGTAATCCAAAGAGAAAGTCAGATTTTAGGCAAGGTCAGGTAATGGAAGGGACCAAAACAACAAAGAAGAGGGACACAACAACAATGAATGAAATGAGAAAATGTGCCAAAACAGCTTGGAAAAGTAAACAGACACTGAAAGGAAGTTATAAAGCCCTGCTACTACTTATAGCTGGAAGTCCTTCCACTTGACCCCTGCCAGTGATGAAACTGATGCCCGATACACCGGTTCTCCTCAACCTTCTCAGTTTTTTCCAATATATTCTATAATAACCTGTGCCAGAAGCAAATACCTAAGTCTACTTAATTCCCTCATTTCTGGCAGTACCAGACACCTAGAACCCTATTCTTCTTGGTTCTAGATTGCACATTGGGGGAATATTTAAGGGAAATAAAGGGAAGGTGAAATAAAGCCTCTAATCTAGGGATGCGAACAAATGTAGTGGTTTCCTAGGATTGTTTCATTGGACCATACTTTTTCAAGGTCACTAACAATTAGTTCTGGGAAAAGTTTTAACTAAGCTGCCATTGTTGGCATAATTGTGGTAAATTTGCATAACTGAATGTACACAAAACTATAGAGATTATGTCATAATGCCAATAACATAATTTCAAGAGACATTTAAATGTGATATGTACTATTTGGGTAATTTTTAACACAAGTAGCATTTCAGGTAGCCTTTTTTTTACCCGAGATGGCTTTTTGTGTAATTTTTCACCATGAAAGTACAGTTGCAGATATAAGCAGCAGTGTTTTGAAACTGAGCGGCCGTTCCTTTAACATGGGTAGTCAACAACCATTTCAGATAGATTTTTTTACTCAATAGGACCATTCTGGTAATTTTGTAGTGCAAAAGTACAAATCTGAATGCAAGTGCTGATGTTCTGAACTTAAGCGACTGGAAACCTACTCAAAATTGCATTTTTTAGATTAATCTTTTTAGATCATTTGTCAAGTACGAGATATATTTCAGATAAATATGTGTAATTTCACTTAATTTTGTGGTAATTTCAAGTTGACTCTTCCAGAGATCCAAACTTGATAATTGAAGGAGAGGTGTTAGTTGTTTTGTACCTGACAAGTTTAACTCAGGGAACGTGGAAGACTGGATGTAACCCTCACCCCCACCACTGAAAAGGGACCCACAGATCTAGGAGCAAAATTAAGATCAAATATAGACAGAGAAAAAATGGTTAGGTAGGCAAACCTATCATTTTCTTTTTATAGTTGTACTGTTTTTGTCAATAATGGTCAGCAAATCATTTATAGTCAGCTTTGGCTTGTTATTGTAAATGTAGTGAAGTGGTAGTCTGGACAGAGGCAATATTAGTAAGAAATGCTGTAACTGATGGGACTGAGGTGACTTCTATGAGAATGGAACTAAAATAGCAAAAGAATACAAAATGCCCCCAAAAGGAGTGAATTATTTTAAGCATTTTCAGCTATGAGTGGGCACAAACCATTTTGTTGTTGTTGGTTCTTTTTGTAACATCTGAGAAATTGCTCAAGGAACTGATTAATATGCTCAGTCTGACAGTCTGTGGATGGTGTCTGCTACACCTAAAAATGATTGCTCCAAGTATAGTTTTGTATTTGAAAATTTGGAACTAAACTGGGAACCTCTATTCATTCATTGAAGGCAATGTAAAAGTATAGTTGTTTTTAGAAATATCATACTTAGCGGTATTGCTGTCGATACCTTGTGCAAGGTATTGAAATTAATATATTTTGTAAAAATAGGCCACCACAACTAGCACAACTGGGTTCTTCATTGAAGTGGGAAATCTTGTCCAGCACATGTTAAATGGGAGATCTTGTGAAGGTGATTTTCAGATTGACAATAGCTTCTTGCTGAGCCTCTCCCCTGTCAAATGGAAATCCTTTTCTGGTTTATTGAAGTGTTGGAGAACATTTGCAGAGCCCAGGATCCTATGTATCTCCTTCACATTGCAGGGTCTAGACCATCCTGGCACTACAGCTACTTTCTTAGGATTCACACTGTCACCTTCATCTGAGAGGACAAATATGAAAAAATGACTGTTTGAAATTTGGAGATGTATTTCTTTAATTTGACATACATGTGAGGAGCTCATAAGCATTGCAATACTTATTGTGCATGTTCTTGATGTAGTTACAGATCCTCAGAAAAAATGAAATAAATAGATAATTTTTAAAGTGTCAGAACAATGTCTGAAGATGTTGTTCACTAAATGTATACTCAAATGCTTAAAGTTACCTTATCATCTATTAAAGACAGTCTTCCATTATTCTCCTGCTTTAATACTGACAAGAATATAAACTATGAAATTATAAGCTTCTCCCAAATCTATTGTTGTGAAAACTGTGGCAGTGTGAACTTGTTCCATCAATATTGAAATAAAAAATAAATAATAACAATATTTCATTGTGCGATTATTCAAATCTCTATTTGATTACAAATTCCCAATAGTTCTCACATGGCCCCAGTTTTCCATTGGATTATCAGACACAATATTGGAGCACTGGTGGTGCTGCATAAGGCCTACTGAACCTTATTTTCATTATATCTATTTAAAGGGTCATCTTTTTAAATGGTCAGAAAACCGATTTAACCATGTGGAAGCATGGTGTTTTAAACTAACTCATTGGCACAGTCATATTCCCAATGCAGAGGCAAGGAAACACACACTTCTCACAAAACACGTCTTGAAACTGTAACTAAGTTTCAGGAAGATTGTTTTGCTATTTCATTTTATACAGAGTAGAACACTGCAATAAGGAATGTAGAAGTGAAAAATGATCTTTGTAATTGTCCGAGATGAACTGAACTTCAGAAGATTTCCAATGAATTGCTTGATTGTATTCCTGTAAACGAGAGTTGCCCAAAATAATAAAATAATTGGGGGTATATTAAATGGAATCAAAACATCTCACAATGTCCTTGATCCCATAGCAATTATTAATTTCAAAGACATTGCATACACTACTGCTGAAGACAGTGGTGTACCATCTATACCTTTTCAATTGAGAAGTTGCCTTTCTTCATGTAGGAATAATATGTAAAAGAGCAACTTGAAAATCCATAAGACAACCTGCAGCTTCAAAATCTAATAATACCCAACATTCCATTGAACCAAAAAGAGCAGCAAATGTCATCTACAACATAAAATGTGCTCTGCTTTCAGCATACAGTTGAAAATTAGAATCTCTCAAATGTGGTCCACTCTTTAAGGTCAACAATTCTCTTTTCCTTGCAGGTGGGGGCCTTTCTCCACAAAGTGTACTGCTTTGGCAGAGTAGATATATAGACCATTTCTTTTTCAATAATTTTTTTTATCCATAGACAATGGTTTTCTTCAGTTTCCAACCTGCATATGTACAGTTGATGCAGTAGAGGCAGTTGATGCCAGGTAATTTTAGACAGAGCAGGTAGACTACCTCAAAGCTAATTTTAGCATCTTTCAGCATGATGTTCTTTCTGTGATAATCTATCTGAAATACAAAATCAATTAATGCATTTGAGATAGTTGTCTGTTGGCAACCAAGGAAAGCGTCACATATCTGGATGGTAACATTTCTGTGCAAAAATATTGTGGCTACTGGAGGGCATTGTTCAACACTGTGAGATATTGTTGTGTCCAGAACCTGGAATTTTTTTCTGAAAATTGCATGTATTTATGTATATCTACATTTTAAATCCAGCACCCCCACCCCATTGAACTTTAGTGAGCCCTAGAGGATAGGGTTTCTGGGGCCAAAATCAGCTGGGGAGGGAGTGACGCACCAGCCCCACCGACTCCATCCCCACACTGACCATTAACCCAATGAGGTAGCACTTAGGGCCATATTTATACTTTTTGACGCAAAACTGAGCTAACGCAGTTTTGCGTCAAAAAAACTTGCGCCGGCTAATGCCATTCTGAAGCGCCATGCGGGTGCCGTATTTAATCAATGACGTTAGCCGGCGTTAGCAGCCGGCGCTGCCTGGTGTGCGTGGAAAAAAACGACGTACACCAGGCAGCGCCAGCGTAGGGGGATATGGAGCTTGGGCGCCAAAAAATGGGGCAAGTCAGGCTGAGGCAAATTTTTCGCCTCAACCCGATTTGCGCAATTTTTTCAGACTCCCAACCCCCATAGAAATGACTCCTGTCTTAGCAAAGACAGGAGTCATGCCCCCTTGCCCAATGGCCATGCCCAGGGGACTTCTGTCCCCTGGGCATGGTCATTGGGCATAGTGGCATGTAGGGGGGCACAAATCAGGCCCCCCTATGCCACAAAAAAAATATTAAAAAATACTTACCAGAACTTACCTTAATGTCCCTGGGATGGGTCCCTCCAGCCTTGGTTGTCCTCCTGGGGTGGGCAAGGGTGACAGGGGGTGTCCCTGGGGGCATGGGAGGGCACCTCTGGGCTCCTTCCGAGCCCACAGGTCCCTTAACGCCTGCCTTGTCCAGGTGCTAAAAAACGTCGCAAAAGCGGGCGTACGTCATTTTTTTTGACCCGCCCACTCCCGGGCGTGAATTTTGCCCGGGAGTGTAAATACGGCGCACATGCCTCTGAGTCAATTTTTTAGACGGGAACGCCTACCTTGCATATCATTAACGCAAAGTAGGTGTCCACGCTAAAAAATGACACAAACTCCATGGACTTTGGCGCTAGACGCGTCTAACGCCAAAGTATAAATATGGAGTTAGTTTTGCGTCGGAATTGCGTAAAAAAAAACGACGCAATTCCGGCGCAAACAGAGTCTAAATATGCCCCTTACTATCTAACCATTAGAAAGTGCTCCAGTTGGATAGATGTTTTTGTAGAAAACTGTAGACTCTTGTTCGATAAACTAGCTGACAAGCTTCAGTACTGGCCATGATGCTAATTTCCCAGAAATTAAACCTCAACAGGAAGCACTTTCTGGCCATGATGCTTATTTCATGAAAATTAAACCTAAACAAGATGCACATACAAACATAAATGTAGTGGGTGCCCCAGCTGAAGCTCCACTTCTCGAAAGGGAAACTGATCCTAACTCCTGGGCTTGGCGAAGGCAAAGCAAATTTGTTTACTCCACAATTCCATATTGCAAAAGTCTGAAATCCTTTGTGGAGGTAAATGCATCTTTCAACAATTGGAACACAATCAGATACTCTCACACACCCAGACATACACTCTCATAGCACTCTCACACCCAGATACACCATCTTACCCCTATTCTCACAGCCAGTGAGAGAGGCCCTTCAAATAAACTTCCGCTGTGCACGGCCAAAGGCATTTTTTTCTACATAGTCCATCGACTGCAAATTTGCCTCCTTTTTTTCCAGCTTCCTGGGGATTCTAAAGGTACTCAGGGTTTGTCGATTCCGTTGGTGGGGACTGAGAAATTAGCCAAACTACAGCTAAAATTAGTTTTTTTTGTGAAAATGGAAAAAAAAAGTGCTGCAGAAGAAAGCATTGTTTTTCCCTGAAAATGGCATCAGCAAAGGGCTTGTGGTGCTAAAATCACTAGCTTCCCAGCTTTCAGGAACAGGCAGACTAGAATTTTTCAATACAGTTTTAGATTCGCATTTTACTGGGATATTCCCCATTTTCTCATTTTTTGTGGTTTCAACCTCCTTCCATTTGGTGACAGAAATGGGTGTGAAACCAATGGTGGGTCCTGAAAAGCTATACATTCCTGAAAAGTAGACAAAGTTCTGGAATCATCAAGGGGTCATTTGTGTAGATCCTTCAAGTTTTTCCTGTAGAAAACAATTGTCGACATAAAACAAATTGAAATTGAGTTGAAAAAAACAGTCATTTCTGTCCACGTTTTCATCTAACTTTTTCCAGCAATGGCAGATTTTCAAAAGCCATGTTTTGTTACATCTGCTGGACCCTTCTGGTAGTGGAGATATATAGGGCTTGTAGGTTCACAAAGAACCCAAGGTATCCAGAGCCAATAAATGAGCTGCACCTTGTAATGGGCTTCAACTGTGTACCAGGTATCCAGCAATTCAAATGGTAAAACATAAAGGGGGTCATTACAACCCTGGCGGACGGTGTTAAAGGTGCGGCAAGACCGCAAACAGGCCGGCGGACAAAAAAAGGGAATTATGACCCTGGCGGAAACCGCCAACAATGACAGCCACTTTAACACACCGCCTGCCACAGCAGTACAGACAAGCAGCGTGGCGGTCACCGCCAACAGACAGGCGGAAGACAATGTACCGCCCATAGTATCACAACCTACCAATCCACCACATTTTCCGGGGCGGATTCACAGTGGATAAAAACACAGCGGAAACAATTACTGCAATGGGAAAACGCTCACCTGAACACATCCCACAAGGAAGGAGGAGTCCCTGGAGCCGGAATTACAAATTCTACCGGCCCTTGTATTCCTACTCATCTACGAAGAGCAACGCCGGCGCGGGCGAAGACAACAGTGAGTACTACACCTATGACATAGGGGAGGCAAAAGTTAGGGGGACACACACAAAACACCCCCACCCCCACCCTCGCATATTACAACACACACACCAATGCATTTACAAAAATCACAGTAACAACCCACAAGCCCCCCGGAAGAATGCAAAGACATAACAAAATCAGTTCAAACATTGTAATGTATCAATATACATGTTTCAAAAATATGCAGATATATCATAAAATCATTCAAAAATATACACATTACGAGAAGTAGTGCAGATATGCACATATCAATGTCCGTGCACCACTAGTCCAAAAATGCATGGGCGAGGCCCACAAAAGATACCTGTCCACAATCGGAGAGAACACTGCCGGGGCATCAGATAGAAATACAACAGGCACCTCAGGGGGAAGGGAAGTGGGGGCACCTCAGCCGGATGAGTGCAAAGCCAGATCCACGACGGGGGTCCATGCCCATTGATGTATCCTAGGGAGTGTAAAGCCACAGTCTCTCAAGTCTCTACAGTGGGTGGGTTGCCCACTGTACCATCCTGAGGAGTGCAAAGCCACAGTCTCTCAAGTCTATACAGTGGGTGGCTTGCCCACTGTACCATCCTGGGGAGTGCAAAGCCACAGTCTCTCAAGTCTATACAGTGGGTGGCTTGCCCACTGTACCATCCTGGGGAGTGCAAAGCCACAGTCTCTCAAGTCCATACAGTGGGTGGCTTGCCCACTGTACCATCCTGGGGAGTGCAAAGCCACAGTCTCTCAAGTCTCTACAGTGGGTGGCTTGCCCACTGTACCATCCTGGGGAGTGCAAATCCACAGTCTCTCAAGTCTCTACAGTGGGTGGCTTGCCCACTGTACCATCCTGGGGAGTGCAAAGCCACAGTCTCTCAAGTAGATAACTGGAGGGGGACTGGTGCCCAGACTGGATTAGTCTCCCTGTGAAAGTTCCTGTCCCGTCACTGTCCCAGCTGCACATGGGATGACGATGCTTGATGTGGCGGTATTTTCATTCTTCCCCGGTGCATGCCCTGTTCAGCGGTGCTTTGCCATGGCGGTCTCTAGACTGTTCAGCGGTGCTTTGCCATGGCGGTCTCTGGACTGTTCAGTGGTGCTTTGCCATGGCGGTTTCAGGACTGTTCAGTGTTGCTTTGCCAGGGCGGTCTCTGGAACGGGCATTGGTGTGTGGCATGACGTTCCCTGGACTGGGCATTGGTGTGTGGCATGACGTTCCCTGTACTGGGCATTGGTGTGTGGCATGACCTTCCCTCATTGCCCAGTGGGGCTGTGGCAGCCGGGGCCCTCCTGGGCACTGACTCCGGCGGTGGTCTCCTGACCAGTGACGATACTTGGGCCCTCCTGGGCAATGACTCCAGCGGTGGTCTCCTGACCAGTGACGATACTTGGGCCCTCCTGGGCAATGACTCCGGCGGTGGTCTCCTGACCAGTGACAATACTTGGGCCCTCCTGGCCACTGACTCTGGCGGTGCTCTCCTGACCAGTGACGATACTTGGGCCCTCCTGGGCAATGACTCTGGTGGTGGCAGTGGTCTCCGGACCAGTGATGATACTTGGGCCGTCCTGGGCAATGACTCTGGCGGTGGTCTCCTGACCAGTGATGATACTTGGGCCCTCCTGGGCACTGACTCTGGCGGTGGTCTCCTGACCAGTGACGATACTTGGGCCCTCCTGGGCACTGACTCCAGCGGTGGCGGTGGTCTCCGGACCAGTGACGATACTTGGGCCCTCCTGGGCAATGACTCCGGCGGTGGTCTCCTGACCAGTGACGATACTTGGGCCCTCCTGGGCACTGACTCCGGCGGTGGCGGTGGTCTCCTGACCAGTGACGATACTTGGGCCCTCCTGGGTAATGACTCTGGCGGTGGTCTCCGGACCAGTGAAGACGGTGCTGGCGGTGGCGTTCCGACCGCGGGAAAGGATGCCGCCCTTCTCCGCCGTGATGCTCACACCAGGCTGTGCAGACTTCCTCTGGCCCTTCCCCACCTTTGGAGGAGTCACAGCTGACTCTGCAATCCCCCTGGGACCCCTGTGAGTTGTTTTGCCTCCAGGAGTCTTCACAGGGTCCCGTCGGCCACTTTCCAATTTCAGAGCCTTTACAGGGGGTGGGCTGCCAGTGCCTTGGCTCCGGGTCACACTGCCTGCCCTGGTGGCCGGTGCACTCCACACACCTTGAACACGCACCACTGGTATTGGAGGCTTTTTGGCTGAGGCGCTACGACGGGACTGATGAATTGGAGGGGGGGGCAAAAAGGTCAACTTTACAGAAGGACAGTTTCTGATGAACACTGGGATGGGTAGTTTGAGGGGGCCTGGGAGTGGAGGAAGAGGAGGTGGTTGTAGGAGGTGTCACTTTAGGTGTTTTGGGTGCAGGTGCAGGTACTGGAGGTTGTCGTGAGGTGGATGGATGTTGGGTGTGTGGGTGCCCGCGTTTGTGTACTTTGGGAGGGGGCATCACATACACACTGGGAGAGGACACAGGGGACGTGTAAATGGGAGTGGAGGTGGTGAGTGCAGGTGAGCGGGGTGTGGTGCTGGGTGTTCTGGGGCGAATCCTGGTGCCTGTAGATGTAGTGCATGCAGGTGAGAGTGTAGACGACACTGGGAGGGAGGAGGGAGAAGAGGAGGAGGGGGACACAATGGAGGCAGTGGATGTTGCTGTGTCTGCACGTGGGTGATGCTTGTGTGTGTGCCTGTGGGTTGTGTGGTACCTATGTTTGCCTGAGCTTCCCTTGTGTGTTGACTTGTGTGCATGCTGGTCTGTAGGTGTGCTTGGGATGGGCCGGGGTACAGGGGATTGGGTCTGGGTGGAGGAGGTTGGAGGGGGGAGGCTAGACAAAGGGACGATGGCTGCCATCAGTACTGAGGCCAGAGATTGCAGGGTTCACTGAAGGACAGCCTGACCAGAATGAATGCCCTCCAGGAATGCATTACCGTGTTGCAACTCCCTTTCTACACCCTGGATGGCATTCACAATGGTAGACTGCCCAACAGTGTGTGACCTGAGGAGGTCAATGGCCTCCTCACTGAGGGCAGCAGGGGTGACTGGGGCAGGGCCTGAGGTGCCTGGGGCAAAGGTGATGCCCACCCTCCTGGGTGAGCGAGCACGGGGCGAACACTGAGGGGCTGCTGGGAGGGCGGTGCTGGTAGGGGAGGTGGCGGCTGTACCTGTAGAAGTGGGGCGCTCAGGTGGTGCCGCCACCACAAGGGAACTCACATTGGCAGACGAGTCTGTGTCGCTGCTTGGTGATCCGGTGGCCGACGTGAACCTCCCCTCGCCCTCCATCCCACTGGTGCATTCTGAGTCCGTGGTGTGGCCCTCCATGGCCATGTGGGATGCAGCTCCCTCGTGCTCCGGTGCCACTGTACCTCCGCCTGATGATGCTGATGCACAAAAGAACAGGTAGACCACAAAAAGGGGGGGGGGAGACAGAAGATAGACAGGTTGAGTGCATGGCATACCGCTACAGTTGGCGGACAATACAGACACAGCAGCCCCCTGCACTACGCCGTGCTCCTGGCCTCTGCAGATGCAATTTCTGGGATCTGGCCTAAATGGCTATGGTGGACATCTGCACACATGGATGCCACAGGGGCATCTAAACCTGTTCTTTGCACTCTACTGCGGTGGGTTGGAGTGCCACATGGCCTGCATTGCGGAGGGGCCTAGTCTACGTTTTTCTGCCTGGCCTAGGTACACCCACAGGCCTCCTCCCCCACTCAGACCCCTCCACTGCGCGCAAAGTCCGCAGATTGAGAGTGTACTCACCCCCTTGTGTCTGCTGTGATGCCCTCAAGCGCCCATCCAACTCCGGGTATGCCACCGCCAGGATCCTGAACATCAGGGGGGTCATGGGGCGACGGGCACCCATCCCACGTTGGGAGGCCATCCCCAGCTGAGGCTCCACTGTCTTCTTGCTCCAGCGTTGATTGTCCTCCCATCTTTTCCGGCAGTGGGTGCCCCGTCTCTGGTGGACCCCCAGGGTCTGGACGTCCTTGGCGATGGCACGCCAAATGTCCTTCTTCTGGTGGGCGCTGACCTACATGACATGCACAAGGGAAGAAGAGAAGACATTACCAACTGCACCGTCGATGTGAGTGGCCCCCCTCCCTACTCTAGCCATGTGGCCCATTCATTCACATGCATTAATGTTCCCTGAACTCTGCCCCCTTCCCTCTTATAACCAGCTCTCTCCACCCAGGCCTAGCCCATACAACGTGCTCCCTGTGTACTAACCTGTTGGTCTGGAGGACCGTAGAGTAGCGTGTACTGGGGGAGGACCACGTCTACCAGTTTCTCCAACTCCTGAGCAGTGAAGGCAGGGGCCCTTTCCCCAGACGCAGCAGCCATTGTCTCGTCTAGACCGAGGTCACAGCAGCACTTGCAGTGTAGTTCCTCTCCTGTCGCAGATCAGGTATCTAGTGATTGAACAGATAGAAAATGGCGGTCACGTCCACCGCGGTGATGTCCGCGGTGGTGCGTATCATCACTGCTGGCGCACCTGTTCATTGGCTCCTGGAACCCTTGGGTCCTATGTTAACCAATGCAGCAATGCGCCGCGGTCTACGACCGCCTACCGCGACGGTGTGCAACGCCAACGCAGTTATCCCACAATCCCATTGTCCCAGTTTAGAGGTCAGGCAGCCGCCATATCAGGGGCCCACATGGCTTCATTTACTTCTGCGTCACACATAGCTAGGCCTACACTCAACACACATACAGGAAGGGTTTTGTGTTTGGTGTCGTCTTCTGTGTAACTGTGGGTACATACCTGGAAAGAAATTGACTTGATCGTCGCTGTTGTCCTTCCTAGGCGCCGTCAGCTGGGACATTTGAGAAGATGGCGGAATCCTCCGGTGTACCGACCGCTGGTGGACCTGTTGACAATGGAGGAGCGACATTTACTCGTCACCTACAGGTTTGACCGTGCCACAATCCAGGAACTGTGTACCTAGTTGGAGCCAGACCTGATGTCATCAATCCACCATCCCACTGGAGTCCCCCCTGACGTGCAGGTGCTGTCAGTGCTCCATTTCCTTGCAAGTGGGTCATTTCAGACAACAGTGGCCATGGCATCAGGGATGTCCCAGCCTATGTTTTCCAATGTGTTGTCCAGAGTGTTGTCTGCCCTGCTGAAACACGTAAGGAGATACATCATTTTCCCTGAGGTGGAAGATTTGGCTACAGTGAAAGGTGACTTCTATGCCCTTGGACATATACCCAAAGTCATAGGTGCCATTGATGGGACCCATGTAGCTCTGGTCCCCCCCCACAGGAGTGAACAGGTGTACAGGAACCGGAAGAGTTATCATTCCATGAATGTACAGATGGTCTGTTTGGCAGACCAGTACATCTCCCAGGTTAATGCTATGTTCCCTGGCTCAGTGCATGACGCCTACATCCTGCGGAATAGCAGCATCCCTGATATGATGGGTCAACTCCAGAGGCCCCGTGTGTGGCTATTAGGGGACTCTGGTTACCCCAACCTGTCCTGGCTACTGACCCCAGTGAGGAATCCCAGGAACAGGGCGAAGGAACGCTACAATGAGGCCCATGGGCGGACTAGGAAGGTGATCGAATGCACCTTCGGCCTCCTTAAGGCCAGGTTCAGGTGCCTCCATATGACAGGTGGATCCCTATTCTACTCACCGAAGAAGGTGTGCCAGATCATCATCGCCTGCTCGATGCTTCACAATCTTGCTTTGCGACGCCAGGTGCCTTTTCTGTAGGAGGATGGTCCAGATGACGGTGTTGTGGCAACTGTGGAGCCTGTGGACAGTGATGAGGAGGAAGCTGAGGAAGAAGACAACGACAACAGGGAGTCAGTCATACAGCAATATTTCCAGTGACACACAGGTGAGAACATTTTCATTTTTACCATTACATTCACTGTCACACGTCCACGTCTATCCTGTGTGTAATTTCATGGGATTATTTGGTAACTGAGTTGTTTCTTTCCATTACGGTTTCACAGGTGTGGTTACCAATGTGTGTCATCTGCATGCGTCCTTCAAGGACTTGTGATGTGTGACATTGGTATGTTGCCTTTACAACTAACAACGCATTTTGACACTGTCATAGATGTTACATTTTACCAAATCATAGACTGACTCCAAATTGTTTTGTGTTTCAAGGGTGTTTATTGAAGTGCTAAAAAATGGAGGGGGGTTGTAAAATGGTGTTGGGTGATGGCGGAGGAATATCCATGGCAGAGTCCAGTCTATTAGTCTCACAGGTGCACTGCCCATATGGGCATAGGAAGTGGAGCTGGGGCAGTTTAAGTATGGACAGGGTAACAAAGTGGGACAGTGGGGGGACAATCAGGGTGGTCTCATTTCCTGGCGGGGGTCTTGCCATCTTGCTCTGTCCTGTTCCTGGATCTCTGGAACCGCTTGCGAGGTGGTTCTCCGTCTGCAGGGGGTGGGGTGCTGGTGTGGTGGTCCTGTGGCGGGGCGTCCTGTCCACTAGCGTCAGCGGAGGTGGTGGGCAGTTCATCGTCCATGCTAGTGTCAGGGGAGTGCCACAGTGTCCCTCATGGTCTGCTGTATGTCCTTCAGCACCCCTACGATGGTGCCCAAGGCGGAGCTGATGGTCCTGAGTTCCTCCCTGAACCCCAAATACTGGTCCTCCTGAAGGCTCTGGGTCTCCTGAAACTTGACCAGGACCGTCGCCATCGTCTCCTTTGGGTGGTGGTATGCTCCCATGATGGAGGATAGGGCCTCGTGGAGAGTAGGTTCCCTTGGCCTGTCCGCCCCCTGTCGCACAGCAGCCCTCCCAGTTCCCCTGTGTTCCTGTGCCTCCGTCCCCTGGACCGTGTGCCCACTACCACTGCCCCCAGGTCCCTGTTGTTGTTGGGGTGGTGGGTTATCCTGGGTTCCCTGTAGTGGTAGACACACAGCTGATTGACCTGTCCTGGGTAGGGAGGTTTGGGCCCACTGGGTGGGTGCTGTGCTGGTGTTACCAGAGGGTGGAAGGTCAGTGTTGGGCTGTGCCTGTGCAAGAGGAACCGACTGTACCGAGGCCCACGATGGTCCGGGCTGGTCATCAAGATCCAGTAGGGCAAAGCTGCTATTGTCACTGTGGGCCTCTTCTGTGGGTGGAGTGGAGTTGTCTGGACCCTCCGGTGTGGTGACGGTCCTTTGTGATCCTGCAGGGGCATAAGAGCATGATTATTGCATGTGTGTGTGTGATGGTGTGCAATGGGTGGGTGTGCGTGTACCCCAGTGTAAGCATTCCTGTGTGGGGGCTTGTGTGATGATGGTTAGGGGGTTGTTATGGGTATGTGCAGTGGCCATGCTTTCGTGATGGGTGTCCATGCTTAGTTGTGTCATGCAGGGCTTGGTGTTGGGATGTGTAGTTTGTGTTATTAGTACATTAGTGAGGAGTTGTAGTGATAGGGGAGGGGGTGAGGGTGGGGGTGTGTGATAGCATGCAGGTAGGGTGGGGAATATGATAGTTAAGATTTGACTTACCAGTGTCCATTCCTCCACTGACTCCTCTGAGGCCCTCTGGATGCATGATGGTCAAGACTTGCTCCTCCCATGTTGTTAGTTGTGGGGGAGGAGGTGGGGGTCCGCCGCCAGTCCACTGAACCGCGATGTTGTGCCTGGAGACTGTTGAACGCACCTTCCCCCGTAGGTCGTTCCACCTCTTCCTGATGTCCTGATTTCTTGGGTGCTGTCCCACAGTGTTGACCCTGTCCACTATTCTTCGCCATGGCTCCATCTTCCTGGCTATGGATGTGTGCTGCACCTGTGAGCCAAATAGCTGTGGCTCTACCCGGACAATTTCCTCCACCATGACCCGGAGCTCCTCCTCAGAAAAGCGGGGGTGTCCTTGGCGTGACATGGGGTGGTGTGTGTGATGTGTGGGGCGGTGTGAGTGTTGATGTGTGTGGTGATGTGTAGTGGTGTGTGGTGTTTTTTGAGTGGATGTTGTGTGGGTGATGGTGTCGTGTGCCTCTGTGTGGTGGGGTTGTCTTTGGTGTGCTGTCTCTATGGCCTTCATCTAAATTTCTGGTCGTAAGGGTTTGTGGGTGATGTAGGTGTGTGTTATATATTGTGTTGGGTGTGTGGGAGTGTTGTTTGAATGTGTATCAGGTGTGTGTATTTGGAATTGTCCAATGTGGCGGTGTTTTGGAGATGTGTGTGTATTTTGAGCGCGGCGGTGTGTACCGTCAATGGAATGCTGTGGTTGAAAGACCACCGGGTTGATTAGTGGGTTGTAATAGCATGGGCGTGTTTCTGTTGGCGTGGAGGTGGAGGAATTGTTTTCGCCAGTTTATCACTGACCTTTGGTGTGGCGGACTTGTGTGGATGTCTGAATTTCAGCAGATTCCGAGATGTGTGTCATAATAGCTGTGGCAGAATTCCGCGGCCGCAGCGGTGTATCGGTGGTCTTCTGCATGGCGGTAAGCGGCTTTTACCGCCAATGTTGTAATGACCCCCAAAGTGTGAAAAATAGGTATCAAGGAAACAAAAATGGGCATAACATATGGAGTTTAGAAGCAGTGGTTATTTGCACATCTCTGAATTTCAGGGTCCCCATAGTAGCATGTGACTTACAGCGCATTTCTCAAAATTACTTCTTTCGTAAACACTGTCTTACATTTGTGTGTGTCATTTCCTCCACCCTTGATGGTGGTGCTGGTGGGATTGAGGTGCCAACACACACTTCAGTAGATGGAGAAGTGGACTCCAAATTCATGGCAGCTGACATCTGTGGAACTACATATTGCATAACTGCAGCAAGGCGGAGCTGCTGACTAATGAGTATGGCAGCAACATCCCTGTGGTAGGCACTCATGTCTGCACTGAGGGAGGCCAGTTCCCGGTGCATGGAGTCCAACTTGTTGTTATGCATGCAGCTGCAAGATTGGGAGGGCAGGTGTTGTGGCAACTCCCTCACAGCAGTGGTGAGGTCCCTCACACACTGTTGGACTTCATGCAGTAGGCATTGTGTGACTTGTTTGGCTGCTATCTGTTCTGTGAATGTCATCATGCACATGCGCACTCCCTCAAGGCTGGCTGCCATAGTTTGCATCCCCACCCACACCTCCTTGGCCAGCTCCCACTGTACTCCCACTACTGTCCTCTCAAAAGTGGTCCCTCTGTTATCAGAGTCCTCAGCTGTGTTTGAGCTGACAGGTCGTACAGTTTGGGTGGGTGGTCATTCCTCTGGGATAGCTACTACATGTATGCTCCTCCTTGCGACTGGAGGTGGTGTCTAGAGGGTTCCCAGGACATCTTGGAGGGTTTCCTGGCTGATGGTTGTCAGCTGGTCATCCAGGTCATTAGGGTAGTCCATGACAGGCAGATCCACAGGAAAGCCATCGTCCTCTGCAATGAGACTGTGTTGTGCCAGTTGTAATGTGATGTCACTGACTTCCTATTGGTGGTATAATGTTGTCTTGGTTCCCATTCATTGTTCCTGTCATTAATGTTTGCAGTCTCTCAACCCTATGTCCCACCTGCATGTCACATGTAGTGTGGGCAGTTTGGGAAATTGTCTGCGTCACATCTTCTAGGAGTAGGTACTGTCCAAATTGTGGCTTGCCACCTTCGTGTCCTCATCAACCCTCCCTCTGCTTCCATTAGCATGGTGAGGCCTTGCGATGATTGTTGGTGTGCTGATGCCACATACATCACACATAACAATATGGCCCTGTCCCAGTCTATCATTTTTCACATACACCTATGTGGTGCTGAGACCTAGCACCATACCATGTATTGCATTTTCATGAAATGATAAAGGTGTCATCATTGGTAGTTTCTCATGTTGATGTTTGCACATGTGTGCTACATTGCATTGCACTGATGGGCCTGGCAGAGTTCTATTTCTGAAATCTATTTCTGTGTTTGCCTACCTACACACATATGTCCTCCGCCACAATGATGTTGTCTTAGCACTATTACACCTGAGATGTTGCATGGTGGCATTGCAGCTATTGTGACACAGGCACAGGGGTGAACACTGGAATGGGCAGCATAGGTATTAGATTACTGCTGTGTACATTATAATGTATGTGACAGTGCCTGATGGTTATTGAGCCAATGGACATGAGCAGTTGACAGGAGTTGCACTTGAATAGGGATTGATGGGGATTGATCATGTAGTCATACTGAACCCTCATTTTGAGTGTGTTTTTTTGCCATGGGCACCTAACTGTCATTTCCAAATTGACCAGCACACACAGCACAGGTAGTAGTGGCAAGTGTTGTCAATGGTAAATGCCGCTTGAGACAATGGCCTGAGAATGAGCATCATCTCTTGTTTACATTCTGACAAGACCAGCTGTCCTGTGACAGCAGACCAGTTTTACGTTCTAACCTACCCCTCTGGTCTGCTTCAGCATTTCCAGCAGCCTTGACATGGCGGTGTATCCCCATGCAAAGGTTGTTGGTGGTGTGCTGTGCTTTGTCCCTGGATGCCCCTGCACAGTCCATGCACCTGGCATGGGCCTTGCAGGGAGTCCCGTACAGTGCCCCTTTGCCCTTTCCACTGCCTGATTTTCAGGGCTAACATGCACTGTGTAGTAGGTATGTGCCTCTCCCTTCTTGCACTTGACATTTAGGCATTTTTGTCCCCATGCAACTTACCCTGCATATGTGGGGTTACCTGGTAGGCTTCACTGTCCTGCAATACTAGTGACGATTTCCTCCTGGATGACAGCTGCAACCATCTCCTCCTTCTCGTCCAGGTCCTCTTGCGGTGCTAGACTCCCACCTCAGGTCTGCAGTGCTCCTTTGTCCTGCGCTTGCAGTCATGCCAGTGTTTCTTGCACGCAGGGACAGTTCTGCTGACCTCTGCCACACTTTTAATCTTGTCTACGATCTGTTGCCAAATTGCCTTTCTCCTCCCAATTGGCAATTTAGAGGTGATGAAGAGTTGATGCTGATGCTCCGTCACCTCTCTCACCAGAATTTAATGCTTCTCTGTGTTGAAGCAACACTTCCTCTTCTTCTTGTCTCTCCCCTGGGTCTTGTCTGCGTCCTCCTGGCTGGTTACTGGTTGTGTGGGGTCTCCCTGGGGTCTCTCCTGGCTTCTGGGATCCATTTTGGGGCTCCTTAGCACCGTTTGCTGCAGTTGCGTTTCTTTTTTACGCTATTGTGGTGAAAAATGGCGCTTAACCGTTTTGCAACGGTTTTCCATGTCGCAAACTGGATTAGAGTCATTTTTCCTGTGTTAACGTCATTTTGCCTTACAACAAGGCACAATGGTTAGCGTCAGAAAAAAATGACTCTAACCTGTTCTTAGCTCCACTCAACATCAAAGTATAAATTTGATGCAAGGGTGGCGTTTTGACACAAAACTACGTTAGCGCAGTTTTGCGTCAAAAAGTATAATTCTGGCCCTCAGTGTGCTAAACCTAACTCCATACAGTTTATGGATACAAGCTGGGGGGTGTCCGAAAATGCCCTGTGAGGCCCATTCATCGTACTGAGTGAGCATATCTACCTTTCATACTAAGGCAGACATGCTGGGGAATTTTCGTGAAGTTTCCTAAACAGAACCTCATGAACTATGATAGTGTTTGGCACACAGAGTAGTCCGTGAGAATATAACATATGTCCTTGCCACCGGTATGTGCAGGGCTGTGACTGTAATGCACTTATACAGCAAATAGAACAACTACTAAGTTCTGTCGGAGGATGAACATGGCAAGCAGGTCAAACACTGACCTATTCATGTCATAGTAATTCAGTTTGAGCGCCGCACCAATGGGTTTGAATCCATAGCTGTAGATGATTTGTATCTTTACTACCTTTGGTATCTGCCTTCTACCTCTGCAATAAACCTGGGAAAGCACATCTACTGTAAGCTTGTCTGACCGTTCATGTCCCTGTCCTCATCAGAGTCCTGACTAATCCTGTATAGTTGCCAAGTGAACCTATACTAATACCTTCCATCCCTAGCTACATGAAGCTCAAGAAAACATGTCTTTCATGCACAATCACTGCACTTAGGCCCGTATTTATATTTTTTTAGAGCTGCATTTGCGTCAAAGTTTGATGCAAAAGTGGCGCAAACTTACAAAAATAAATGTTATAAGTTTGTGCAGCTTTTGGGTAAAAAAATGACGCAAATGCGGCACTAAAAAAGTATGTATATGGGCCTTACTGTGCTAAATCCCACTCCTTCCAGTTTGTGGATGCAAGTTGGAGGTGTCCAAGTATGCCTTGCATGGCCTATTCGTAGAACTGCGTGAGCACATCTATCATTGAGCCTAAGGCAGACATGATGGTGAATAGGCCTCTAAAGTAAAAAGCAAAACAAATATTCAGTGGGACTCATTCACCAACACTTCTACTTATGCTTTGAAACTGAAGCTACAAATTGAGTTTGCACACTTTCAAACAAATGGAAATGTTAGTGAATTTGTCCCACAGGACATTTGTTTGACTTATCACACTTTCTCTGGTTCTCGTTGCCAATCAGGGTGGTCCTTGTGTAGCATACATAAATTCCATAACAAGCACTTCAAAATTCAGTTATGCCTTTAATATTTTGCCACACAGAGTACGCTGTGACAACATGGCATAAGTTCTGTCCAGTAGTATGCACAGTGTGAGGACTATAATGCATGTTAATCATCAAACAGAACCCCCTACCACGTTCTGACAGCGAATAAAGGTGTGGAGCAGGCCATTAGTAAGTTCACATTTTCCTCAAGTAGATTAATTAAATTCTGTGGCTGCGAGCCTAACCAAGAAGTGGTCCATTGACATTAGTATCCATGGACAGCCATTGAAACGTTTACCCAACAGCAACTCCACCTCATTCTATTTCCCAGAAGATTGCTTTAGTTTGATACAACATAATGCAAGTAGCAAAACATTTGGCTAGTTGAGATGGGCACCGGGGACAGTAAACACAAATCTGCTGCCTCTCTCCCTGCTTCGAAAGGGAACAGCATGGTCAACAACATGGTCAATCGTTTTTGGGTGGTTCAGGAATGAAATGAGCAAAGTGCTGCCCCTGCAGTCTTGCCACATCCTCCAGAACTTATGAAGTGGACACTGCTGCTTCTGTAGCAGCAGTGAGGCTTTCAATCATTGTCTGACAATAAACAACATGCGCATTGTATGTTGCCATATGGATCAGGTGAGTAAACAGTTTATTGTAGCAAGCACATGTTTTACTTCTCGCATTCTATTGTAGAAGATCTGGGTCATTCTAACTAAAACGTATGCCCTAGGGTAACTATATGTCACACTCCTACCATGCACAGTTTTTTCATTGAAAATTGTACAGCAAGTATTACATTGATATTATCAGTGATATTATCAAAGATGTCATGAATGCTGTAATTTGTGAAGTAATTAGCAGTGCATGATGAGGGTAGAAGTCGAAGTTACCTTAGCGCATGAGTAATAGTTACTTAAGTTAACTCTAACAGGTGAATTTCTGTGGTTTTGAACATTTAAAATATGAGCCAAACTATAACGTCCCTATAACCTTTGTTTTATTCAGTGAATTTCTATGTTTTTTTAATGTATAGTAATTTTCATTACAATATGTTAATCAGCAGTGCATGACAGTGGTTGGCCACAGGGCCAAACATTTATAAGCACTCAGCCTTGCACTGTACACAGACTATGCCTGTTCACAGTAGGGGTTGGACGCAAGGTTTGGCCTGCAGCCACTCACTGATTCCAACCCTCCTAACCACCTTACTTTACTCTGCACACAGGCCTTTTGTCCATCCGCATCAGGATTTGGCAGCAGCCTATCTGTCTGGGTGTGAGAGTAGGTGTGAGAGGGTATATCTGGGGGTGAGTGTGGCTGTGAGAGTCTCTGTCTGGGTGTAAGAGTGCATTTATCAGTTTATTTGTAAGTGCATCAGTGTCTGAGTGGGTCTATGCGTGGGTGTATGAGGTTTCAGTGGATCTGTGAGTGGGTGTGTGAGTCTGAGTGGGTCTGTGAGTGGGTGCACTAGGGTCTGCCTTGGTCTGTTAGTGGCTGAGTGAGAATCTGAGTGAGTATTTGAGCCAGAAGGGAAGGGTCTGAGTGGGTGTGTGAGTGGGAGAAAGAGATTGAAAAAGAGAAATTGAGAGAGAGAGACAAAGGGAGTGAGAGAGATAGAGACTTTTTTAGGCTTTGAAGAACAATACACTTAGAATTAGATATTTCAGGACAAATTAAAAAAAATATTTTGTCAATTAAAAACAGTAATTGCACCTTTCAGTATGAATCTTAAACTTTTAAAATTAAAAAAATTAAGTAAGGAAGTAAACATATAAACACCTGGACTAGACCCCTCAATTCTCGGTGTGAAGGTCTAAGACCTTTACCATTAGGCCTATGGTTGTTTTAGTTTTCTTTTTTTTTCATTTGGTGTCCTTGATGGGTTTCTGGGACAAGTGGGGTAGCATCAGCATTGCTCCAGCAAGCACAGAGCTGCTTTTAATAGCAGCTCCCTGCTTTTCTGGAGCAATGTTTTAATCTGTCTTTCCTGTAATAGTGTTTGCAAGCAGGGAAGACACATGAAAACTTTCTGCCAGCATGACCTGTTTGACAAGTTCTGCTGTCAGAAAGCAGAGTTATGTTTGCTTTGACTTGGCTGCAGCTGTCAGAGCTGCAGTCAAGAAACTGGAAACAGTTATGTACTGGGGTTAGGCACTCCAGGACATGGCAAGAGCTGGCCCTGGGGGGTGGCAGTCCCCAGGACCATCAGTGGCTTCTCAAGGGGGGACATGCGCCCCCCCCCATGAACAATGCCGCAGAGAGGTGGTGATCCCTGGGGCTATGGGAGTCCCAAACGGACCCTTATCATTATTTTCAATATAGCCCCAGGGAGGTGGTGGTCCCCAGAGCTGCAGGGGAGTATGAGACCCCCCGCACAAAATCTAAATATAGCCCTGGGAAGGTAGTGATACCCGGGGCTGGGGGAAATCATGCAGCCCCTTGGATTAATTTGGCTTAAAGCCCTGGGGATGTGGTGGTCCCCAGGTCTATGCAGGTGGCAAACCGGCCTACCCTACACAAATAAAACATATAGCCCTGGGGAGGTAGTGGTCCCCAGGGTGCAGGATTGCCGCACACCCCTCCTCACATATTTTCTTCATCGTTCCGGGGAGGTGGTTGTCCCCTGGCCTGGGGTGGTGGCCCCTGTTACAAATAAACAATGCCTCTGGGATTTTGCTCACCCAGAGGCTTAAAAAAGAGGAAGCATGGGAGTCTGCACTTTTTTTTTAAAATTTACGGCGGATCCATCGATCCACCACCACTCCCACTGTAAACTTTGTAAGAATGCATTTTTAGTCCTGGCGGGGTACTTCTGGGACCCCACCACCAGAGACTACAGGTCAGGGTGTTCCTACCCTTGCCCTATTTCTTTTTGTTTACATTTTTGTCTGGGACTCAGATCAAGCGGAGTCCCAACATGGCTGTCAACACTTCCTTGTTGAAATGTTGACAGCCAAGCAGATCTCAGCACAAGATCAGGCACTGGTCGCAAATCCTTTGAGTACATACATATACAAATTTGGACTTTCTTCTATTTCTCAAAAACTACTGAATGGATTGACACAATATAACAAAAAAGCTCTCTTTCTGGACCAAGAGCTGCCTTTCTGCCAAATTTGGTGTCATTCCGGCTAGACGTTTTGGTAATATTGCTCTTCAAAACCCCTATGGAAAAATAAATGGGAAATAAATGGGAAAAACATGTTTTCGGGAACCCCTCTTTTTTCTCAGCCCCCACTTGACAGATCATCCCAAATCTTTACAGACAGTAGCTGAAGTGAGCATCATATTTTCTTGGAAGAGTTTGTGACGATTCATCAAACAGCGCCAACGTTATTAGCAAAACAAAAAACATTCTTTGTATAGAAACTAGGTCTTAATTATAACTACCTAGTGTCAACCGTATATATAATTTCCCATAGAGATTTAGGCAAGACTACAACCCAAATCACTGGACTGGTAGCTCTTGGTTCAGAAAGAGTGCTGTTTGTTATTTGGTGTAAATATGTTCAGTAATTTTTGAAGTAGTAAAAGAAGACTAAATATAGATATCTGGAGGCGTAAACTCTTTGTGCATCTACTTGTGGAATATTTGCGAACCCTAGAGCCACAGAAACGTTCTCATTGACTGGCTGCAAACTGAAAGTTGCAACACCCTCTTTAATGGGGAAATGCTCTGTGACTCAAATGTGGTGGAACAATATTTGAAAGGAGGCATTAGGCATCAGGGTGGAGTACTCTGAGCCCACGAATTATTCAGTTAAGTAGATATAGTGACAGGTTATGAGTTTTTAAATTTGGAAGATGTTTTTAATTTCACAACATGAGTGTTTGTGAATCCATTGCGATGCTTAGCATGGCCCCGCGCTCTAGTGTTGTGACGAATTTGTGAGTAGAAAAACAAATCCAAACAAAAAAATTGGTTCACTCCCCCACTCGGGCAGTCATGCACCCATTCATAGACCAACTCAGGCACTTATGTAGACACCCATAGACCAACTCAGACACTCATGCACATACTCAAAGACCCACTTTCACACTCACACACCAACTCACAGATCCACTGAGACACTCATGCACCCACTCACAGACCCACTCAAACACCTACGCTCCACACACAGACCACTCAGACACTCATGCACCCACTCACAAACCCACTCAGACACTCACACACATACTAACAGACCCACAAAGACTCTCATGCACTCACTCACAGACCCACTCACAGACCCACTCAGAAACTCATGCATGAACTCAAAGACCCACTCGGGCACTTGTGCACCCACTCACTGACTCAGTGAGTCACCCATGCACACACTCACAGAGCCACTCAGACACTGAAGTACCCACTAACAGTGGCACTCAGACACTAATGTACAGACTGACAGACCCACTCATGCACCCATTCACAGACCCACTCAAACGCTCATGCATCTACTCACAGATCCAGTGAGTCACTCACATACATGCTCACAGACCAAATCAGACACTCATGCACCCACTCACAGACCTAGTGTGTTGCTCATGCACACACTTACAGAGCCACTCAGACACTCACATGTCCACTCACAGAGCCACTCAGATATTCACACATACTCACAGACCCACTGAGACACTCATTCGTCTACTCACAGACTTACTTAGATACTCATTCACCCACCTATAGACCCACTGAGACACACACCCACCCACAGACTCAGTGAGACACTCATGTACGCACTCACAGAGCCTCTCAGACACTCATGCACCCACTTACAGACCCACTTGGACACTCATGCACCCACTCACAGATCCACTCAGACACTCATGCACCCACTCACAGGCTCATTCAGACACTCATGGGCCTACTCACAGACCTGCTCAGCCACTCATGCACACACTCACAGACCCTCTCAGACAGTCATGCACCCACTGACGGGCCCTCTCATATAGCCATGCACCCACTGACAGACCCAGTCAGACATTCCTGCACCCACTCAGAGACCTGCTCAGACACTCCTGCACCCACTCACAGACCCACCCAGACACTCACACACCCACTCAGACACTTACTCACCAACTCAGAGACCCACACAGACACTCATGCACCCACTCACATACCCACACAGACACTCATGCACCCATTCATTTTCTTTTTTCCCCCGATATGGATGTTGGCCAATATGTAGCGACTCCCAGTTCAGCCTCCTGTGTACCTTTGCAGCAAATTTACAAATATTGGAAAAAAAAGCAAACACATCAGAAACATTGCCACACTCACCCACCCACTAGGACAGTCATGCGCATACTCAGAGAGGCACTCAGACACTCAGGAACACACTCAGGCACCAAGTGAGAGATCCAACCAGACACTTATGCACCCACTCACAGATCCACCTAGACACTCAAGCATCCACTGACAGACCCACATAGCTAGTCATGCCCTGACTCACCTACTCACTCAGACACTCATCCATGAACTGACAAACCCAATTAGCCAGACATGCACCCACTCAAACACTCACTCATAGACCCACTCAGACACTCATGCACTCACTCATTGATCACACAGACACTTACACACCCACTGGCAGACCCACTTAGCCAGTCACGTACCCACTCACAGACCCATTCAGGTACTCAAGCACCTACTCACAGACCATCCCAGACACTTATGCATCCATTCTCAAATCCACCTAGATAATCATGCACACACTCACAGTCCCACTGAGATACTCATTCACCCACTAACAGACTCACTCAGACACTCATGCACCCACTCACAGACCCACTTGGGCACTCTTGCACCCACTCACAGATCCACTGAGACACTCATGCACCCACTCACAGACCCGCTCAGCCACTCATGCATCCACTCACAGACTCTCTCAGACAGTTAGTCACCCACTGACTGACCCTCTAAAATACCCACGCACCCACTGACAGACCCAGTCAGACATTCCTGCACCCACCAGCAGACCTGCTCACTCATGCACCCACTCACAGACCCACCCAGATACTCACACAACTACTCACACACCCACTCAGACACCTACACACCATTTCACAGACCCACACAGACACTCATGCACCCACTCACATACCCACTTTGACACTCATGCACCTACTCATTTTCTTTTTTTCCCAAGTCATGGATATTGGCAAATCTGCAATGACTCCCACGGCAGCCTCCTGTGTACCATTAAGGCAAATTTATAAATATTGGAATAAAGACAAAAACATCTAAACATTGGCTCACTCACCCACCTATTCAGATGGTCATGCACACACTCACAGACCCACTTAGATACTCATACACCCACAAAGAGATAGAACCAGACACTTAAGTACCCACTCACAGACTCACTCAGACACTCATGCATCAACTCACAGACCAAATGAGACACTCACACACCCACCCACAGATCCACTCAGACACTCATGCACCCACTGACAGACCAACTTAGCTAGTCATTCCCTCATTCACAGACCAACTCAGAGATTCACACAGCTACTCACAGACCCACTCAGATGCTCATGCACCCACTCACTGACCCACTCAGACACTCATCCATGACCTGACAGACCCACTTAGCCAGACATGCACCTACTCACAGACCCACTCAGACACTCACTCATAGACCCACTCAGATACTCATGCACCCACTCACTGACCCACTCATACACTTACACACCCACTGACGGACCCACTTAGCCAGTCATGTACCCACTCACAGACCCAATCAGATACTCACTCACAGACCCATTAAGGCACTCAGGCACCCACTAACAGACCCACCCAGAAACGTACATATCCATTCTCATACCCACTGAGATACTCATGCACCCACTCACAGACTCCCTGAGATACTCATTTACCCACTAACAGACTCACTCAGACACTCACGCACCCGCTCACAGACCCACTCAGACATTTACACATCAACTCACAGATCAACTGACAAAGGTGTGAGAAAGGACTTTTTTGACATGTTAGCTCCCCACCTTTTTCCTGGAAAATGATGTGGTTTCAAACTGTAAGTGCCCTGGGCTCCTGGTAAATAGGTTCCCAGGGCCAGATCTCTTCTTCAAAACTTTACTATGTTTGGCACTTCAGTCACCTTTGTAAATCCCTAGTAAATGGTACCTCTGGTAGCTAGTGCATGGTTACTAAAAAGGGCCCCCAGAGCTGCAGCACAAACTGTGCCACTCTGAGGGGCCTCACACCAGCCTCATGCAGACTGCCATTGCAAATACATGACACGGTGTATTTAAACGTTGCAAACTCCACATGGCAGTCACCAGGAGTGCCATGTCCACTGAAACTGCATGCAATATCGGTAAGTCACCCCACTGGCAGGCCTTACAGCCCTGAGGCAGGGTACACTATAATGCATGCAAGGGCATGAGTGTGCATGAGAAAATATGCCCCTACCGTGTCTTTGCAAAACCTTCAGACATAGTAAATGTACAGGGAACCCATAGAAAAAACATGTGCTAGACACTGGTCATTATGAATTCCCCAGCTCCATTATGGCCTCTCTGAACACTGGGTTGTTTGGTATCAAACAACACAGAATAATAAACTGACACAGATGCCAGTGTGGAATGTATTATATAATGTACTCAGAGGGCACATTAGAAGTGACCCCTGCAGAACCTAACAGCTCTGGCATGGTTTGCTGACTGGTCCTAACAAGCCTGTCACCACCAGACATGATTGTGGACTCCTGGAGTGAGAGTCTTTTGTTCTCAGGAGCCAGAACACAAAGCCTTTTCTGGGTGGAGGTGTTGCATCTCCTCCCCCAGACAGGCACCTTGCACCAGTGGTCAGCTTCAAAGGCTTTACCGCCTTTGAAATCTGACCCGTACATCTTCTGCTAGAAGAAGATTAGCACCCATTGTTTTTTCCTCACTCTGGGAGGAAAACTTAGTCAGAGTAGGTGCCCCCCCTCAACCTGCACCACCCCTAAGATGTGGCAGGCAAGGTGACCAGTTCATTTCATTTTCCTCTATCTTGGATAGTAGGAAAATAGCCAATCAGGGTTAAGGATGTGACCCCTTCTAACAGTAAGTGGTAATTTTGTGGGTGTTGCTACCCTAAGGTTGGTGGCCCATTGGCCACTTCCTGGCACTCCCCCTAACACCCACTAAATGCAGTATTTAGTGGGCATCCCTAGACCTAAAGATCAGATTGGATGGACACAAGAACACCAGGAAGAAAGATGACCCGAGGTACGAGAACAGAAGTCCTGCTGTACAAATAAAAAGGTGCCAAACCCTGCCTGCTGCTCCTAGGACTCGACAATTGCCGCTGAGTGGTCGCCTGGAAACCTGAAGGACTCTACAAAACCCCAGAGCACCTCCAGTCTTCTGAAAATCACCAAGAACCTCCCTCAGAGTGAAAGTATCACTCTCCTGTAAACTGCAAGCAATGAACCAGTGAAGTCCAATTCCCTTACTTGCTACTGACCAATAAGCTGGACCCAGCAACCTGACCAAATTAAAAAAAACAGACCAAAGGACAAAACCTTCCAGTGTGCCAAGTTTGGTGGCACTGCGACATTCAGGGCCTGATATTTATCATTGCCTGTGATATTGGACCCCCAAAGTTGGACACCCAGAAGCAAAGTACACTCTGGACTCTCCAAAGTCCAGAAGCAGGCACCAGTTGAGGGACTTCAGGACACCCAAGAACCACCCCCCAGAGTTGCCCTGCTGACCTGAAATCCACTCTCCAAGTGATCTGCTCCTGGCTTGAAGGACTCCCTGATGCATAACTCTTGGATGACCTATCTGCACTGCACCAGGTCTCCCTGGCCCTGCATCATCAATCCTGGTGTGCTCTGAGGGTCCCTAACTTCTTGCGACCTCTAACCTCCAAGGGACCCACTGGATCTACCTTTATGTACACCTGTGCAGTGTCTTTCCAACTGGTCCCCTTCTCTGTTGTGCACTAGATCCAAGGCTTTCACCTGCTGCTCCCACCTGAACCAGGAACCACCCAAACTTCTCCATCTGGCCCACAGGACATCTCAACAACCTTAACCTACAAAAAAGGTGACACTTGTGAGAGCATTGCCTGATTGTTGGAAAATGGGTTATTGGTAGGGCAGGTAGGTACCTACACCTAGCAACAAGCCACTAACCTCCACATAGGTACAGTTAGGTCTCAGTAAATTAATCCCAGCTCAACCCTTGGTAGCTTGGCAACGAGCGTCAAGGCTTAACTTAGGAGACAAAGTGTAAAGCATTCAAATATCACAAAACAGTAATTAAATAAAACACAGGAAACAGTTTAAAAATCCAAAACCAATTTATAAAAATAGTTTATATTTTTATCTTTAAAATGACACAAAAACGATTAAAATCGGTTCAGGGGAACCGGAGATATGAATTTTTAAAGAATTATTACTTTTCTAGCGCTTAGAAACGAAAATCGCCAATCGGGTCATCTGGTTGCACCTCGACCGGGGCAAAGTCAAACTTTCAGGCCGACCGCGATGGAGCCCTGCTCGGCTACAGGTCGCGGGAGGCCTCGGTTAAAAAGTTACCTTCTGACTTAGTCTTTATTTTGAAGTTTTTCTTCACCGGGACGAACCTGCCAGTTGAATCCGACCTCCTGGAGCCCTTGTCCGGATACGCAATGTGGGTTTCCTCGGTGGAGACTTTTACCTTCGGACTTAGTCGTTTTTTCGAGATGAAAATCCTTCGACCGGGGTAAACCTGGATCTTGATCCGACGTCCATGGAGCCCTTCTCGGATACGATGGCTGGGAGGTCCCGGTCAACTTTTTACGTTCGGACTTAGGGGGTGATTCTGATTCTGGCGGGCGGCGGAGGCCGCCCGCCAGAATTCCGCCCCCATTATACCGCTCCGCGGTCAGAAGACCACGGAGGGTATTATGAGTTTTTCCCTGGGCTGGCGGGCGGTCTCCAAAAGACCGCCCGCCAGCCCAGGGAAAAACTCCCTTCCCACGAGGATGCCGGCTCGTAATCGAGCCGGCGGAGTGGGAAGGTGCGACGGGTGCAGTGGCACCCGTCGCGTATTTCAGTGTCTGCAAGGCAGACACTGAAATACTTTGCGGGGCCCTCTTACGGGGGGCCCTGCCGTGCCCATGCCATTGGCATGGGCACGGCAGGGGCCCCCAGGGGCCCGCGACCCCCCCTACCGCCATCCTGTTCATGGCGGCTTTCCCGCCATGAACAGGATGGCGGTAGGGGGGGTCAGAATCCTCATGGCGGCGGAGCGCGCTCCGCCGCCATGAAGGATTCCCCCGAGCAGCGGTAAGTCGGCGGGAGCCCGCCGACTTGCCGCTTCTGACCGCGGCTGAACCGCCGCGGTCAGAATGCTCGTGGGAGCACCGCCAGCCTGTTGGCGGTGCTCCCGTGGTCGGTGGCCCTGGCGGCCACCGGCCGCCAGGGTCAGAATGACCCCCTTAGTCTCTTTTTTGGATGTTTTTCTTTACCGGGACGAACCACGAAGTCAGGCCGGGTCGCGGTTGAGGCAAGCCGGCTAGAATTTCCGCGGCGGGTCGGTCCCTCTCTGGAGCTTTTTTCCAAAAATTCTCAAATCTTTTCCAAACTTCTGGGGCTTCACCCAGATGTTCTTTTAAGGTTCTTTTGGGGTCCACAGCTCACCCCAAGGGTCCAGAAGTTCTGTGATGGTCCTTGGGGGGTGCGGACTTCAACTCCCAGAATGCACCTGGTGCAAACTCCTTTTTGGCCACTGGACAGTGGTCAGCTGGTCGCTTTCTTCAGGAGTTGGTGCAGGGGACTCTGGTTTAGCATTTTTTCACCTGTAGCAAACAGGGAGTCCCTCCTTGAAACAGTTGAAGCCAGGCAAAGTCCTTCTTGTGGTGAAGCCCAAGTGTGCAGCTGGTGCAGTCCTTCTGAGTGCAGGGTCCAGGTGCAGGCCAGGGGTCCAGCAGGGCAGTCCTTCTTCTTCTTTAGTTCCTTTCTTGTTGAATTCTGGAGGGGATCTGAGGCGTGGGTGCAGGTCTGCCAGTTTTATCCTTGCTCCTGGGTGAAAAGCAGGGGGGCCCTGGTTCTCCAATCAGGGACAGGGTCGTCCCCCTGTGATGACCACTTCCTGGGAAGTGTGGCAAAAATCCATCCCAGAAGGCAACAGTCTCTAAAAATCCAACATGGATGAATCTGATTTTTGGAGGTTACATCTGGCTGAGCCCACCCACTGGTGTGGCTAAAAATCATAAACACACCCCTCTCCTGCCCTCTCCTAATCTAATCAAGGGGGCACCTAATTGTCTGGGGTTGCAGGATGTGGGGGTGTTGCTGGGTGCTGCAAATGTCCTTCTCTGCCTTTGAAGACCAGTTTGGCAGCCCTCCCCCTTCCTGCCTCACCATCTGCTGAGGGGAGATTCTCTCCCCCAAGCACATTCCTTTGTGTGAAGCCTGGCCACTTCACACCTCATCAAGGCAGCCTGGCAGAAGCTGCTGCAGGCTGGCCAATCAGAGCACAGCAGCAAAAACAATACAGAGCTGAAATTGGCAACTTTTTAGGTAAAGTCTAAACTTTTTACCTGAACTAGTTATATTAAATCCAACAACTGGAAGTTGTAGGATTTATTACAACAATTAATTTGATACCAAATTCTTGGTATGCAACATTTAAGGAGACTTTAAAATTTAAAATAAAGTCTGCCCATTCTAGCCTATGAAGGCCATTTACTTCAATGAGGGAAAAACGAATTTGGCTGTTTTTACCTCACCAGGGCTTATAAATCTATTTTTATAAAGTCCCTGCTTATAGTTACATGGCACCCAGCCATAGGGGCACATAGGGCACACCTTAGGGGTGACTTATATGTAAAAATAAGGTAGTTTAAGACTTTGGAAGTACCTTTAATTCCAAAGTCGAATTTGCATATAACTTTAATTTAAAAGCAGCCAGCAAGGCAGGCTTGCTTTTAAAATGACACTGGGCACCTCAGCAGTGCACCTAGGTGTGCACCACCTATGCTGTGGTCCCTAAACCTACATGCCCTACCATATACTAGGGACTTATAGGTAGGTTAACTTAGCCAATTATAATTAGCCTAATTTGCATATCCATTTTACACAGAGCACAGGCCCTGGGACTGGTTAGCAGTACCCAGGGCACCATCAAAGTCAGGAAAACACCAGCAAAAAGAGGAAAATGGGGGCAAAAAGTTATGGGGCCTCTGCAATCAGCCCTGTTTTCTCACACTGATTTTATATGAATGTTTAAAATTGTTCTTATTCATTCCTATGGTACGTAATTATGCACAAAAAACATTTATTCACTCACCACCGGCAGGCATCTCTAAAAAGATCCCCAGCAAAGAGCCCTCTAGAGGGGCCCATCAGGGATTGCAGTGCCGGCTTGACGAGCAGCAAAAGCCTGATGATGAAGCATGTCACAGTAAGGTGAGTGAGGGCACTTGTTCCTAGTGTCTATCACTTGTAGGGACCAGTTGACTCCTCACTAATTTGGTAGTGAGGAGAAACAACTTGTGTAGAACTGTGCATCCTAAACATTTTATCTCCACATTTGACAAACCCAGGTTGCTGTCAAATCTACTCTTTCTATCATGCTCACTTGCCCAAAACACAAAGCTGTGCCTTACAAACCACAAGCTGAGCATTGTGAAGAGAAGCATGAATACCTAACAGGAAAGGGCTTCACAAGAATGAGATATTTCAATAGTGACACACAGTTAAAATGGACTTGTTTGAAAAAAAGGATAAACTCCAAGGGATGATTTTAATATGCAGACACAAAAAATTAGTTTGTGAATATAAAGTAATGTATTCTTTGATATGGTTACATTTGCTCAGAAGCCACGTACTCAACATCGTCTCCTACGCTGACAACACCCAACTGATAGTCACCCTCACCAACAACCCGACCACTGCCAAAAATAATTTCCACGAAGGAATGAAAGATAGTTGCCTCAAACTGAACTCAGGCAAAACAAAGTCCTCATCCTCGGCTCCACACCCTACGCCTGGAACGACTCCTGGTGGCCCTCTGCACTCGGAAACGCCCCCACGACCACGCCCGCAACCTCGGCATCATGTTAGACTCATCGCTCTCAATGGACGACAGGTGAGCGATGTCTCATCGGGCTGCTTCCACACCCTGCACGTGCTCCGAAAGATCTACAAATGGATCCCCACCAAAACCAGGACAGTCACCCAGGCCCTTGTCAGCAGCTGACTTGACTATGGCAATGCTCTCTACACTGGAACCACGGCCAAGACCCGGAGAAGACTACAACACATCCAAAACACCTCCGCCAGGCTCATCAAGAACACCCCACGACACAGCCACACCTCTGTCCTCCTAAGACACCAGCACTGGTTGCCTATCAACAAGAGAATCACCTTTAAGCTCCTGTCCCACGCCTACAAGGCCCTAGGTGACAACGGACCAGCCTACCTCAACCACAGACTCTCCTTCTACACTCCCGCCAGACAACTCTGCTCCACCCACCCGTCCCTCGCCAAGGTCCCCCGCAACCGGAAATCCACAGCTGGAGGAAGATCCTTCTCCGACATCATCGCCAAAACCTGGAACACCCTCCCCATCCACCTCAGGCAATTCCCCCACCCTGTCTCAGTTCAGGAAGGCCCTCAAGACCTAGTTCTTTGACTGATCCTCCCCCACTTTCCTTCCTCCAGCACCTTGATACCCTTACAGATGATAAGCTGCACTATTCAAATCTGCTGACTGATTGATTGATTGAGTATGAATTCCGGAATTTTTCATATAGATTTACAATGATACAAAACACTCTTAAACTGCCAACATTTGTTCGGTAAATATGTACATCACACATATATCTCTGAAATATTTAACACGAGTTACTGACAATGGTGGCTGGTGGGGTCATGTGGTAGTTGAAGAGGTTGGGACTCAGCGAGGATCCTTGGGGCACGCCGCAGTTGATATTGGTGGCTTCCGAGAGAAAGGGGGGGGGTCAGAGCCTCTGTGTTCTGCCGGTGAAGAACAAGAAGAGCCATTGCAGTGCTCAGTATCAGATGCCGGCATCTTGGAGGCGGGTGCGTAGTGTGTCATGAGAAACTGTGTAGAATGCGGCAGACAGATCCAGAAGTATGAGGGCGACGGGTTTGCCTCGGTCAAGGAGGGTGCGGATGTCGTCTGTGGCGGTGAGGAGGCTAAAATTCTCTTGCCATATTTACAAAGTGGTGCAATGCATGCATTGCGCCACTTTGTAACCCCTTGTGCTATATTATGTCTGCGACAGGCATAATGTATGCAAAGAGGATGCTCCACCATTACCGCACTTCGGCACAGACCTCTTACAGCAGAAATGTCACCCCTTACCTAGTCTGTATGTTGGCCACCAGCCATGGTGCTATGTACTTAAAACGTGACATGTCCTTAACAGTTTCACTGAGTAAGATGTGCTTTGGCATATCCCTATGCCCAGTAATATATATGCAAAGTCACACTCATACCGCAACTCATCTACCTACTTGTAAGAGGATAGAGGCACTCAGTCAGGTAGTCAGACACTGAAAGTGACACTCATACATTTGTGCACACATGCAAACAGCAGCTCTGTATACTACAGCATGAGAACCAGTTGCTAACTGATACACTTGCTCACATTTATAGGCAAGTGTCCAGACAAGCTAGTCTCCTAGTAAATTACTTCTTTAAACATGGGTCAGGCCTACTACTGCTGAGTCTGAGAGTGTAGGTTTAAACAGCTGCACTTAGCAGTAGAAAACCTGCTTGACAAGTTGTGAATTGACATCGTACTTGTCAGGGAGACCAGATCCTCAGGGCCTGCATACTTTCCCAACATGTCCACCACTAGACAGCTCCAAAACTCTGATAGAAATATCACAGAGCCTGAGAGAGTCCAAGCGGGGAAAAAGGGGATTAGGAAGGGAACAGCTGGGAAGGAGACCTGTAGGAAGAAAAAGGTTAAACAACACAGTATCAATATATTATCACATTGAATTTCACTAGACTATGGGGGTTATTCCAACTTTGGAGGAAGTGGTAATCCGTCCCAAAAGTGATGGTAAAGTGACGGATATACCACCAGCCGTATTACGAGTCCATTATATCCTATGGAACTCGTAATACGGCTGGTGGTAAATCCGTCACATTTGGGACGGATTACCACCTCCTCCAAAGTTGGAATAACCCCCTATGATTCTAAGCGTTGTCATACTGGAACCAAGGATAACTTAAGAAAGGACTATAACTAGACCTCAAGAAATCTGGGTACCTGGAAAGTAATCAAGAATGGTTATTACAATGTTTCATATGAACTTTTCATGAAATGTCACATACTGTCTAGGAATATAAGAACCTTCTAGAATAATGTTTCAGAACAAACATCTTTACATGAGGACAAAAGGTAATCTGAAACATTCCCTAGAAAACAATATGAATTGTACTAGGACTTAAAATGCACAAAGAATGTAACATCTTGAATTTAGCACCTTTGCAGAAAATTCAAAGGCCCTGGATAATTGTGTGCACTTTAGGAAACAATACACATCAAAGTTTTAATTGCCATGAAATGATCACGCACTTTGTAAGCGATCTGAGCACCTAGGTTTAAGTGCAGGAAATGAATCGCGCACACTGCCGATTCCAACAGGAATATGCAAATGCCATGAAATGATCGCGCACTCTGTAAGCGATCTGAACATCAAGGTTTAAATGCGGGAATGAATCACACACACTGCCGATTCCAACAGGAATATGCAAATGCCATGATATGATCGGGCACTCTGTAAGCGATCTGAACATCAAGGTTTAAATGCGGGAATGAATCGCGTGTCTTGCCGATTCAAATGCCACCATGCAAATGCCAAGAAATCGTTGCGTACAATGAGTATCAAGAGATAAATGCAAGGAATGAATCGCGCGTCTTGCCGATTCGAATGCCACCATGAAAATGCCAAGAAATGGTAGCGCACACTGAATAACAAGAGTTTAATGCCAGGAATGAATCGCGCGTCTTGCCGATTCGAATGCCACCATGCAAATGCCAAGAAATGGTAGCGCACACTGAATAACAAGAGTTTAATGGCAGGATTGAATTGCGTGGTCTTGCCGATGCGAAAGCCAATGTGCAAATGTCAAGAAATGGTCGCGCATACTGTTGCCGACCCGAATCTCAAAAGTCAAATGGCAAGAATGAATTGCGCATCTTGACGATTCAAATAGCAACATGTGAATGCCAGAAACCACAAGCACATTCACACGCTTAAGGAAAAACTTCCAACATGAAAGCTAGGCCCAAAAACTTGAATGCCTTTGAAAACGGGGTCGGGGCCTAGCCCGACCTCCGTCTTACCGCCCTGTTTAAGGATCACCAATACAATGAAGGGCGAGGCCTGGAAGGTCAAAGTAGGCCTCCGGAACAGGAGCTCAGGAAGTTGCTGCTGCTCTGCACCGGGACCTCTGAATAATGAGTACGTGGAGCTGGGCTGGCTCCCTTATATAGAGTCTGGCCGAGCCCACAACCACACCCAGTCATGCTGTAGAGAAAGCTTCTGGAAGGTCCTAGGAAGGAACCACACCCTAACACACTCAGTAAGTCTGCAGCAATACCTTGCAAAAGAACAGTTATTGCAAACATCATTAATAGTGTTTTTCAAGGTTAAAGTCTGCAATGCAAATGGTTAACATACTGCATATAAACACAATGCATGAATTATGCTCTTGCATAAAGGCTGGGTTTTTGCATTTTAGTCGCCAGTAGAGCGCGCACTGCCCTGATGTTGACAGTACTGCAGAAATGTCACCCCTCAACTAGGGTGTAGATAGGCCATCGGGCTTGGTGCTATGTACTTAAAAGGTGAGATGTCTCCTTGACAGTTTCACCGAGTTAGATGGGCATTGGCCCACCCCTATTCCCAGTTACATATGCAAAGTCCAGCTCGTACTGCAACTCATGTATCTACTTATAAGAGGATAGAAGCAGTCAGAAAACTCAAAGAGCCACTCACATATTGATGCACACATCCAAACGGCAGCTGTGCATATTACAGTATCAGGACCAGTTGCTAACTGATACACTCACTCACATTTCTATTCAACTACTAAGAGAAACAAGTCTTCCATTCAGAAAAAGTACTCCTTTAAACATAGGCCAGGCCTACTAGCATTGAGACACACAGTCAGACACTGAAAAAGACAGTCATACATTTATGGACACATCCAAAGAGCAGTTGTGCACACTGCAGTATCAGAACCAGTTCCTAACTGATACACTTACTCAAATATCCTGGTGAGACAAACTACTCTCCCATCCAGAAAAGTAGTTCTTTAAATATGGGTCAGGCCTAATACTGCTGAGACTGAGTGTATTGTTTTAACCATCAGCTCAAATTGACAGTAGAAAACCTGCTTAACAAGTCTAAAACTGACCTGTTACTGCTAAAAACTCATCCCCCACCTATGCTGTAGGTAGGCTATTAACCATAGTGCTATGTGCTCGAAAGGTGAGACATGTCCTTGAAGGTTTCAGTGAATTAGATGTGCACTGGCAGACTCCTCTGCCCAGTTATATATGCAAAGTCACACTCATACTGCAACTCATTTACCTAATTATAAATGGATAGAAGCATTCAGACACACAGTTAGACATTGAAAGAGACACTTATACATTCAAGGAAATATGCAAACAGCAGCTGTTGATACTACAGTATCAGAACCAGTTGCCAATTGATACACTCACTCACCTATGTAGACAATTGGTCAGACAATATAGTCTCCTATCCAGAAAAGTAGCCCTTTAAATATGGGTCAGTCCTACTGCTGCTCAGCCTGAATGTGTAGTTTTAAATGTCAGCTCGACTTGGCAGAGGAAAAACCTGCTTGACCAGTCTTAAACTGATCTCTTACTTCAGAAATCTTACCTCTCACCTAGACTGTAGGCAGGCTATGAGCCATGCTGTTATGTGAGACATGTCCTTGTGACTTCATTGACATAGATTTGCCCTGGCAGACTCCTATGCCCAATTATATATGCAATCATACTCATACTGCAACTCATCTACCTATTTATAAGCAGATAGAAGCAGTCAGACATGCAGCCAGACACTGAAAGAGCCACTTATATATTCATGCAAACATCCAAACAGCAGCTGTGCATATTGCAGTATCAGAACCAGTTGCTAACTGATACACTCACTCACATTTGTAGGCAACTGCCAAGACAAGTTAGTCTCCCATCCAGATATGTAGTGCTTTAAACATGTGCCAGTCCTTCTACTACTGAGAGGAATTGTGTAATTTTAAGTGTCAACTCAAGTAAGCACTAGAAAATGTGTTTAGCAATTGTTAACTGTCCTTTTATTACATACCTAAAGGAAATGCAATAATTTGTTTTCTGCTTGGAGATATCTACTAATACCTAAAAGAAGAAAAGAAGAATGCCCACAAAAAGTCAAAGAAGAAAGGTTATTATCTACTTACAACTGAGAAACGAAATGTGAAAAATGTAGACAATCTGGTGAAAGAAAAGAGAGCTTCAGGTAAGAAAACAAAGAAAATTAAATGTTGTGTGGAAAACTGCAAAGTTAGCATAATCAAGTAAAGACGAATGTATGTTTTAAAACAGCTAAGAAAGGACATAAAGTACATGGCATTGAGAGCAAAACAACACAAAAGATAACTTAACAAGAAGACAAAAGCATTTTCAAGAGCTTAGAAGTACAATGTGCCACAGTAGGGTAATCAGAAATATTATGAAAGCTGTGAAGCAGTGTAAAAAGAGAAAAGAAGTAATGAAGCAAAAGGAATGTCTTGAAGTTGTACTGGATAAGGCCTTTCCTCTCAAGAGGCAACTATCTATTTTGATTGTGAGCAGAATGAGGATATTGGATAAAATAGTGGTGTCTTTGATAAAAAAAAAGAAGCCAAAGAAAATGTCTTGTAAATAGAAGTAACTTCTGCAAACTTTGTAATGGCGAATGGAAGCATACTTCAAGTACTGAGTCTTTCTTTTATGAAGAAAGCTATTACCAAGAGAACACATTAGTGCATGCAGTTGAAACATCTGGACAATGTTATGTGATGAAAGATGTTACTCCCATTGCAAAAGAGGAGACAGTAGCTAGGAATGTTGAATAAGCAATAGCTGAAGAGGTGCAGGGAAGGCAAAGACAGGCACCTACGTACAAATGTACTGTAGTAGTATTTGTAGTGTAGGACAGGAATCAATTGTTTTACTGAGAACTTTCCTTCATATGTTTTCCTTCAAAACTCTGAAAAAGGTAATAGCTATATTGCAAGGATTAGATCTATACAAAGTAGGAAAGTACACAAATACACAGGGACATTCACTAGCATGTCTGTTAAAGAGAGTGTGCCAAAGCACATTTCAGCATTTTAGAATGTTATCTGTACATCACTCTAGAATGCAAACTTATGTTAGGAGGCTTTACTATGTGAAAACACTAGCCCTCTCTTTAGCAGAAATTAATAAAGTAGAAAATGTTTGTGAGGCTGTTCAGATTTGAATCTTTGGTCTTGAACAAGAGTGTAGGGAAAATAAGGAGTTTCAATGTGAAGGTGTAGATGAACAGGACACCACAATTAATGTTGATAACTTCACAGAAGAAATTAGGAAGTTTAACACAGCTTCTTCTGAGAGTTCAAACTATACTTGTATATGTTGTTGATGCACTCAATATAAAAGTCAAACACGTAAAGTTGATCTGCACTTAAAAACTGAAGAAGAATACAGAGATACATGGAACTGATTTGGGCTTAAAGCAAATAATTTGTAAGTACTGCTACGAAAAGTTAGAGGGTAATAAAATGCTTGTTAGAGCTGTACATAACAAGAAAAAAATAGGTCCAATGCTAGAAGAACTGCAAGAGTTAACTGTTTATGAATCAATCCTTATACAATATGTACATCCTTTCCAAGCTATTGTTCATATGGAACCAAAAACAGATACATTACTTTCTACAGAACCTCCGAAAGTTCTTAAGAGTAGAGTTGTGTATTAGACATTGGACTTCAAATGGAATATTGAAACTATAGGGTACAGAGAAATGTTGAAGATGCGCTTATTATTTTGTAAATGGTGTACCTACAAAGAGCAAAAAGATATGGAAAGAATAAGCAAATGAGCATAAGGTGAAAAAGCAATGCTATACCTACTAAAAACAACATTCTAAAAATACAGATGGCCTTCAAGACATAAGACATAGAATATGAAACACTACCATCAATTGGTTAAATAGAAAAGGTGGATTGATCAAGATCGGAAGAAATTTATGAACACTACAGCATCCATCCTCTTTATGGTAAAAAAGCAATTGGTGATGCAATAGACCGTCTCCAAATGATGCAAGCGAAAGGAGTTCCCATGAGTGTCTGGGAAAAACGTTTAGAAGCTCACTGTTTTCCACAATTGTTTCCCACTGGAGAAGGTGAGCGCTATGATGACTATCCTGTACCGATACCAGCAGCTGAATACCATTCAATGAGGTTATATTATGAAAATCCTAAATTTTGCCAGAGTATTCCATGTATATTTCATCTTCTGTTTGAAAGTGACTTATCTGGATTTTCATGCTCTGTTAATCATATACTGAATACAGGAGTAGATCTTCAAAACCTTTCTGCAAAGGAGGTTTTTGAAAAGGTTCATGAAAAGAATAAAATGTTGTAGTACAGCTTGATTAATTTGATGGCATCCCAACATGGTATATTGGTACAGTCATCACAGTAAGTTTAAATGTATGCTTAGAAACCTAGGTACATCCACCCGGTTCCTGACATTCACATGTGCTGTTGTTTAACAAAATGAGGCAAACCCAATAAACCTTAGACCTGAGTAAGTGAATAACAAACAGAAACTGACTAGTCAGCGTCCTCCTGCGCATCGTAAAAAAGTAACAGAAGGTTGTATGAAGCAAAGCCATGGTGTTATTTAACGCCCTGAAGGCCTTATTTTGAAATCAGACAAATCGGTTGTTCATAAAGCAGTTGTGGGACACATGAAAACAACTAGAGGCATTTTTTACTGCCATTAGGAAACAGTTTTTGGAAAGCCATGCTAAAATCTCAGAATCAATAGGTGCTGCCAACATAGAGAAATTTTCAGTCCTGATGATGACCAGTTATTGATACATGTCTTTATATAGGGTCGAAACGTCAACATAATTTGATGTAGATTAATTTAAAATTATAAGGTAACTTCAAGACACCTGGAATTAAGGAGTTTTCTTGAAGATCACTGTTTTTTTCCTTTTTAACCACATTTTGTATATACTGCATATAACACTTTGGCACTTTATATAACCCAGTAATCACTTTCATTGCGTCGTCACTATAGGATCACCTAAAAACAAAATTTCATAATTGGTAAATATGTTCTAAATGCCAAGAAGATAAAAAAAAAATATGAATTAATTATAAGATATCATATTGAAATAAAAGGGTTCTTTTTTCTGAAAAATAATTTAGATTTACTGTAGAAGTCAAGGTGTATACTTCCCCCGTGGGGCCAGTTCCTGTTTGTTATTCAGGTGTGCTGAGCATGCATGGGATGATCCCCTTGAATCTTTGAGAGAAGCAAACTCTAATGTCGAAGACATTGAACTAAAGACAGCAGGAAAACTCTGTTCATTGGCCCCCACTAATATTTTCAGATACTTTATCTACCGATTTCAAGATAAACCCTCCTCTTGGTGGAGTGACTGATTTATTTCAGCGTAAAGGACCAGTCAAGAAGTGTTCCTCATATTCACATGCTTTTATGGATTAACAATGCACCTACATTTGGAACGGACAGTGAGGAGTCTGTGCTATCATTCATTGAACAATATGTTACATTCACCATTCCAAAAGATACTGGTGAAAAAGTTTTGAGTCAACAAGTTCTGTGGTTCCAAAATCACAGATGTAGGAAGCACTGCCAATACAAATATAGAACCAAAGCAAAATTTTCTCAAAATGCTGTTTTAGATTTCCTTGATCTGTGATTTCACAAGGAAGAGTAAACAGTTTTCTGTCTGCAGTGAGACATGCAGTGATGTGAAAGTCAACAAAAATGCTTACAACCTGAAAAGAACAGAGACTTCAAATTACTTTCATGATTATAATCCAGTCACTTAAAAAATGTGGAATGCAAACATGACATACAGTTTGTAGCAGATAACTCTATTGCTGTTGCTCCATACATGCATTGTGTATCACAAAATCAGAGAAGACAGAAATTAAGGAGATGTTAAAGACAGAGTATGACGTACTTTTTGGAGGAAAGCATGTAATTGTTTTGGTGATTTATTGCAACTTACCCCTGTAAACGGACAGCCTGTGTTTAAGACTCACTTGCATCACTCGTAATCCTTTAAGAAGCATTGGAAATGTAAACATTTGTTTGAATTTCCAATACAAAGAACTAATTAGAAACATTCATCAAGCATTTGATATGCAATATGGAAATATACTGAAGGACATACTGTCAAAAGAAGGAAAACATTGCTTGCAAACTCGACTTCTAAAGAACTTATTTCCTTCCAAAAAATCTCCAGCAGAGATAATGCTTGAAATTATTCAACAACAAAATTCCATTGTGCGTCTAATGCCTACTCTTCAGGGATGTATCTCTTTCAATGAGCAATTGCTGCAGCTGAAGAAAGAACAAATATTGGAACGGACAGGAATTGATAAAATGGAACTGCAAGAAGTGACAAATCTGTTAACTGTAAAACTGCAATTAAAACTGTGGCCCTGACTGCGAGTCTAGTAGTCCTAGAACTGCCAGACTAGTAGTTGCAGTCCAGCTGCCACCAAAGCGGTGGTCCGACAGCCACATTATGATTGTGGTGAAAGCACCACGGTCCGACCACCAGCACTGCCACTTTTTTGCCGGCCGATGTCCTGGCGGTGCTGGCACTCTTAATCTGCAAGGGCAGTGCTGCAAGCACCGCTGCCCTGGGGATTATGACTCCCATGTCCACCAGATTTTGCATGGCAGTTCCACTGGCACTTGGCATGGGCAGTGCAGGGGCCCCCATGGACAGCCCCATCATGCTTTTCACTGCCTGAATTACAGGCAGTGAAAAGCGCAACAGATGCTGTTGCACCAGACACACCGCAACATTGCCAACGGCTTGATTACAATCCGGCGTCAATGTTGTGGGTAGATTCCTGCTGGGCCAACAAGCAAAAACTTTCTTTCTGCCTGCTGGCCCAGCAGGAAAATCATAATAGGGCCAGCGGTTGGAAGACCAGAGTGGTGGTCTTCTGACCGAAATAGTTTGGCGGGCGGCCTCCACTGCCCACCAAACTCAGAATGAGGCCCTTAATTCTTTGGAGAAGTCTCTTTCCAAAACTGCATTTTTAGAAAGGTGTTTACATGGTTGTAAGAACTGTAGGGTGATTTGCATTGTAATTTAAATATTGAGGAAGGATTAGTTTATGGAGCCACAAGTAAAATATTTGATTTCATTTTGTTATCAAACAGAAACAAGCTTGAATACTTAGCAACTAAATTTGATAAGCTTGAAGATGTAAAATAAATAGCAAGGTCTGTTGCGTGTTTCTTGCTTGTAGAAGAATTGTATGTCGCAGAAAGCAGTTTCAAATATCTCAAGTCTCAAGGTTCAAGTTTATATGCAGCATTTATTAACATTGGTAGCAGCATATTCAAGGAAAGTATGTCATATGTAGTATTGTCGCAGGTTAGAACTTTGTCCAGTTTGTATCTATTAGAGTTTGATGAAAGTAAACATATGAGTTGTGTGATGGAGTATAACCATTTGAGAAGCCTGCATGCTCCTGATTTAGATACCCAATTCACAAAACGTTTAGAATCTTACCAAAATGAAAGACTTCAAAAAATCATACTGTTATTCCAGAGAAAAAGAAGAAAGAAGACAAGAAAGATGTTTTGCAGAAAAAGAATACTAAAATGCTGGTGAAACTGTTGGTTACTACTTCTTAAAAGTCTCTGGAGTCAACTGCTATTTCAATGTAGTTCTTAATGCACTATTTTCTTTACCTGCTCTTGTTCATGCAATTAAACAGAAAACGGATAAAAGGTTGTGATCAGCACTCCTTAACTTGCTAGAACGATATGTGCAGTAATAGAACAAAAACATATTTTGTATCACCTATTAGAGAGGTTGCGGATCTGTGCACTGGATCTGTACACTTCACTCAAAACACTCAAGAAGATGCACAAGAACTCTTGATGGTCCTACTCGGTATCTTAGAAGAAGAGATGATACCTACTGATGACCTATTTGGACTTAGTTACTCATGGCAGCATGATTGTGAAAATTGTTCCTTTTCCTCAAAAACAGAAAAAGATTCAGAAAGATGTATCTATTTAACTCTGCCAGACTGAGTTTTGAGAAATTGTTTGAAGATGCATCTTGGCAAATTATCTGCACAAAATGTAACAAAAATCTTCTTGCATCTTTGAATATAAGAAGAACTGGCAAGTATGTCATCCTAATGCTACAACAATGTACTGCAGTTGGAATTAAATTGGAAACACAAATTACAAATCACTATTTCTTGTAAAACAAGTAGCTGTATGGCTATTATTTTTCATGAAGGAGTAAGCATTACATCTGGGCACTACACCATCTTCTTAAAAAATAAAACTGGATGGTCAGAGTGTTATGATAGAAACCTTACGTTCAAGCAGAGATTACCCTATAAATTACCAAATTCACACCTTCTCTTTCTTGAACCAAAATTCTAAGTAGGATTACTTCTGGAAAAATGGGATAATACACTTCTGTAACTTCTAAAACAACAAGCTAGGACATTATACCAAAGGTGAAGTTTTCATGATAGATTCCAAATAATGAAATGTACTTACTCTTGCATGAAAAGAAAACATATAATACTAAATTACAATCACAGATCACAAACTAAAAGCCAGGACAATACGGCAACAAGCATGTTTGAAGAACAGCTGGAAAAACATTATTTGAGCTACACCATTGATATACACTACTCTTCACTTATGGATTACTAGATTTTATGACATCATGCAGCCTACCAAGCGTGTTTATATGCCTTTTCACTACTATGATTCATACACAATAATTGTATTATAAAACTATAATATACATTATAAAATATATCATGTATTTGTAAAACAGTTAGTTAAATATTTGTAATGAGTGTGATGCATAGTAGTGTTAATATGAAATAACATGCTACACAATTATGGGGATTGTTACAGTCCATATGACTATTGTCCCCCCACTGCTCAAGGATGAGAATCTATATAACGCTTCAGTTGTGGTGCAAAAAACATAGAAGTTGAGAACAGTGAGGAAGGGAAATTAAGATGCCTAAATAATATGTGTAATTGATATACAATGATGTAATTTCTTATATTTTATTATTAGCAATGCTTTTTATATTACAAATCATGAAATTAGAATAGACAAAGTTATAATGTGAAACTTTAACTTCTATTTATGTTTTCTTTTTGACAGGTTAATGGAACTATTTATTGTGGTACAGTAACTCTAATTACATCTTTTGCTATTCATAAACTACCTATAAATATTCCCAACAAAAATTTGATAGTTATATTGATTCACTAAGATACACTAATGAAAACACCAATATATTAACATGCATACTTTTATATACACTAACTCACCAAATGAAACACTCATCTATACAGTAACACACCCAGGCACATACTGATGCTTACTCTCACATCCCCAGGGACACTCTGATGTATATGATGACTTTCCCAGGAACACACTCATGCATACACTGACACTTTCAGACACACACTGATGCATATACCAACACACCTGGGCACACACTGTTGCATACGCTGACACGCCCAGGCACACTCTGATCCATACGCTGAGACAACCAGGCCCTCACTGATCCATCTGCTGAGATACTCAAGCACACACTGGTGTATATACTGATAAACCCAGGCATATACCCACACATACACTAACACACCCAGACACACACTGATGCATATTCTCACAGCCCCAAATACACTGTGATATATATATATATGGGAGTGCGCTTTCACATGAGGACAACTTTGTTTTTGATATATATATATATATATATATATATATATATATATACCGAGACACCCAGGCACACAATTATGCATACACTGACACTTCCAGGCACACACTGATGCACACAATGACACACCCAGGGAAAAACCAATACATACACTGTCACACCCAGATGCATACTCATGCATATGCTAACATACCCAGGCACAGACTAATGCATACACCTATATACTCATGCACACACTGATATCTATCCTGGCACACCCAGGGACTCAGTCAGGTATACACTGATATCTGAAGGCACATACTAATCCACATACTGACACACCAAGGTAGACACTGATGCATACACTGACACAACCAGACATACACTAATGTATACACTAACGTAGCTAGGTACACAATCATCTGTATCCTCTTACACCCAAGCACACACTAACATAAAGGCTAACACACCCAGGTAGACAGTAATGCAGACACTGACACACCCAGGCAAACACTAATATATACACTGACACACCCAGGGACACACACATACATACACTTACACACCAAGGCACACACTTCAGCATACATTGACACACCCAGACAGACACTTATATGACCAGAGATGCATACACTAAAACACACAGACACACACTGATTCAGACACTGACACACCCAGGCAAATAGTAATGGATACATTGACAGACCCAGACACACAGTCATAAATACACTAAGACACTCGGCACACAGTGATTCATACACTGAAACACCCAGGCACACACTAGTGCATACACTGACATTGCCAGGTACATACTCATCCATACACTCATACACCCAAGCACAAGCTGGCATATAGACTAACACACCCAGGCAGACGCCAATATATGCATTAACACATCCAGGCAAACACTGACACATACAGAAAGACACCCAGGTACACACTAGTACACACACTGACACACCCAGGTATACATTGGTATATAGCCTAACATACCCAGGGTCCTACTCATGTATACACTGCTAAATGCAGGCACATGTTAATCCAGACCCTTAGACACCTAGATAGACACTGATGCTGACACACCCAGGCAAGCACTCAAACATATATCAATACACTCAGACACACTCATCTGTACACTGACACACCCAGGTGCACATTCATGCATACACTTACACTCCCTTGTACACACTCATACATACACTGACACACCTAGGCACACACTTGTACATACACCTGTACACCCAGATATACTCATAGTTACAGTGACACATCCAGTAACACTCTCATGCATATTCTAACACACCAAGGCACACACCTATGCATATGCTAACACTCAAAGAAACATATATCAACACACATACTAACAGGTGCATACAATGATATACAAACAAAACACATCTAGTTCATCTTTCTTTTAACCAGATAATGCAGTTCTAACAAGAACCTTTGTTTTTTTCTTGGGTTTTTAGGAAATTTTTTTTAAAATTTTTGGGATTTTCTAACTTTTTTAGGGTGCTTTTTGCATTTTAAAATGGAAACTTCTTACAAATAAACAGAACAAAAACAAGGTGCATGCAATAAGTCCAAAGACAATAATCTTCACAAAATTTAAAAGTGGTGGTAGCGCTTAAATGCAAGGATAGCTGAAAATGACTGCTCTCTAACTGATATTGCTTTATTAAACCTGGGGCAAAAGGTGTTGAGGTCCTTCAACTCTGGTGTCACAAAGTGAAACGCCTCAGTGCTAGGCACCACAATTGTATCATCTTCCACATGGAGCTCTCTGGTTTTTGGCTGAGATGCCTGCTCACACTCCTTCTTAGCATGAAAAAGGTGTTGTGGTACATTACTTCTAGATGCTTTTGCATCGATGTTGTCTCATGGCTGTACTTCTTCGATGTCCCTCTGAATAGGATTTTTCTGCACTGATCTAGATGTGTAATGCCTTTTTTTTTTACCTGAAGGGATATATACAATTTCCAGGCACTAATCTTCATGATCAGGAGCAGCCTGTTGTGAAGCTGGAGCAGCCATTTTCGCAAGCTAAAACACCCAATAGAAAACAATAAACACACATGTGTGGAACAGCCTGTCGATGTTGAGAGCTAAAGGTGAATGGGGCAAAAATTGTGGTCTTACTTTTCAAAGATGAACTATGGTTTAGCCAATCAGATCTCTTTATTTTTGTGTCACAAGATATTCACGAATACATTACGATCGTAGTGACACATTCGTGAATACCAAAATATGTATTAAAACGTACATATATAGTTAAATCACTCATTCGCACCTATCTCAAAACAAGAAAGTAATAAACCTCCTACCTCAAAAAATTATTTTAAGAATATCTACATATCATTTGATCACTTTGTGAAATCCATGGCAAGTTTTGCGAATAGTCCATGAAACCAGAACAAATGTGATGGGACAATTCAAGAAGAATTCTGAAATATCAGAAAATTAAATAAAATAAAAAAACAAGATGAGGGGAAGGTGACAAACATATTTGAAGAACACATCTACTAGCTCCAGGGTTTTAACTGGGATGACAAAACTGGGGGTTCTTTCAAAGAGGTGTGGGCGATGTAATTAAGAGCATGGCTTAAAACACTTTAGCTAAAAATCTGTTCTTAGCATAGTATGCTACCTGACTAGTATTTTGCTGCTCCTTTCTGTCCTTGACTCCAGATATGTAATACAACAACTAACACCACGCCTACAACATGTCAGCACCATTGGCTTTGTCAATGGCTATAAATGTCATAAGATAAATATATAACAATGGCTTCTTTGTATAAGGTATTTAAAATGCTTCAGTTCTGAAATGATGAGACTCTGAAATAACTATAACCAGTCTCATTGATTTTACTTCAAAGGCAGCACTGGGTAGTAGTGCTGAAGAGTTAAGATTCTTTTTTACCCTGAGGGGGAGGGCAATAACAGGAAGCCAAAACAATACCCTTTTCAGCACCTGCTTTTTACAATTGCCGGTGCTCACCATTGGCAGAGCCAGGACCACTTAAAGCCCTTGCTCACTCTCACCAACCCCCTCACCAGCTCTAGTCCTGTCCTCTGCCTAAGTGCCCTGGTAAGGAACTGCTAATGGCTTCACATCAGCAGCACCTTGTGTCACCTCTGATACTTGCATTGGAGCCGGGCAGCAGGCACACTCCATGCAGTAACAGTCAGATCAGCCCATTGTCGCTCTTCTTCTGACAGTGCAGCATCCTGACCTTAATGTGCTTGAGGGCAGGGTCTTCATGTGTATGCAAAGGCCTTCACTAGACAATTTGACGCTGTACACTTACAGTGAAGAGTAACACAGCTACCACAAAATGGCACACCAACAGGGCTCAACCACAGTCCTATCGGTCTCTGGCTGATTGCCCACTTTGTAATTGAAGACAGTGAAGACTGATTACTTCCCAATCCAGTATATATATCCTTAAAGTCCAATTATTTCCAAATCTCCCAGCCCTATGGGGGTGTCATGACCCTATGATGGAACATCTAATTATAAAATCCAAAAGAGCAAAAAGTGAGTTTCGCACTCTGGTCCCCTACAAGTGCTAATATCTATACTGGAACTTCAAAAGTCTGGCTACAGGTTCAAAGTCACAGTATGTTATTGTATATCTAGTTATGAAGTGTGCTATGTTTTTTGGTTTGCTGAGTTGTCGTTATATTTTTGCTGTGTTTGAGATGTACATATTGTGATGGTGCATATGTAATATTTGTTTATGGGATTGGAAGCTGCAGTTTCTTTTTAATGTGCTTTTTTTAAAGGAAATAAGGGCCTGATTATGAGTTTGGTAGTCGGACCACCAGACCATCTTATTACGATGTATGTAGGCTGAACCACCGATCGCCAAAACAAATGTCTGCTCGCTAACTGCACAACAGTCTGCAATCTTGGCGGTGTGCACTCTGTCGCCATCATGGACACCTGGAACTGCCGAGCCCATTACAAGAAACAGAATTGATGTGGTGGTCTCCTTGCCGTGGTCAGATGAGGGCTGTCGGCCACTGTGCTATGCATTCAGTAAAGCAACAGACAAGTGACCATTGGATGGATTAAAAAACAACACAACTGACATATATTGGCCCAGTGGACACACCTGCAAAGCACACTAAAAAACACACCCCTTCTCAGACTCTGATCCTTTGCCTTTCAAATGCAAGATAGAGACCAAAGCCCACCATTTTTTACATCTGTGACAGAAAAGGCACCCCTTTTTTCACCATCTCATACAACACCTTTCACACGCTTTTGTCCATTTACCCCTATATCATTTTTTTAAGTACCCCTGCCACCCGATTCTACCCAATTCCACCCAATTCATTTTACACCCATGTCATGCTCCAAAAATCCCTGTTTTTCTGATGATGAGTTGAGAGTCATGGTGAATAAAATCATAAGAGTAGAGTCACAATTGTTTGGAGCCCAAGTCCAGAATACCCATCTCAGTGGGAAATGAAAAAGTGGTAAATGATAGTCGACAGAGTGAATGCTGTAGGCACCACCCTGAGCACAAAGGAGAACATTAGGAAGAGGTAGAATGACCTAAGGGGAAAGGTGATTTCACTGGCTTCCAGGCAACACATGGAGGACAATAAGACTGGTGATGGTCCTCCCAGTACATCATTACAACTCTTTTCCTGGGTGGAGAACGTCTTGGCCATTCTGAATCCGGAAGGCTTGACAGGAATAGCTGGGGGAGTGGAGTCTGTTAAGTTACAACACATAAACTGTCACAAATCATCAATGTCCAACATGCTCACATCTCACCTTTTGCCACTGTGTTTTTCTTCTACTTTTCCACCATACAGTACGCAGAGTTGTAGAGATGTACGTTTTTCAATGTGCATTATCGTACAGAACATCACATGTATCAATCCCCATTGCATGCCATATGTTGGAAGGGGTCTACAAGTGGTTCAACATCAAAAGATCATCCCAGACACATAGTATGTGTCAACATGTAAATGTATGGGCCAACCTAACTGCAATGTGGCAACAGATATGTAAGACTAAATGTTCAATGCTGGGTATTAGTAGAGGTAAATACACATCTACCACTAGCAATACACCCCCTGCACAGAGTTGTGACCAGTCAAGGTCTCTCCAAGTGGCCCCTGGCTCAACCCCTGGTAGCATGGCAATGAGCAGTCAGGCTTAACTTAGGAGACATGTCTGTAAAACATTTAAATACACTAATACAGTACATACAAAAGAAAACAAACTAATAATCTCACACTAATTATTAAAAATGGGAAACCCTTTTTATCTTTAAACTGACAAAAAATGACAAAAATCCAATATAAAGAACGCTAGATGTGAACTTTTGAAGATTAAAAGTAAGCCTAGTGCTTAGAAGCAAATAGCACTCCAAAAGAAGGTTGCACTGGACCGTTACACAGTCAAGAGTTCCGGACATCTGCAATGTAACACTTACAGTAGTGTTTCTTGATGCAGGGAAGTGATCCACAACCTTAATCCAAAATTCCATAATTTCCAATTTGCTGCTTGGGATTTTGGGCCTACAATTCCCACAAAGCACCTTGCCAAATCCTTGCAAGACCACTGGACACATTCCAGGCTGGGACTGTTTGTGGACGTTGGTGCAAGGAAGCACTTTTCACCTGTTGCTTTCAGGTAGTCCACTCCTGAGTCCATTTTGAAGCAAGGCAAAGTCCTTTAGGCTGTGGTTCCAGTGTGAAACAGCTGCATTCCTTTAAGTGTGCAGGCCTCTGGATTGCAAACCAGGGTTGCAACAAGGCAATCCTTCTTCTTCTTGTGGTTTCAGACAGCGGATCTGAATTTCAATGCAGATCAGCCACTTTTAGTCAATCAACTTGGGGAACAGTCAGTGGGTATACTTGTCCAATGAGCTGCAAGGTGCCACTCAGAAGTATGACAACTTCTTCGAAAATGTGACATATTCTTTTCCCATAAGGCATTGCACTTTAACATTCCAAGATGAATTATTTTCCTCCAGATGAGCAAGATCTTGCTAAACCAACCCCCTGGTGTAGTTTATTTCCATTAACTCTCCCTCTGGACATCTTCAAATTCCTTTCCTAAGCCCACCATTCATCTGTGGGGTACAGTGGTGGGAAGGCAGGCATGGCTGCATTCCTTTCTGACTGGCTTCCTTTTGAAGCCCCAGCGTGATTTGCCCAGCCCCCTTCCTGGCCTGACTTCACCATCTGCCTACCTCCCCCATCAGACAGTCTTTGCTCAGGGCAGGCCACTTATCACCTCATCAAAGCAGCCTGGCTAATCCCATTAGCAATGATCAGTCAGGAGAGACCGCTAGCAGGCTAGAATTTGGCTTATAGAAAAGCAAGTCATAACTTCTTTTCTGTATGAGCTATGATGAAATCAACAATTGCAAATTGTTGCATTTATCATTACCATTCATTTGAGGCCTTTCATGGCATTGTTTTATATTTTCCTAAGCAATATTTGGATTTATGGAAAATATTTCCATTTCAGACTACAGTGCTAACTTTCTACAATGGGGAAAATTAAAGGAGCAGTTTTTCGCTCACCAAGTCATATAAATCAACCTTTATAATGTCCCTGCTCACAAGTACATGGCGCCCCACCCTTGGGGCATCTAGAGGAGACCTTGGGGGTGACATATAGGTATAAATAAGGTAGATTATTACTTTAAAATAGCTTTCATTCCAAAGTTGAATTTGCATACATTTTACATTTTAAAGACACTTCAGTGCAGGACATCCACTAGACCTTTAATCTTCCCTGCCCTCATAGATACTATAGACTTATAGATAGTTTGAATCTCACCTGCCCTGTTATCTACTAAGGACTTACAAGGTCTGTCATTGCTAATTAGAATTAGCACATTATACCATTTGACCATATATCTTTTATTCAGAGCTCTGGCACTGGGCCTGTTAAACCCTGTGCACGGTCCAGGTCAGTTACCATCAGGTATAGTCAGAATCATTGGGGTGAACATTCTAAATGTGTGAATGTCTCACACTAAACAATTCTCAAGTGTTGGGAAGTACAGAAGTGGTACAGCTACAACTACCAGGAGACCTTGTTTCTGTATCTCTAACCAAAAGACCTTCCTGCAATTGTCCAAATACACCTGTGTACCATCTCTCAAATGTTGTACACTCCTCTGGGATTTTAGCATTTGTGTAGAATGAGGACACAACAAGTGACATGACTACAACTACCAGGAGGTAATGTTTCTGTACCTCTAACCAACAGGCTTTTCTGCACTTGTCCAAATATACCTGTGTGCCATCTCTCAAATGATGTACCTTTCCCTGTGAGTTTAGCACTTGTGTAGTGTGGGGAGGCAGCAAGTGGCATGATTACAACTACCAGGAGGCCCTGTTTTTGTACCTCCAATCACCAGGCCTTCCTTCACCTTTCCAAATACACCTGTGTACCATGTTTCAAATGATGGACCTACCCCTGAGAATTAGCAATCTACATATCATGCTCAACTCAGAGACGTGTCTGTCTACCTGGCTTGCTCTTGCCCTGGTATCTCAAAATAAAACTATTGAAGACAGGAATGACACCTTACCAAGTGTGTACATCAAGCATTAAACAGCTTCAACAGATTGGTAGTGGCAGCTAACACATTAACTCAGCACTGATGATGTCATAGCTACAGCTGCGTAAACCACAAAGTTGTGTGCTTACCTGTACATCACTCAACTAGGCCTTGGAATGCAAAATATGCATGTCTTTCTCCACTCTGTTAACTTAATAGTTTCAAAGACGTCATGTGCATTCCCTCATCTAAAGTGCAACTGATCAACATGAGCTGTTTGAGTCTTATAGTTTCTGCAAGCTGATGTCAACAACGTCAATACCATGGTAACATAGCACAATACGCAAACCTACCACTTAAGAATGTCCAAGCTCCCTACATACAGTTACACAAAAAGCTTAGATGAAGATTCCACACTTCAACCAATAACATTGTACTCAATTTCTCAACAGGCGGAGCTGGCACAACACCTGGACATAGTTTACCAACCAAACTCCCAACCCACCTCTGGATGAAGCCCTCAGTGATGACAACGCTCCTGGAAATGTGAACATGGATGATGGTCCTGGCCCTTCTGGGCAGCCTGGTCAGACTGCAGCAGTGAGTCTCACTGTGCCCACAAGAACACCTCCCACCCAAGTTGCTTCAACATAATGTAGGTGGCTGGCCTGGTTTGAAGTGGGTACCCTAGGTACTTACACCTTATACCACGTCCAGTTATCCCTTTTTAGTGAAAATGTAGTTAGTGTTCTAGCAGCTTAGGCTGTTAGAGGTAGCTGTAGCAGAGCAGCTTAGGCTGAGCTAGGAGACATGCAAAGCTCCTGCAATACCACTATAGTTACACAGTATGTATACACAATAAAAGGCAATACTCAGTGTTACCAAAATGACACAATGTGCCACAAGGCCAAAAATATATTAGAGGCAATACTCCTTCTGGAGGTAAGTATTATACACAATAGATATACTAGATACCAAAATCAGGTAAGTAAAAAGTCACAGAATAACACAAACAGTGAAAAATACAATATAATGCAATAGGATGAAAAAGACCTAGGGGCAACACAAACCATATACTAAGAAAGTGGAATGCGAATCACAAATTCCCCCCAGGCAAGTGTAGTGTGTAGAGGGGCACTAGGAGTGTAAGAAAACACCAAAGGTAAGTAAAGTACCCCACCCCAGAGCACAGGAAAGTAGGAGTAAAGTACTGCAAGTTTCCTCAGGACACACTACAAGTCGTGATAAGAGTATTTGCAAGAACCAAGCAAGACTGTAAGCAACAAATGGTGGATTCCAGGACCTGAAGACCTGCGAAGAGTGGCGACCAAGTCCAGAAGTCTCAGAAGATTCCAGGAAGGACAGGAGCCCCTGCCAACCTAGAAGACAGTACAAAAGAAGATTCACCGGTTAGAAGAAGTCTTCAGAAGCGCACCAAAGAAGATGGCTGCGGGTTCCTGCATGATGCAAGAGATGACCCGTGTCGAGATGTTGGATGCAGGCAAGTTGCAACGCTGGATTCATCCAACAAGCCTTGGTTGAAGCAATGTTGCGGTTTGCATCAAAATGGCATTGCCTGGACCCAGGAGGGGCATGGGGGCCTAAACTCAAACTGAGGAGGCAGAGGGGGCTCCTAACACTGGAGGGAACCCAAAGATGACCAGGCAGCACCCACGAGAGTCCCAGGACACGGGGACAAAAAAGGCGCACCTTGCGGCTGCTGCAGCACTGCTAAAGAAGGCACGCCACTGGAGAACAACTTAGCGAGTTGTGTGTTGCAGGATAGACTGCTGGGGACCAGGGCCACACTGTGCATGAAGGATTCTTGCAAATAGTGCACAGAGGCCTCAGGAGCTAGAGATGACGCTGTGCACAGGGGTACTGTTGCAAACCGGGAAGGCAAGCTCTTACCTCTTTCAAATTTGGACAGATAGACCTTAGGACAGTCTGGGTCGAAGGGGTCCACCATCTATGTTTCAGGGAGCATGCTTGTCACCAAATGAGGAGTTCCAGAGAACAGGTCGTCATCTTAGAAGTTGCCTGCACTCCACAGGAGATTCCTTTGGTTCTTCTGGTGCAGGGTGAAGATAGGGAGTCCTCAGAGTGTGCACACCTTGGAAACTGTTACAGTTGCTAGCTGGAGCTGAAGTTGCAGGGTCACAGTAGCCTTTCTGGATACTTTGTTGCAGTTACAGCGGTTCCTGGAGCAGTCTGCGGTTGAAACAATGGTCAGAAGCAGAAGTTGCAGTGGATTCCTGGTGGAAACATGCAAGCTGAATCAGAAGAGGAACCCACAGGAGAGACCCTATTTAGCCCTGGGAGGGGAATTGGCTACCTAACCAGGTATGCACCTATCAGGAGGGGTCTCTGACGTCACCTGCTGGCACTGGTCACTCAGAGATCTCCAAAGTGTCCCTACACCTTGGAAAACAAGATGGCTAATGCCAGGGACACATTAGAGGAGCTTTGCGCACCACCCCTGGGGTGGTGATGGAAAGGGAAGTGGTCACTCCCCTTTCCTTTGTCCAGTTTCACGTCAGAGCAGGTACTCGGGGTCCCTGAACCGGTGTAGACTGGTTTATGAAAGGAGGGCACCATCTATGCCCTTCAAAGCATTTCCAGATTATCTGGCAGGCTACCCCTCCCAAGCCTGTCACACCTATTTCCAAAGGGAGAGGGTGTAACACCCTTCTCCCAAGGGAATTGCTTTGTTCTGCCTTCCTGGGACTGAGCTGATCAGACCCCAGGAGGGCAGAACCCTGTCTGTGAGGTGACAGCAGCTGTAGCTGCAGTGAAAACCTCAGCGAGCTAGTTTGGCAGTACTCAGGGTCCATGGTGGAGCCCCTAGGATGCATGGAATTGGTCTCACAATACCAGATTTGGAATGGGGGGACAATTCCTTGATCTTAGACACCGTACATGGCCATATTCAGAGTTACCATTGTCAAGCTACATATAGGTATTGACCTATATAGTGCACACGTGTAATGGTATCCTTGCACTCACGTCCGGTGAATTGGCCCTGGACAGCGTGGGGGCACCTTTGTTAGTGCAAGGGGGCCCTCACACTTAGTAAGTTTGCACCTAGCCTTCAGTAATTGAGGGTTAGACATATAGGTGACTTTAATTTACTTAAGTGCAGTGAAAATGGCTGTGAAATACTGTGTGCACTATTTCACGCAGGCTGCAGTGGCAGTCATGTGAAAGGGTTTGTTTGAGCTCCTTATGGGTGGCAAAAGAAATGCTGCAACCCAAAAGGATCTCCTGGAACCTCAATGTCCTGGGCCCTAGGTACCATATACTAGGGACTTATAAGGGGGGGGTCCAGTGTTGCAATTGGAATTGGTGTATGAAATCACTAAACTAGAGTGACTAATTTGGAAGCAGAGAGACCATAAGCACTAAAGTTCTGGTGAGCAGAACTTCAGTGACACAGTTAAGCACTACTGACAACACACTGTGAGAAGGTAGCCTCTTTCTAGCCTTGTGACCCCCACTTTTGGCCTGTTTGTGAGTGTATGCCAGGGTGTTTGTCACTGTTTTCACTGTCTCACTGGGATCCTGATAGCCAGGCCTCAGTGCTCATAGTGAAAACACTATGTTTTCAGTATGGTTGTTATGTGTCACTGGGATCCTGCTGGTCAGGACCCCAGTGCTCATAGGTTTGTGGCCTATATGTATGTGTCACTGGGACCCTGTCACACAGGGCCCCAGTGCTCATAGGTGTGCATGTATATGTTCCCTGTGTGGTGCCTAACTGTCTCACTGAGGCTCTGCTAACCAGAACCTCAGTGGTTATGCTCTCTCATTACTTTCAAATTGTCACTAACAGGCTTGTGACCATTTTTACCAATTTACATTGGCTTACTGGAACACCCTTATAATTCCCTAGTATATGGTACTGAGGTACCCAGGGTATTGGGGTTCCAGGAGATCCCTATGGGCTGCAGCATTTCTTTTGCCACCCATAGGGAGCTCTGACAATTCTTACACAGGCCTGCCACTGCAGCCTGAGTGAAATAACGTCCACGTTATTTCACAGCCATTTTACACTGCACTTAAGTAACTTATAAGTCACCTATATGTCTAACCTTTACCTGGTAAAGGTTAGGTGCAAAGTTACTTAGTGTGAGGGCACCCTGGCACTAGCCAAGGTGCCCCCACATTGTTCAGAGCCAATTCACTGAACTTTGTGAGTGCGGGGACACCATTACACGCGTGCACTACATATAGGTCACTACCTATATGTAGCTTCACCATGGTAACTCCGAATATGGCCATGTAACATGTCTATGATCATGGAATTGCCCCCTCTATGCCATCCTGGCATTGTTGGTACAATTCCATGATCCCAGTGGTCTGTAGCACAGACCCTGGTACTGCCAGACTGCCCATCCTGGGGTTTCACTGCAGCTGCTGCTGCTGCCAACCCCTCAGACAGGCAGCTGCCCTCCTGGGGTCCAGCCAGGCCTGGCCCAGGATGGCAGAACAAAGAACTTCCTCTGAGAGAGGGTGTGACACCCTCTCCCTTTGGAAAATGGTGTGAAGGCAGGGGAGGAGTAGCCTCCCCCAGCCTCTGGAAATGCTTTGTTGGGCACAGATGTGCCCAATTCTGCATAAGCCAGTCTACACCGGTTCAGGGACCCCTTAGCCCCTGCTCTGGCGCGAAACTGGACAAAGGAAAGGGGAGTGACCACTCCCCTGACCTGCACCTCCCCTGGGAGGTGTCCAGAGCTCCTCCAGTGTGCTCCAGACCTCTGCCATCTTGGAAACAGAGGTGCTGCTGGCACACTGGACTGCTCTGAGTGGCCAGTGCCACCAGGTGACGTCAGAGACTCCTGCTGATAGGCTCCTTCAGGTGTTAGTAGCCTTTCCTCTCTCCTAGGTAGCCAAACCCTCTTTTCGGGCTATTTAGTGTCTCTGTCTCTGGGGAAACTTTAGATAACGAATGCATGAGCTCAGCCGAGTTCCTCTGCATCTCTCTCTTCACCTTCTGATAAGGAAACGACCGCTGACCGCGCTGGAAGCCTGCAAACCTGCAACATAGTAGCGAAGACGACTACTGCAACTCTGTAACACTGATCCTGCCGCCTTCTCGACTGTTTTCCTGCTTGTGCATGCTGTGGGGGTAGCCTGCCTCCTCTCTGCACCAGAAGCTCCGAAGAAATCTCCCGTGGGTCGACGGAATCTTCCCCCTGCAACCGCAGGCACCAAAAAGCTGCATTACCAGTCCCTTGGGTCTCCTCTCAGCACGACGAGCGAGGTCCCTCGAATCCAGCGACACCGTCCAAGTGACCCCCACAGTCCAGTGACTCTTCAGCCCAAGTTTGGTGGAGGTAAGTCCTTGCCTCACCTCGCTGGGCTGCATTGCTGGGAACCGCGACTTTGCAAGCTACTCCGGCCCCTGTGCACTTCCGGCGGAAATCCTTCGTGCACAGCCAAGCCTGGGTCCACGGCACTCTAACCTGCATTGCACGACTTTCTAAGTTGGTCTCCGGCGACGTGGGACTCCTTTGTGCAACTTCGGCGAGCAGCGTTTCACGCATCCTCGTAGTGCCTGTTTCTGGCACTTCTCCAGGTGCTACCTGCTTCAGTGAGGGCTCTTTGTCTTGCTCGACGTTCCCTCTCTCTGCAGGTCCAATTTGCGACCTCCTGGTCCCTCCTGGGCCCCAGCAGCGTCCAAAAGCGCCAAACGCACGATTTGCATGTAGCAAGGCTTGTTGGCGTCCATCCGGCAGCAAAACACTTCTGCACGACTCTCCAATGCGTGGGGGATCCATCCTCCAAAGGGGAAGTCTCTAGCCCTTGTCGTTCCTGCAGTATTCACAGTTCTTCAGCCTAGTAAGAGCTTCTTTGCACCAACCGCTGGCATTTCTTGGGCATCTGCCCATCTCCGAGTTGCTTGTGACTTTTGGACTTGGTCCCCTTGTTCCACAGGTACCCTCAGTCAGGAATCCATCGTTGTTGCATTGCTGATTTGTGTTTTCCTTGCATTTTCCCTCTAACACGTCTATTTTGTCCTTAGGGGAACTTTAGTGCACTTTGCACTCACTTTTCAGGGTCTTGGGGAGGGTTATTTTTCTAACTCTCACTATTTTCTAATAGTCTCAGCGACCCTCTACAAGGTCACATAGGTTTGGGGTCCATTCGTGGTTCACATTCCACTTTTGGAGTATATGGTTTGTGTTGCCCCTATCCCTCTGTTTCCCCATTGCATCCTATTGTAACTATACATTGTTTGCACTGTTTTCTAAGACTATACTGCATATTTTTGCTATTGTGTATATATATCTTGTGTATATTTCCTATCCTCTCACTGAGGGTACACTCTAAGATACTTTGGCATATTGTCATAAAAATAAAGTACCTTTATTTTTAGTATAACTGTGTATTGTGTTTTCTTATGATATTGTGCATATGACACTAAGTGGTACTGTAGTAGCTTCACACGTCTCCTAGTTCAGCCTAAGCTGCTCTGCTAAGCTACCATTATCTATCAGCCTAAGCTGCTAGACACCCTATACACTAATAAGGGATAACTGGGCCTGGTGCAAGGTGCAAGTACCCCTTGGTACTCACTACAAGCCAGTCCAGCCTCCTACATTGGTTGTGCAGTGGTGGGATAAGTGCTTGAGACTACTTACCACTCTTGTCATTGTACTTTTCATAAGAGAAAAATATACAAAACAAGGTCAGTGTATATACACATAGCCAAAAAGTTTTGCATTTCCTCTTTTCACTCTTTTCTAAGTGCTGAAAAGTACTTCTAAACTTTCAAAAAGTTCTTAAAAGTTTAAAAAGTTTTTTTTTCTGTCTTTCCAAAAAGTTCTGAAAACTTTTTTCTCTTTTTCTATCACTTCAACTCTCTCTAAAAAATGTCTGGCACAGGAAAAAATGTTGAACTGTCCAAACTTGCATATGATCACCTTAGCTGGAAAGGAGCAAGGAGTCTCTGCATAGAGAGAGGTTTGAGTGTAGGGAAGAATCCTTCCTTAGAACTGTTAATTAATATGCTTAGAGTACAGGATAAGGCCATAAGTGCCCAATCTGTAGAAAAAGTAGCTAATGGTTCTCAATCTGATCCAGGGACTCCCCCAGGAAAAGGTTCAGGAAAGAAACTTCTCAGCCTGCCCATTACTAGACAGTCTAGCATAGTTGGTACAGAGGTTGAATCACACCATACTGATGGTGTGCTCTCACATTATACTGGTAGCCAAGCTGTTAGGGTGCCCTCTGTAAGGGACAGGTCTCCTTCTGTTCATTCCCATCATACCTCTGTATCTAGAAATGTCCCGCCCACCCACCCTGATGACAGATTGTTAGAAAGGGAGATCAATAAATTGAGAGTGGAACAAACCAGACTGAAGCTCAAGAAGCAACAGCTGGATTTGGATAGACAGTCTTTAGAATTAGAGAAGGAAAGACAGAAGTTGGGTTTAGATACCCATGGTGGCAGCAGCAGTATTCCCCATAGTCATCCTGCAAAAGAGCATGATTCCAGGAATCTGCACAAGATAGTTCCCCCTTATAAGGAGGGGGATGACATTAACAAGTGGTTTGCTGCACTTGAGAGGGCCTGTGTTGTACAGGATGTCCCTCAAAGGCAGTGGGCTGCTATCCTATGGCTATCATTTAGTGGAAAAGGTAGGGATAGGCTCCTTACTGTGAAAGAAAATGATGCTAATAATTTCCAAGTTCTTAAGAATGCACTCCTGGATGGTTATGGCTTAACCACTGAACAGTACAGGATAAAGTTCAGAGAGACCAAAAAGGAGTCTTCACAAGACTGGGTTGATTTTATTGACCAGGCAGTGAAGGCCTTGGAGGGGTGGTTACATGGCAGTAAAGTTACTGATTATGAAAGCCTGTATAACACAATCCTGAGAGAGCATATACTTAATAATTGTGTGTCTGATTTGTTGCACCAGTACCTGGTAGACTCTGATCTGACCTCTCCCCAAGAATTGGGAAAGAAGGCAGACAAATGGGTCAGAACAAGGGTGAACAGAAAAGTTCATACAGGGGGTGACAAAGATGGCAATAAGAAGAAAGATGGTGAAAAATCTCAAGATAAGCATGGGGATAAGGGTAAAACCAAAGATCCCACTTCAAATCTTAAACACTCTTCAGAGGGTGGGGATAAAACAAATTCTTCCTCTTCTTCCCAACCTGCACACATTAAAAAGCGTTGGTGCTTTTTGTGTAAAAACAGAGGCCAGGGGATAAGTCCTGTCCAGGTAAACCCCCTGAGCCTACCACCACTAATACATCAAGCTCTAGTGCCCCTAGCAGTAGTGGTACTAGTGGTGGGACTGCTGGCAACAGTCAAGCAAAGGGTGTAGTTGGGTTCACTTATGGGTCCATAGTGGAAACTGATGTAATCAGTCCCAAGACAGTTTCTGTCACACCTAGTGGCATTGGCCTTGCCACACTGGCTGCTTGTCCCCTTACAATGGATAAGTACAGGCAGACAGTTGCAATAAATGGTGTTGAGGCCTTGGCCTACAGGGACACAGGTGCCAGTTTCACTTTGGTGACTGAAAACCTAGTGCCTCCTGAACAACACATCATTGGACAACAGTATAAGATTATTGATGTCCATAACTCCACTAAGTTTCTTCCCTTAGCTATAATTCAGTTTAGTTGGGGTGGAGTTACTGGCCCTAAGCAGGTGGTGGTATCACCTAGCTTACCTGTAGACTGTCTCTTAGGTAATGACCTAGAGGCCTCAGGTTGGGCTGATGTAGAGTTTTATGCCCATGCAGCCATGCTGGGCATCCCTGAGGAATTGTTCTCTCTCATTTCAAGTGAAATGAAAAAGCAAAGGAGAGAAGGCCTGAAAACTCAGGATCCCTCTCCATCAACAGGTAAAAATGGTATCACAGTATCCCCTAACCACCCTACCATTCAGGATTCTATTCCTGTGGTGGGAGAAACCTCTCCTGGGGTGGCACCTGTTCCAAGGGAATCATCAGCTGGCAAAGCTGGACTCCCTGAGGTGGAAGTACCTCTCTGTGGGATAACTAACATTGGTGAGAAAAACAGCACCATTTTAGTTAACATGGAGCATCCCTCCAACCCTCCCAGAGAAACTTTAGTGCAGAAACCCTGCACTACCTCACAACACTTAGGACAGCATCCCTGCCCTAGTGTGGAGCTCATAGGACAGCATCCCTGCCCTGCTCCAACTCAAGAGAAACAGCATCCCTGTTCTCTCTTCCAGCCAGATGGACAAAGTTTTTGCCCAGCTATGGCTTTTCTGAGACAGCATCCCTGTCTGGCATTTCCATCACTACAAATAGGTTCAGTGGACAATTCCCACTGCTCTAAACTAAAACTTACTGATAGAAACTCTGAAAATACATCTTCACATTGTTGCTTAGCTAAAAAACTTCAAACAGGGTGGTTTACATCCCCACAGGGAAGTAACCATATAGTGGATGATAAAGGGAGTAACCAGTCTATTGCAGAGCTACTCTCTACTTATCACCACTTAGACAATAAAGTCTCAACTGGCCAAGGTTAGCCTTATTGTCCTTCGTTTGGGGGGGGGGTTGTGTGAGAAGGTAGCCTCTTTCTAGCCTTGTGACCCCCACTTTTGGCCTGTTTGTGAGTGTATGCCAGGGTGTTTGTCACTGTTTTCACTGTCTCACTGGGATCCTGATAGCCAGGCCTCAGTGCTCATAGTGAAAACACTATGGGCCTGATTCTAACTTTGGAGGACGGTGTTAAACCGTCCCAAAAGTGGCGGATATACCACTTACCGTATTACGAGTCCATTATATCCTATGGAACTCGTAATACGGTAGGTGGTATATCCGCCACTTTTGGGACGGTTTAACACCGTCCTCCAAAGTTAGAATCAGGCCCTATGTTTTCAGTATGGTTGTTATGTGTCACTGGGATCCTGCTGGTCAGGACCCCAGTGCTCATAGGTTTGTGGCCTATATGTATGTGTCACTGGGACCCTGTCACACAGGGCCCCAGTGCTCATAGGTGTGCATGTATATGTTCCCTGTGTGGTGCCTAACTGTCTCACTGAGGCTCTGCTAACCAGAACCTCAGTGGTTATGCTCTCTCATTACTTTCAAATTGTCACTAACAGGCTTGTGACCATTTTTACCAATTTACATTGGCTTACTGGAACACCCTTATAATTCCCTAGTATATGGTACTGAGGTACCCAGGGTATTGGGGTTCCAGGAGATCCCTATGGGCTGCAGCATTTCTTTTGCCACCCATAGGGAGCTCTGACAATTCTTACACAGGCCTGCCACTGCAGCCTGAGTGAAATAACGTCCACGTTATTTCACAGCCATTTTACACTGCACTTAAGTAACTTATAAGTCACCTATATGTCTAACCTTTACCTGGTAAAGGTTAGGTGCAAAGTTACTTAGTGTGAGGGCACCCTGGCACTAGCCAAGGTGCCCCCACATTGTTCAGAGCCAATTCACTGAACTTTGTGAGTGCGGGGACACCATTACACGCGTGCACTACATATAGGTCACTACCTATATGTAGCTTCACCATGGTAACTCCGAATATGGCCATGTAACATGTCTATGATCATGGAATTGCCCCCTCTATGCCATCCTGGCATTGTTGGTACAATTCCATGATCCCAGTGGTCTGTAGCACAGACCCTGGTACTGCCAGACTGCCCTTCCTGGGGTTTCACTGCAGCTGCTGCTGCTGCCAACCCCTCAGACAGGCAGCTGCCCTCCTGGGGTCCAGCCAGGCCTGGCCCAGGATGGCAGAACAAAGAACTTCCTCTGAGAGAGGGTGTGACACCCTCTCCCTTTGGAAAATGGTGTGAAGGCAGGGGAGGAGTAGCCTCCCCCAGCCTCTGGAAATGCTTTGTTGGGCACAGATGTGCCCAATTCTGCATAAGCCAGTCTACACCGGTTCAGGGACCCCTTAGCCCCTGCTCTGGCGCGAAACTGGACAAAGGAAAGGGGAGTGACCACTCCCCTGACCTGCACCTCCCCTGGGAGGTGTCCAGAGCTCCTCCAGTGTGCTCCAGACCTCTGCCATCTTGGAAACAGAGGTGCTGCTGGCACACTGGACTGCTCTGAGTGGCCAGTGCCACCAGGTGACGTCAGAGACTCCTGCTGATAGGCTCCTTCAGGTGTTAGTAGCCTTTCCTCTCTCCTAGGTAGCCAAACCCTCTTTTCTGGCTATTTAGTGTCTCTGTCTCTGGGGAAACTTTAGATAACGAATGCATGAGCTCAGCCGAGTTCCTCTGCATCTCTCTCTTCACCTTCTGATAAGGAAACGACCGCTGACCGCGCTGGAAGCCTGCAAACCTGCAACATAGTAGCGAAGACGACTACTGCAACTCTGTAACGCTGATCCTGCCGCCTTCTCGACTGTTTTCCTGCTTGTGCATGCTGTGGGGGTAGCCTGCCTCCTCTCTGCACCAGAAGCTCCGAAGAAATCTCCCGTGGGTCGACGGAATCTTCCCCCTGCAACCGCAGGCACCAAAAAGCTGCATTACCGGTCCCTTGGGTCTCCTCTCAGCACGACGAGCGAGGTCCCTCGAATCCAGCGACACCGTCCAAGTGACCCCCACAGTCCAGTGACTCTTCAGCCCAAGTTTGGTGGAGGTAAGTCCTTGCCTCACCTCGCTGGGCTGCATTGCTGGGAACCGCGACTTTGCAAGCTACTCCGGCCCCTGTGCACTTCCGGCGGAAATCCTTCGTGCACAGCCAAGCCTGGTTCCACGGCACTCTAATCTGCATTGCACGACTTTCTAAGTTGGTCTCCGGCGACGTAGGACTCCTTTGTGCAACTTCGGCGAGCACCGTTTCATGCATCCTTGTAGTGCCTGTTTCTGGCATTTCTCTGGGTGCTACCTGCTTCAGTGAGGGCTCTTTGTCTTGCTCGACGTCCCCTCTCTCTGCAGGTCCAATTTGCGACCTCCTGGTCCCTCCTGGGCCCCAGCAGCGTCCAAAAGCACCAAACGCACGATTTGCGTGTAGCAAGGCTTGTTGGCGTCCATCCGGCGGGAAAACACTTCTGCACGACTCTCCAAGGCGTGGGGGATCCATCCTCCAAAGGGGAAGTCTCTAGCCCTTGTCGTTCCTGCAGTATTCACAGTTCTTCAGCCTAGTAAGAGCTTCTTTGCACCAACCGCTGGCATTTCTTGGGCATCTGCCCATCTCCGAGTTGCTTGTGACTTTTGGACTTGGTCCCCTTGTTCCACAGGTACCCTCAGTCAGGAATCCATCGTTGTTGCATTGCTGATTTGTGTTTTCCTTGCATTTTCCCTCTAACATGACTATTTTGTCCTTAGGGGAACTTTAGTGCACTTTGCACTCACTTTTCAGGGTCTTGGGGAGGGTTATTTTTCTAACTCTCACTATTTTCTAATAGTCTCAGCGACCCTCTACAAGGTCACATAGGTTTGGGGTCCATTCGTGGTTCACATTCCACTTTTGGAGTATATGGTTTGTGTTGCCCCTATCCCTATGTTTCCCCATTGCATCCTATTGTAACTATACATTGTTTGCACTGTTTTCTAAGACTATACTGCATATTTTTGCTATTGTGTATATATATCTTGTGTATATTTCCTATCCTCTCACTGAGGGTACACTCTAAGATACTTTGGCATATTGTCATAAAAATAAAGTACCTTTATTTTTAGTATAACTGTGTATTGTGTTTTCTTATGATATTGTGCATATGACACTAAGTGGTACTGTAGTAGCTTCACACGTCTCCTAGTTCAGCCTAAGCTGCTCTGCTAAGCTACCATTATCTATCAGCCTAAGCTGCTAGACACCCTATACACTAATAAGGGATAACTGGGCCTGGTGCAAGGTGCAAGTACCCCTTGGTACTCACTACAAGCCAGTCCAGCCTCCTACACACACACATTAGGCCACAAACTATGAGCACTGGGGTCCTGACCAGCAGGATCCCAGTGATACAGGCAAAACATACTGACAAACACGTAGAAATTGGGGTTAACATGCCAAGAAAGATGGTACTTTCCTACACATCACAGACAACATTGTGCCCCCTACCCTGTGTACCTAGCACAGTTGCTGCCATCTTGTGCCCCCCCAGTCGTGGATTCTGTGGTGCAAATCAACAATTTTGATACTGAGGGTCCTGGACCCAGTTGGAGAGGGAACCCTGTAAAAGGGCCCAGACTTGTGCGGGAAGAGTCTGTGGGGAGGATGCTGTGGGCCACTAGATTGAGGCCACTGGGGCCACTCACAACCAGGATAGCATCAGCCAAGTCGTTGGGTCTATCATGAGTCCCTCAGCATGATGGGCCAGGTGCTAAATTAACTCTACTCTGGTAAATCAAGCAGCTGCAGAATGTAGGAGGCTGGCCTGGTTTGTAGTAGGTACCAAAGTTACTTACACCTTATACCAGGTCCACTTATCCCTCATTAGTGAAATGTAGTCAGTGTCTAGAAGCCAGGCTGTCTAGAGGTAGCTGTAGGCAGAGAAGCCAAGGCTGAACTAGGAGACATGCAAAGCTCTTGCAATACTGCTGTAGTCACACAGTACTTACACACGGGAAATACTATACTCAGTGTTATAAAAATGAAGTTACTTTATTTTAGTCACACAATGCCAAAAATACTTTATAGGTTACACTCCCTTCGAAGGTAAGTAAATCACACAATATATACACTAGTAACCAGAAAAAGGTAAGTACACAGTAGGAGAACAGTGCAAATAGTGAAAATCACAATAGGTTGCAATAGGCCTAGGGGAAACAGAAACCATATACTAAAATAATGGAAAGTGAAAGTCGGTTTCCCTCCTAGGCAACTGTAGTGTTTAGAGGAGCGCTGGGAGTGTAAGAAAACACCAAAGGTAAGTAATGTACCCTACTTCAGAACACAGGAAAGCAGGAGTAAAACACAGCAAGTTTCCTAAAAAACATTAGAAGTCATGATAGAAGATAATGCAACAACCAGAAGATACTGCAAAACACCAACAATGGATTCCTGGACCTGAAGACCTGTGGAAGAAGGGTACCAAGTCCAAGAAGCACTGAAGAGTCCAGGAAGAACAGGAGCCCCTTCTAACCCAGATGAAGGTGCAAAAGTGGAATCACCGGTGAGAAGGCAAAGTCAGTATTGCACCAAAGAGGACAGATGTGGGTTCCTGGTTGGTGCAGAAGATGTCCCACGCTGGATGGATGAATGCAGTCTGGTTTGCGTCACTGGATTCCACCCACAAGCCTTTGTAAATGCAAACTTGAGGTTAGCGGAAAATGGTGCTGCCTGGGACCAAGAGGGACCTTGTGGCCTCTTCTCAGGAGGGGGAGGCAGAGGGGGCTTTCAGCAACTCAGAGAGCCCTCAGAAGACCAGGAGCATGCACAGGAGTCCCCAGCCCGGGGACAAAGGAGGTGCAAATGGAGGCCCACGCAGACCGACACAAAGGATTCCCATGCCGCCAGAAAAACACTCAGGAAGCTGTGTATTTCAGGAGGAGTGCTGGGGGCCTAAGTTGTTCGGTGCGTGAAGAACTCCTGGGAAGGTCGCACACAAGCCTTAGTAACTGTAAGTCACGTGGTGCACGGGGGTACTGTCTTGCGTGGGGAAGCAAGCCCTTACCTCCACCAAAGTTGGACAGCTGGACAGTGGGACTGACAGAATCACTTTAGTCCACCATCCGTGTTGCTGGATCCATGCCAGTCATCATGAGAGGTGGTCCAAGCCACTGGTCGTCACTGCAGAGAGGTGCCTGTTGAAGCAGGGAAGAGACTCTGTCATTCCATTGGAGATTCCTTTGGTTCTTCTGGTACAGGCTGAAGACAGGCAGTCCTCAGAGGATGCATGACCAGGAAACTGTTGCTGGATGGAGCTGAAGTTACAATGTTGCAGAAGTCGCCTTTGCTTCTTTGCTGCAGTTTTGTAGAGTTCCTGGAGTAGTCAGCGATTGATCCTTCGGTAGAAGATGAAGTAAAGGATACAGAGGATTCCTGCTGGAGTCTTGCAATCCGAATCTGAAGAAACACCCAGAACAGAGACCCTAAATTGCCCTGAGAGGGGGGTTTGTTCACCTAACCAGGTAAGTGCCCTACCAACTTGGAATCCAAGATAGCAAATCCCAGGGACACTCTGGGGTGCACCCCTGGGATGGTGATGGACAGGGGAGTGGTCACTCCCCTTTCCTTTCTCCAGTTTCACACCAGAGCAGGGACTGGAGGTCACTGAACCAGGATAGACTGGATTATGCAAGGAGGGCACCATCTGTGACCTTCAAAGCATTTCCAGAGGCTCTGGGAGGAATCCCCTCCCATGTCTGTAACATCCATTTCCAAAGGGATAAAGGAAATGAATTGTTCTGCCTTCCTGGGATTGAGCTGCTCAAGCCCCAGGGGGGTAGAAGACTGACTGTGAGGTGGCAGCAGCTGGGGCTGCAGTGAAAACCTCAGAAGACTGGTCTGGGAGTACTGGGAGCCATGCTGGAGCACCCAGAGTGCATGGGACTGTGCAACCAATAATGGAATCAGTATTGGGGCACAATCCCCAGTTGTTAGACACCTTACATGGGCATATTCGGAGTTGCCATTGTGAAGCTACATATATGTATTGCCCTGTATGTAGTGCACATTTATACTATACACTAACGAAGTCCGTAAAAATGGGCCTGGATGATTTGGGGGCACTTCTGCTAGTGCAGGGATGCCCTAACACAGGTATTTTGCACCCAGCCTTCAGGGTTGGAAGACCTGACATATTGGTGAGTTGTAAGTGACCTGGTGCAGTGAAAATGGCTGTGAAATTGTGCATGCACAATTTCACACAGGCTGCAATGGCAGTCCTGAAGAAGTGTTTGTGTGGTCTCCTTATGGGTGGCAAAAGAAATGCTGCTGCCCATAAGGATTCCTTGGAACCTCAATGCCCTGGCTTCCTATGTACCTTACTACTATAAGCACTGGGGTCCTAACTAGCAGAATCCAAATGAGACAGTCAAAAACACACTGACATCAGGCAGAAATTGGGGGTTTAGCACCATAAAATGACGCTAATCTGGTTAGAGTCATTTTTTTTTACTCTAACCTGCATAAAGTAATTTTTTGGTGCTAAACCCTCTTCTTCTATACTGCCAGCCCCACCCGACTAAAGTATTTTTTTTTACTCTAGCCTACCTTTTGTACCGGCTTGCACCATTCCATAAATATGGTGCCCGGCTGGTGCACAGAAATGGTGCAAGCTGGTGCTAAACGTTTTGGTGCAAAACTGAGTTAGTGCAGTTTTGCAGCAAAAAGTATAAATAAGGGCCAAAATGTTGTTCGTTTGCGGCACTTTTGCATCGAAAAAATACGTTAATGGGGCGCAAAGAAAGTATAAATCAGAGCCTTGGTGCTAGACGGGTCTAGCACCAAAGTATAAATATGGAGTTAGTTTTGCACCGAATTAGAGTAAAAAAAAATGACACTAATTTGGTGCAAACAGAGTATAAATATGCCGCAGAGTATAAATATGCCCTAAATATGGGGTCAAGGCCATAGAGTCATTTTTTGCACGGGAACGCCTACCTTGCATCTCATTAAGGCAAGGCAGGTTTCCACTTTCAAAAAATGACTTTAACTCCATAAATTTGGCGCTAAACGGATCTAGCACCAAAGTATAAATATGGAGTTAGTTTTGCACTGAATTAGAGTTAAAAAAAAGTGATGCTAATTCAGTGCAAATGGAGGAGAAATATGCCCCCTAGCATCAAAAAATTATGCTAACCTGGTTAGAGTAATTTATTTTGACTTTAACATGCCTATCGTTGTTTTGTTTTTACGCTAGCCTACCCTTTGCACCATTCCATAAATATGGTGCCCAGCTGGTGCTAAAAAATGGTGCAAGCCGGAGCAAAACTTTTTGGTGCAAAACTGCGTTAGTGCAGTTTTGCACCAAAAAGTATAAATAAGGCCCACAGTTCATACAAAAAGAGTATTTAGCTAATGTGACAGGAAACTAACATGAATTCAGCTTAGGACTACATATTTTCTGACCACATGACACACATGATGCATCAGCACTACCACCCGAGAAGCAACAAGTACAATGGAATCTTCCAAACTTCAATCTTATCCCTGTGCAAGCTACATTGGCACACGTCTTGTACTCTCAAACTTTGTGACCTACATTCCCAGGAACAATCCATGTCCACTTCTTATGTCAGAACAGCATCATATACTTGCCAATGCCACAACTTGGAAATGTCCCAATGAAGATGTAATGGTGAGGGTATCTGAGCAAGTGCAAAATCAAGCAGTATAGGTGTATGAAAGTCCTCCTTTTTGCCCTGCCCCCCCTAAACTTTTTTACTGATACTGGTGATTATTGACTCTGACTGTTCCCTGAATGCTGCTAACCTTTTCCAGTGGTAATACTCTGTGTAAAATGGATTACGCAAATGAGGGTAATTAAGTCCCTAGTATATGGTAGGACATGTAGGTTTAGGGACCCCAGCATATATAGTAGTGCACTGCTGTGGTGCCCAGTGTCATTGTAAAGACAGACCTGCCTTGCTGGCAGCTTTTAAGCTAAAGTTAACCTCAAATTTAACTTTAGAATTAAAAGTACTTCCAAAGTCCTGAGCTATCTTTATTTTTCCAAATGTCACCCTTAAGGTGTGTCCTAGGTGTCCCCAGGGTTGGACACAGTGTAACTATAAGCAGGGACTTTAGAAAAGGTGTTTTATATGCCCTGGTGTGGGAAAAATAGCTACATTTGTTTTTTCCCCAGTGTAGTGAATGGGCTCCATAGGCTAACATGGAGAGACATTATTTTAAAATAATAAAGTATTTTTTTCCATAGGAAAGAGCTAGATATAGCATGTTTAGTATCAAATTAAAGGTTATATTAAATCCAATAACTTGCCATTGTTGAATGTAATATTACTTGTATCCTGAAAGTGTTTCTGGACTCTTACTAAAAGTTACCAACTTCGGCTGTTAGTGCCTTTCTCTGATTGGTCATCCTCTGGCAGCTTGGGCCAGGCTGCTTTGATGAGGTGTGAAGTGGCCTGGGCTGAAACAAAGAAATCGTCTGGTGGGAGGAGATCCGGCTCAGCAGATGGTGAAACAGGATAGGGAGAGCAGCCAAACTGGTCTTCAAAGGAGGGAAGGACATTTTGGACAGCCACTGTACCACCCCCATTTCCTGCAAACCCAGAGAGCCAGGTGCCCCCTGATTAGATTAAGAGAGGAGTGGAAAGGGGTGTGTCAGGGCAAACTTAGCCACACCAGTGGGTGGACTCAGCCAGCTCTAAATGCTAAGATTGAATTTTTGCCATCATGGATTTTGGAGGAATGTTGCTCCCTGGGACTGTTTTTTGTCACACATCCCAGGGAGTGGTCATTCAAGTGTGTGGTAGCCTGCACATGATTGGACAAAGGCCCCCACGGCTTGCCACCCAAGGGTCAAGGATAAATATGGCAGAGCTGAACCCCACCTCAGAACCCTATAGGAACAAGACAAGAAAAAGGACTGCCCTTATAGACCCCTGGCCTGCAGCTGGACATTGCACTCAGAAGGACTACACCAGCTACACACTTGGGTTTCACCAACAAAAGGACTTTCCCTGACTTCTACTGCTTAAAGAAGGGACTCCCTGTATGCTAGAGGCAGAAAATGGCTCACCAAAGTCACCTGCATCAAGCCTTCAAAACTGATCAGCTGACCAGTGATCATTTTTGGATTTGAACCAGGTGCATTCTAGGAGTTAGAGTCCTAACCCCCAAGGAATCACGCAGAGCTTCTGAAACGTTTGGGTGAGTTGTGGACACATAAAGAACATTAAAAGAACTTCTAGAAAAAGATCCAGAAGTTTGGAGCAACTTTGGAAAAAAGCTCCATAAGTGGACCGACCAGACATCAGGAATCAACCCGGCCAACCTCGACCATGACCTGGGCTGACTTGCAGGTTCATCCTGTTGAAAAGTGCTGGAGCCCCAGACCTCCAGGATTTCACCGGGGGCTCGTGGAAAAGCAATCAGACAACATTGCATCAAAATTGTCTTGCTGTGGAGCGTCATCCGACATTTGAGAGAAAAAACTCCCAAAAAGTTTTTAAGTCTGCAGGTAAAAAGTTGACTGAGGCCTCCCACGCAGTGTATCCATGGAGGGCTCCACTGAGGTCGGATTCAATCTCCACTTGGTCCCAGACGAAGATTTCTATTCTGAAAAATCATCCAAGTCTGAACGTAGAACTCTTCACTGAGTCCTACTGCAATGCGTATCCGAAGAAGGTTCCAGCGAGGTCAGCTTCAACTTCATCCCGGTCGTTGATAGATCTTTAAAAATTCACATAAATCTGAAGGTGAAACTTTGACCGAGGACTCACACTCACTGTAGCCGAGCAGGGATCCATCGTGGTTGGCCTCAACTTTTGACTTTGCCCTGGTCAAGTGCAACCAGATGCTCATATTGGCACTTTTGATTTCAATGTGCTAGAAAACATTCAGGGCCTCATTATGAGTTTGGCGGTGCGGCGGGTGCAGCAGCACCCGTCACGCATTCCACTGCCCGTAATTCAGGCAGTGGAATGCACACCGGGGCTGTGCATGGGGCCCCCGAGACCCCTATTTGGCCAGCCTTTCCATGGCGGTGTAACTGCCATGGAAAGGCTGGCGGTATGGGGACTTGTATTCCCCAGGGCAACGTTGCTTGCAGCACTGCCCTGGCGGATTACAACTGCTGGGACCATGGCAGCCTGCGGGTTTCGGCGGTCGGACAGTAGCGGCTCCCCCATGGTCATAATGTGACGGTCCGACTGCCACGAACCCCAGCTGTCTGACCGCTACCATGGGTCTGGCAGTCTGAAGATCGCCAGGCTCATAATGAGGCCCTTAATCTTTAAAAATTCACATCTCCAGTTACCTTAAGTGGACTTTTGTTATTTTAGTGTAATTTTAAAGATCAAAATATAACCTATTTTTATAAATTGGCGTTAGTTTTTATTATGTTTTGTGTTGTGCTTATTTACTGTTTTATGATTTTGAATGCTTTACACACCTGTCTCCTAAATTAAGCCTAACTGCTCTTTGCAAAGCTACCAAGGATTGAGCTGGGATTAATTTATTGAAACCCTGACTGGACTTAGTGGGGGTTTGTGGACTATTGCTAAGTGTAGGTACTTACCTGCCCTTTCCAATAATCCACTTTCAAAAGTAGGTATGGAACCATGCCCAATGTCTGGAGAACTCAGCCCTTTTTATCAATCTCGCACAAACAAAGCAACCTCTCCTAAATGTTATTGTGTCAAAAGCTTCCTCGTTAGACACACTTTGCCAGTATTTGCCAGAGGTTCAGCTTCAGAACTGTTAAAAAATATACTGCTGACATCATCTGCTTATCATCACAACAAGAGTTTGTTGTACAGTCAAAGTCATGACATCTCATGACATATTTATACTTATGAGAAGAAGCTGTTGATGAGATCTTGTAGCAAGTCAGCTCCTTCCTCTTCACCACTATGATCTTCATTTAGACTTACGGAGGCTCACCTGGTGGCACTGCAGGCTCTCCCACCTCTGGGATGTAAGGAATGCTCCTTTGCAGGGCAATGTTATTGAACATGCAGTGCACCACAGTGATGTGATACACCATCCCGGGTACGTAGAGGAGGGCACCCCCGTCTTGTCCAGACAGCGATATTTGGCCTTCAGGAGCCCAAAAAGCCCACTCAACTGGCTGCTGTGTTCTTCCATGGGCCTATTTAAAGGCGTTTCGACTGGTGTAGTTGGATTCCTCAACGGTGTTAACAACCAAAGACGGGATATGCTGAGTCTCCTGTTTTGTAATGAGACATAAGTGTCACAATGAGTCACACACTTCCTGGTTCTAGCACCTGACAATGCACACACAAGATCACAAGAGATGTAACTTACCACCAAGCCAAGCCCTCTCCGGTTGCAATTGTGACATCAAGTGGGGTGTGGTGCTGTTCCGCACTATAAAAGAATCATGGGCTGAACCTGAGAACCATGGAACACCTTTTTTTAAATGTAAAGATCTGACAAGCAGACAACTTACTCGTTGATTGAATGGAAGTGTTTTCTGTCTGCAATAGACTTGTTCACTGGCATGCAGTGGGACAAATGTAATATGGGTGCCATCAATGGCTTCCACAACATGTGGGGGGTGATCAAATCCATAGAAATCAATCTTCACACTTACTAGTAAGTCTCGTCTGAGAACCTGATATAGCTGTCAATGTGTTTCATCATTGCTGATAGCACGTCTCTTAAAACACCACTGAAAATAGGTTGTGACATACCGCCAGATAGTTACTATATATTGAAATTACCCTGTGGCCAGGAGGTGTAATACTGCCATGAGTCTCACATTGCGTGGCATACATGTTGGATTAGTGTTTTGAGGCACGAGATCTGGCTTTAGCTGATGACAAATATTTTGGATTGTTTGCCTATTCAGACAGAACTGTTTTATTATGTCACATTCTTCCATGGTCTGGAGGACTGGAAATGGATGGCAGACTGGAGGTTGTCACATCCTTCCTCTCCGAGAATACCTATTTGTGGATTGAAATGAGCATTAGTTACTGTGTCCAGACCATCATATCTGATGTTTAAGACAAATGTCAGGTGACAAAACATTACTGACTCGAAAAACATTACTGCCATTCCACATCAAAACTGTCTACTACTCAACATCCAGCTATGATCTCCATGGTTGTCTAGATATGCGTCTAATACATAAATGTGCACACAACACACCTATCTGTTTCTCTTGTGCCCCTTTATGTTGTGAAGCATGTTTTGAAAGTCAAAAAATTTCACAGACGGGGTACAGTGCACCGCGATTCCATGGCATCTGATGCCAGCAACGCACTACACTGAAAGATGTGTAAGAGAATCTACCTATCAAGGGAGCTTTACATCTGTTGAGATGTTACTATAAATTAATAGATGCTGTGACACATTTGAAATTCAACAAAGCTGTAGGTTCAACTGCCAAAATGGCTGATGCCTGACCTCGTTCGCTGGATTTTATGAACCTCCAGCCGCTCTCTGAAGACGACTGCATTGTGGGCGGTTCCAACTGCAGCAGACAGCCATAGGCTAATGTTGTTGACTGTGATGGTCCTGGCCCAGTGGCTGTCCAGTCGACGGTGATGACCACGTATGTGGCATACATGTATGCCGCGATTTAGAAAAGAACTGATTTGCCTCTTGACACTTCTGCCATCTACACCTCCGCCACTTAATCTGCTATGGTCTGCTTATGGAAGCAATCATGCCTTACCAAACAGATGAAAGGTCCCCTGCTTCTCTCCAGAGGAGCTGGAGACATTTGTTGAAGAGGTCCTTCCCCTGCATGGTCAGCTCTATGGCTCACCATAGAAACAAGTAATTATTTTACATACATATTTGTCTATTTTCAAAATCATCCATTCCTTCCTCACAGGCTAAAATGTTCCTCTGGGTCCCAGTGACTCATTTGGTTGCCTGCTGTCACAATCTGTGGTTCATACATAGGATGTACAGGTCATGGATTGAGGACCCCTATACTTTGGGTATTTCAAATGACCATTTTGTTTTATGATTTGTGATAAGCACTAGATCCTCCTTTTGTTTCTGTTGCATTCAAATATCTATGCAAGTAAACATTACAGCCAAACAATGATTTTTCTGATGGTCTGATGGTGGTAAATAACACAGTACATGTATTTGCATTACAGCGTGAGCTGTGTGTGCATACTTTTCGAGTCAATTGAGGATGTTGTTACCGAAGTGTAAAGTTCCACAAATCACCCAGGTCAGGCCTTAGTGAACTTTGGTGTGAGACCCAGTAAAATTCACTGAGCCTTTCAGAGTGCCACACAACCATGAACTCACATATTGGATGGCCAAAGGATGTACTGTCATATACGGAAGTGATGGTAATTTGCTGTTCATGTAGGTTATGTATGCTCAACCTGCAGAGAACAAGGCGGGTCAAAGCTTTTTCACAGTATGGGACATTGCCAAGACTGGTGCACAGTAACTGTGGCAATGCAACAGAGACACTGGGGCCATTCCCTGTAGACCTTCTGATCCTTGGATGTGGCCAACCTGAGTCTTCTGAAGCATGATTTGGCCTTCATGCTGTTAGATTGACAACATTAGGAATACGTACTGAGGTAACCACCTGGCCTGGTACTTATTGTCAATGTGTGTCATTGTCTAATGACAGGCTCCTTACTGCCCCACGTCTGTTGTCACCTTTTCAGAAGCCATGTTTACAGTTACAGTTCAGGCCTATAAGAGAAGTGAAAAACCTGCAGTGCAGATAGTTGGTTGATGCAGGGAAGATCATGACATGTGAATCACTAGCTTTGTTACATGCAACTAATCAGACCAAACATACCTTGGAATATTGAATGTCATCTCTATAGGAGTACCACATATGGTAAGAGGAGTTTTCTGTGATACCAGTTCATACCATACAAACCCACTCGGAATTAAGATGAGCTTCCACTATTTGAACCACAAGTCCAGACATCCACAGAGAAGAAGCTTCCAGTGACACCCAGGTCAGTCCTTACATTGTCACCTCAGTCTTACTGGTTAGTCTGTACCATGGTAGTTGCCTGTATGGATCGTATGCAGCAAGCTAATGTGGCTGGATGAAAATGTGTCTGTATAGTCATGCACAAGTATTTTCCCCTTCCGAAGGTCACAATTGTGTGTTGTATTTCCTAATTGCTCACAACACAGCACATGTTGCTTTGTCCTGGACTACAATATGTCAGTGGGCTTGCTTAGTCAGTGTAGGCCATGATCAAATTTGTGGATAGCAAGCAGATGGTGCCACATCTCACCAAGAGACGCAAATGCCCACACTCACACATACAACAGACACCAACTGAACACAAACATCCTTCAGACACACACACTAGCACCAACAACACTCAAAGCCACACTTGACACAGGCACTTCCTCAACCTCCCAAACACTAATCCCTCTTGTACACCTCCTCATTTTCTCAAAGAAACTTTTATGATTGCCTTTATCCTTACCCCTGTGGATCCCACCCGTCCTCCCAAAACAAAAATGATCTCGGCTACATCCCAATCCATCCCTTCCACATCCAAGTCCTTTCCTGTGGCACCTCCCCCCAAGACTCCACATTACCCCACCCAAACCCAAGGAGAAAACCAACCCCTCCGAAAGTAAAACCCACCCCTCCCAATACCAAACCCACCCATTCTAAACCAGACCCCAAGGGTGATCTTTGGGGTGCGTGTAATGCCCACTAAAGGCCCCTTTATGTGGAGGTTTCTGTGGGAGTGATCTGTGAGCAAGTTGTGGGGCACAGCAGTGTGCTCAGTGTACCTTTCACAAAGGACTGGCCATTGGTCTCTTCTCCATTCTTGGAGTTTTATAAATAATGTACAGTTGTTTGCTTTGCTATACATTAGTCCTGCCATTACTTTATTATCTTTTAGAAGCTCATGATTAATATGTTAGGTATGACTACAGTTGTATTTGTTTCACCCTGATTGATTGATCCAGTGCTAGAGTGACCTAAGACAAAGAGTAACATTCTATGGATGGATTTGTGGGATCTGATCTAATTCGGTTGGCATTTCATTGGGTGTTGTTTCATATCATAAGTATTTCTTATTGGCTTGGCAACTGTCAACATCTATTGGGTTACATTTCTCTCCCTGATATAGATTGGACATTTATTTATTTTGTGAAAGCTAGAGGTTTGCTTGTCAACAAATGGAGGTTGTTGAATTGTGCTACCTTCCTATACAGCTGAATGGACGTGTGTCCATTTTAATGTGTGTACCTTACACATACTTAATCTAAATGTGTGACCCATGCTGTTACTGGTATATTTGCTTTCTAGACTTGCACTTACACATTTGCCACATGGTTATGCTATTGGTTGTCCCTGATATTCACCAGGCAACAGTTCCTGTGCAGATATTGTTTTTGAGGCATGCCAAATTGTAATGTGTCCCAGGGCAGCAGCTTTCCTGGGGTCCCCCTGATGCTGCCATACATATTATGCAGGGATTGTTTCTGTTGTGTGCTTATGATGTTTGTCTCACAAACTTTTCTGCATCCCATTTACCTTACATTGTCTTGCAATGTGGGTGATATGTGTGAGTCCCTTACAAGGAGTTTGCAGGGAAGGTGTGTTTGGCTCAATGACACATCCATACAGATGTATGTGCTCTGTCACAACAGGCCATGGCATGTGTACAATGTGAGGGTGTCACTTCAATTTGCAGGGTTGATATTGATGTCGATTTTCTATTTTGTGACACAATGTATTGAACATATCACTATCCCTGTGACTGGGATGTGCACACATATCAAGTTTTGTTGAGTGTGATGGTTCAGTGTCAGCAACCTGGCCAAAGGTGGCACCATGGGGCTCTGCTGTGTACGTCTAGTCAGGTCTCAATAAATTAATCCCCAGTCAACCCTTGGTAGCATGGCAACGAGAGACAAGGCTTAATTTAGGAGTGTGTAAAGCATTTAAAAATCACAAAACAGTAAAAAAGTAAAACACAAAACACAATAAAAATCCATCTCAAATTTATAACAATAGATTTTATTTTTAACTTTAAGATGACACTAAAACAACAAAGAACCAATGTAGGGAACCAGAGATATGAATTTTGAAAGCACTATCCAATAGTTCAGAGGCTCTGGTTTGCCTCTTGAGGTCTGGGACTACAATTCCCAGAATGCACCTGGTAAGAATCATCAAATGGCTCCCGGACGCTGGTCAGGTGGGCTCTTTTTGCAGGACTTGAAGCACAGGACTCTGGGTAGCTCCTTTGTACCTGTAGTTTACAATGAGTCCACTCCTGGAGTTGCAGAAGCAAGGCAAAGTTATTTTTCTGTTGAATCCTAAAGTGTGCAGCTGGTGTAGTCCTAGTGAATTCAGTGTCTAGGTGTTGGCCAGGGGTCCAGCAGGGCAGACCTTCTTCTCCAGTATCTTCTTCATGCAGGTATCTTTGAAGGGCCTCTAGCAGTCCACAGCTCCCCCCAAGGTTCCTGAAGCTCTGAGTTCCTCCTTGAGGGTTAGGACTCCAACACCCAGAATGCATCTGGTTGAAATCCAAAAAATGACCACTAGCCACTCGTCAGCTGGCCAGTTTCTTCACGTTTTGCTGCAGAAGACTCTGGTTAGCAATATTTTACCTTTTACAAGCATAGAGCCCCTTCTTGAAAAAGATGAAGACAGGTGAAGTCCTTTTAGTGATGAAGCCCAAAAGTGCAGCTTGTGCAGTCCTTCAGATTGCAGTGTCCATGTACAGGTCAGGGGTCCAGAAGGGCAGTTGTTCTCCTTCTGATGTTTTCCTTGTATGGATCTGAGGTGTGGATGCAGCTCTGCCAAATTTATCCTTGCTCCTTGAGTGAAATGTATGTTGGGTGTTAACCGTCCAATCACAGACAGGCCACTACCCTCTTGGATGAACACCTCCTGGGAAATGTGGCAAAAATCAATCCCAGGGAGAAACGTTCCACAAACTGAATTTTGGATGTTAGGTCTGGCTGAACCCACCAACTGGTGTGGCTAAAAACCTTAACACACCCCTCTCCTAATCTAATCAAGAGGGCACCCGGTTGTCTGGGTTTGCAGGAAATGGGGGAAATCCTAAACTGCTCCAAATGTCCTACCATCCTTTAAGACTAGTTCAGCTGCTCTCCCCCCATCCTATTTCACCATTTGCTGAGGCAGTTCTCCTCCCCCAGACACTTTGTGTTCAGCCCAGGCCAATTCACACCCCATCCAGGCAGCCTGGCCAGGTTGCCAAAAGCTGGCCAATCAGAGAAGGGCACTACAGAGCTGAAGTTGGCAACTTCAGCTCAGAACAGGCATTAAAAGGAGGCACCTCATTGTTTACAATGGGCCTGAGTGGACTTTGCAGGACTGGCATAAAATATTTTGACGCTAATCCTGCAAAGCTCCGAACTAGCAAAAAAACACTAGTGCCCTAACTACCGCTATGGTGTGCCATATCTTAGATACAGTGCACACATAATGGTGTTAGGGGTGCTAAGGGGGGTAAGAAAAGTGGTACTGCACTAGGTGCAGCACCACTTTTCCTTAATTTGGTCCAGTGCCTTCTAACATTTTAGTAGTGTAATCTTGTGACCTGGCATTTGCCTCTTTTAACTCTTGAACTATGAGCCTTTCTTCATTTTCTGCTACATCTGGAGGTGGTTATTATCTCTGACATTATTAACAATATCATTTTTGGTATTTGGCAGTATTCATCCCATAACAAATATTTGAGTAGTATTTAGTACATTTTCAACTCATATTCCCAATGCTTGTGCTTTCCTGGCTGTATATATGTATCCCATGTGCAAAAGAAATTGTTTGACTTTCTGTGATGTGTTATGTCACTCTTTCAGGAATTATATCTGAAATTAGCATTATTTTAAAATAAATATTATAGTAAAGCATTACTTTTAGTTGATAGTTTGATTTAAACATGTTTTTAAATGCTTATATTTTATACTTATATTTTTGATGTGTTATGAGAGACCACTAACATTTGAAGATTATCTCAACTCTCTTTAATTACACTCACCACAGACTACACAGCCACCTCTGAATCAGCCACTGTCCAACTGATCCATAATTGCCCTGGAAACCCACAGTTCCACATGAAGCCCCCAGAAATCTATAGGTTACCTCAGATAAAGGGGCCGAGACAGGGTACAAAATGATGTTCTTTAAAGTTTCACTTGGTTTTCTTCCATTTCTATCTTCCATTTATATATTTGATATTGTTGGTTTAGCTAACTTGTCTGTTAGTGATAGAATGTTTGTTTATGTTAAATGTTTGAACATATGGTTGATTACTTTAAATAGAGGTAGAGTTGTAGTTTTAAAATTAATTAATAGGGGTTTTCATTCTTAAAACTCTTTATTTTCCTTCCTTTGAAAGTGACTTTGTCAAGTTTGTGGATCATCGTTTTGGAATTCTTGGTTTGCCATGCCTGCTTTTAGTTATACTTCTCTAACATTACAAGGAGTGACCTATATAATAAAAGAGTTGTGTAAATTCTTTACAAATGTAAGTTTGTCAAGTTACATTTCAGTCATTTTAATTGTTAAACTTTCGTTTGAAGGTGGCTTATATTTTTTGTAAAGTCTACCTTAAGGGTTTTTATGTGCAATTTAGTGGAGTGTCAATTTCATCTAAGATTTTTTTCTAAAACATAATGAGTTTTTTTCTATTTTTTATATTGTTCTTTTAATTATGTTTGAAAAGTATTGGTTGGTCTGTTTTACAGTAACATATATTGGCCAGATTTATATTGCTGCTATCTAATTAGTGTTTCTGTTTCACTGTGGGTGTACTGCATTTTTTCTCTTCTTTTAATAATATATATTAAATATATAATTTATATTTAATTTCTTAAATTAACTTTTAATTTCTACTTGAATATTTGTTTTTAGTACTGTGATTTATTATTCTTTGCTTATTATAGTCAATTTATGTGGTTTTATATGTGAATATTTTTATTTTGTTGTTTTAATAATATTTAACAATATTTACTAATATTTTTGTTGTAGTTTGTTTATTTAGTCATATTTTTTGCATTTATTATACTTTAATGGAAGGATATTACAATGTAACCTATTTTGTTTTGCTTATTTATGACAACTTTATTGTAGAAAATATTTTGTTTTTCAATATTTTGGTATTTAGTATATCTTTAGTTAGCAGACAATAATTTTTTAGATATTTGCCTTTTTAATAATGTTCATTTTAGATATATTTTATGGTGATGATTTTGTCATTGCTATTTGTGTTATTTTTGATATTTTGTATAAAATGGAGGTATTTTGTTATCTATAATTAATTGATGATATTTTGGTGAGGCGCTATTGCTTTCGATTATAGTTTGTCATGGAGCACTTACCCTGGGATCTGGCAGTGACAAAGGTAATACATTTATTTAATTATCTGAGAATTGCTATAGTTAGTTCAAAATATTTTTTCTTTCAGAGATTCTGAACCATTTTGTTCCTGGATTTATGTATCATCAAAAAGAGATTTAAATGTGATTGATCTATCTTCTAACAGTGGAGGTATCTTCTAGCTTATGCTCAAAGAATGATTATCTTAACTCCAGCATGTAAAGCATCAGTAGTTTGAGTAACAATGTTTATTGAGAAATGAAGATAGAGGTGTTTCCGTACATAAGCAAGTGTTTACTAGATCTTCTAGTAAAATGTACTTCAAATGAGAGGGGATAAAGTTAATGTCATTCTTATCACCCAAGAAAAAGACAAGAAGGTGTTCTCAGCAGCTTGTTCTCAGCAGCGTTCTTATCCTGTTCTCTCTTTGTCAATTATCTGGCTTATATAACCCCTGCGAGATCCGTTTGCATGCTTTGTGTGCACTTACATTGAGCTAAAGCATGGAAAAAAGTAGGTTTATTGACTTTACTCAAGGAAAGGGCATTTTTACTATTAGAGAATATCTGCAGTATGAATGTAGAAAGTGTAGAAGAGGAAGGCATAGGAAATATGGTAAACATCCACAAAATCATAAATGGGTATGTGTTTATGATACATTTATAAACTTTTCTAATGGTTCACCAACCTATCCTATGCACCTACTCACTTGGCTTAGGTTTAAACCCTAGTGAAAGAAGCAGCCTATCTCAATTAAGGTATCACCTGCTGCTTCTCAAAAATGAATTACAAGGTATTGGGAGAGGTGACAGATACCATCTCTCAGATGGTGGTACTTTCCTCTGCACCAGGTCACCACATAACAAAACATCACCATGTATGAACTTGATGTCAGTATTTGTTGACTGATTTTCACATTGTACAGTCAGAAGAAATGCTGGGGGTCAGCTGGAGTATGGCATTCCAAGTCTCACCTAGTGGTATCCCACATCAACCCAGAAAGTGTAATCTTCATAAATACCATGGAGTCTTCAGTCTCCCTGGGACATGAGAAGTACCAGCAATCCCCCTTGCTCTTGTACTTGCAATGCACTAGTGCTGCATTAAGTATCCACATTTAGGAAAGTTTATCTTTACAAATGTAATATGTCCCTTTTGGAGAAAAATAAAAAGATCTACAGTGTGTTTGCGTATAAAACAGTACTGTACACAGACAGAAAATCTGCCTGCTTAGGGTCAGGCATACACAAGAGAATCTACAATTGTCATTGACATGTAAGGGATTTTTGAGTAAAAAAAACATAGTAACACTGTGAAATTTGTAGGTGTAAGCCTACAAATATGTTCAACCTTTTCTGTGAATTCCAGTGTCTGGGTTGACCCAGCAGAAACGCACACATATTCTACAATTCTAGATGTATCACACTGTGTAAATTACCCCTAAATTTTAAATATTATTATAAAAAATAATAATGCAGTTGAACAAAATGGACAGAACTATCTGGTGATCTTGCACTTTTCTCTCTATACATGTCATGTAGTTCTTGTCAGCATTTCATGCAGAAACCATGCATTCGATGTTACCCCTTTTGCCCCACTATTCTTTGTTTAGAATTTAAAGAGGAGTACCACCTCTTTTCATTCAAGGTTTTTGATCTGACGTGGCTCCACAATCCTCTAACACCCCTTGGCTAGCTCACAATGGAGTTCATCATTTAGGGACATATGTACAAACGTTAGTGTTTGTAATTACCAAGTACCACATTTTTGGGTTCACTATTTGGTAATCGCAAGCACATATGCACTGAAATGTTTAAAAAAAATGTTTTGAGTCCCAGTAAACATGGCAATATACATATTTTTTTTAATGCAGACCATTTTCTTTGAAGGACAATGGGATGCATTTCAAAAAGGAAAAGGAAAAGTCTTCTTTTCCTTTTTCAGTGTGACCACTGCCTATTCTTAAAAAGTATTTTCACAACCAAGGGCAAGGGATTTGTGGACCGGTTCCCAGTTGCGAATGGGTTACCACCGTCTTGAAAAATGAGAATGGTTTGCTACTGCATTTCGGTCATAAAACATTCACACATACAAGTGCAATTCGGTATTAGGGAGGATGCCCTAAATATGACCCTTCCTAATACCGAATCGCAAACCCTACTTGTGATTTGGTAATAGGTTACCAAATCACAACATGGGTCTTGGACATTCACAAATGCTTTTTTTGATCGCAAATGGCCTGTTTCTGTGAATCAGACCATTTAAGACCCAAAAACAGATCTGTACATGTGGCCCATAGTTCTCCAGCAACTCTCAGTGAGGACATTTAGGCACTCCGGTGCCCTGGGCCAGATGTAGTGAGCATTTTAATGGTCTCAACACTCAGCATTTGTGACTGTTAAAGTTATTTTTTTATGTGTTAGAAAAACGTTGTCACGTTCCTAAACTGGTATCTTGATGGTTACCTATTCATTATCTGAAACTGGCATGTCATAGGCATCCCTCCAGAACTGATGTCTAATGTATGAATGTTTTGCTATCAAAATCCTGTCACAAAACATTGATATGTTACCGTCACCTCACAGACGGTGGTAACCCATCAGCAAAAGGGATGGGGTTCCTTTCAGCACCCTTCCCTTTTGTGAACTGAAAGAAACAAAAGAAAGTAAAGATTTGTTGTACTGTTTTCTTTAAGGAAAATGGACTGCATTAAAAAAATCCTCTATTGAAAAGCAGTCACAGACATAGGGGGTTATTCCAACTTTGGAGGAGGTGGTAATCCGTCCCAAATGTGACGGATTTACCACCAGCCGTATTACGAGTTCCATAGGATATAATGGACTCGTAATACGGCTGGTGGTATATCCGTCACTTTACCGTCACTTTTGGGACGGATTACCACTTCCTCCAAAGTTGGAATAACCCCCATAGTTGTTTACTGACCTCAGCATGCCACAATTCTTGTTATGGCTTTCTTTCATATTGAGTCACTATTTGTGAACTCCCTCATTATTAAGCATGACGAATGTTGGATGTAACCCACTACGATTTGGATTTTTAAGAACTGACCTATTAGTACTTAGGTTGGTTCTTCACCTTCTTTACTGGTCGCACTTTGTCACCAGTTTTTGAAACCACATATTGGTACATCTGGGACCCCATTCCTCTATATGCTTCACCTCCTTTTTCCACTGTCCTGATTCTACTCTGTTTCCTGGCTAATCTCATCCTTGATAGTGCTGAATATTTTTCTAAGCCAAAATGTGCTTATCTGTAATAAAATGGATAATGTATACTGCTAAAATCAATACATTTAAAATTCAAATCTCTATGTATTTCGAAATATAGTATTTTCAGAAAATAGCTCTACAGCTCATTTCAGACTTCACTGCCGCAAGTGTTACATAGGCTATAGCAATGTTCATTTCACAAACCAGTTATTCATGCTGTAAAGCCAAAATGGCTTTAGTCATTTGTAGTGGGGCAATGCTACATGCAATTCCAATGATACAGGGCAAATTTTGTGTCAAATGTACCACAAGCGACAAACATTTTGTGTCTGATTACGACCTTGGAGGATGGGATACTCTGTCACAAATGTGACGGATTTCCCTTCTGCTGCATTACAAGTTCCATTATATCTTATGGAACTTGTAAAATGGCGGGTGGGATATCCCTCATGTTTGTGACAGAGTATCCCATTTGCCAAGGTAGTAATCAGGCCCTTTGTGTTGAGTTTTTTTTCTTTTTTAATAAAATGTGATGCATTGTGTTGTGGTGGGATTCACAATTTTAAAAATGTCAAGATTTGTGCTGTATTTTAATCTGAAGTAATGCAAGATATGTGCTTACTTGTATTATTTTCCATCAAGGGGGTGGGCGGTACATTGGTGTTTCCATTCAACTGCCTATGCTAATCCATACCTGCAAAAACTTGTTGAAATGGATTTGTGCCAAAATACTGTGCCTCCTTGAGGCAAGCATAACGAGGACAAATGTTTGAATTTATCCTAATATTTCCCACTTTGATTGTGTACACAAATACTATACTTCACACAAGCCAATATGGCCAAGGGTGTCTGCTCAGGTGTATAGCTGTCAAATATCTACCATCACTAGGAAAGAACAGAACAGCACCACATCTTAGTAGCGCTTTCTCCCTTTCAGGTAACATAGTGCAGAAACTTTACTTGCTACACAGTGTTGGCTGACTTCTACTTAAATCTAGGCCAAGGTGATCAGTTTCTTGTAGTTTAATTATTAAACAACAAAATGTATCGGAATAGGAAGCATGCAATTTTAAGATAAATATATTCATGTGCAGGTGGTAGATACAATATAAATGCATGTCTCAGCAAAGACACCAAAATGCACATGTTCCCATCTGTATCGCCTGACTCGATTTAAAAATGTAGATAAACACAAGTGGTAACAGAACTGTCCAATGTGGGCAGCATCATTATATGAAACAATGTCCTGGCAGGGATTGTTAGTACAAACATGATACTCCTTTCACGTACACCCGCATCAACGTAGTGGTCAAACCATGAATGTTCTTTGCTATGGGCACTCGTTTTTCCCAAAATGTGCTAAAACATGCAACAGCAGTTTGAGACTAATTATGTTGCTCATTTATTTGGGTAAACCTAATGAACCAATCATAAACAACTCAGCGTTTTCGTTCCTTTTGAAAAACGAATATTAATTATGCTGTCAAACAAACTTGCTCTTTTTACAAAAATTTCTCCTTTGCAATATTGTTTTCAGAAACATAAGAACATCATTATCAGTTGTTCAACATACCCCCTGTTTTTCATCTGTTTTCTTTCTGGGAATTTGCAAGAGAAAGTTGTATTAATTTACGTTATGTATTATAAGGCTCGCTTCTGAAATATACATCCAGGGAAGAAAAGTAATATACTTACAGCTTTTTTTGGATATCATATATTTAGATGATGCAGTTAATTACACAGCCCCTCCAGGGTTTTCTCTATCCTAGATATGAAAAAAAAGAAATAGCTAGGAAATGTTCATTAGCATTTTCAAATTAAATATTTGCCAACATTTCTGCAATTTAAGTAGTTCACTAGGAGCCAGATGTACTAACATTAGGAGTACTGATTTCCTAATTGTGATTTTCTCCGTATCACAATTAGGAAATCAGTATTCCTAATGTATGAAACTCCTTTGAGTTTCCTTAGCGATTCCTAGTGGGTCACAAATAGACCTACCTCAGGAATATTAATGAGATAGATCACAATTTGAGACCCATTAGAAATCACAGCCATCACAGGGATGATGGCCTACTGGGCTCTGCAGATCATTATGCCTGTGATTGCTTTTTAATAAAACCATCTTTTTTTTCAAATGCAAGCCCATTTAGAATACATGTGGTGAGGGCACAGAAGGAAGAAGTAGAGCTAGTGGAAGGGGTGAGAAGTCAGCCTATCTGAGGTACTGTTCCTTGAAGAAATATATTTTCAATTTCTTCTTGCAATGTGGGCAATTTTGTGCTGATCCTCGGGGCCTAAGCAGATTTTTTTTTCTTGTTTTCTACTTCCTGTGCTGTTTAGTATGTAATATGATGGGGTCGAAGTTCTTTGTCTGGCGTTGACCACCAAATATTGTAAGGTAGACTAGAGTTTTGGTGTAAAGGGTGAAGATGAAGATGTTCTGGGTTTGGAGGAGGAGCAAGCGCAGATATTTTAGTGGGAAGGTGATGTGGTCTGATTTCTTCAGCCCCTTGATGAGCTGTGCTGCTGCTTGAAGGATGCCTTTTAGGGGCAATGATGCTCTCTGGGATGCTGTTAAGCAGTTCATTGCTACCATCTACGTGGGAGAGGACTAAGGTTTAAGTTATCATTCTGAAGTCTTCTCTTGGGAGACAATGTTTCACTTTTTTCAGGAAAGATTGTTGGAACGAGACAGTGTTGGTTGTCTTGGCAATGTGCTCTTTGAGTGGGAGGTTGGAGTTGAGAGTGAATACGCAGGATTGAATCTGGTGCTTTATATTTATGCCTTGTTCATTGTAAAACTACCACCCATGATGATTTCAGCTATAAGAAAATATTTATCTTAGAAACCCAAAGATATCGATCCTTTTCCAGATTCTGTTACTTTCACCATTACACTATTAGACAACTGTGTCCACTGGGTAGAGCAAATGCTCAGAGAGCAACAAGCTCCCTTAGTTTTACATTCAAATCTTATATTCATTTAACGAACAAGAAATATGTAAATAACTAAGAAAACTGTAAAACGTACAGCATCAAGCACTCATAATATTTTGCCTTCAACTGTAAGTTATTACTAGCTTTAATAACAGTTTTTAACATATTTTCTAAATGCAATATGATTGTTGGGGTATTGGACTATCCAACATTGCAAAACCGATGTTCCGTCAGTATGGGCTAAAATAGTCTTTCTCGTTTAGTAGAAATTGAGTACGTCAGGGTAATTCAATAAATGGCAAGTGAAACAAACTCACTACTACTCAACCTTCAAATGCATCATTCTAACAGGGTTTTATATGAAGAAGTTGGAATGAATAGTGCATTTGAAGGCCAATTAAATTATTATTTGAAGCCATTTCCTTCTGTTCAGATTATAAGCTTACATAGGGGACAGTAGAACAAGTAACACATCAGTAAAGCGGAGAGAGAAAGAGAGGAAAAGAGTTGTCTTGTCTTGGATAAAACAATGATCTAAAATCAAAACATTAAAATAAAGCCAACATGAGGAGAAAATCTGTCGTCTGACCAGTGATGCTGGAACTATTTTGAAAGAAGGGTGCTATCATGAATGTTACATTGATGGAGTCATAGAGAATGTGAAAAAAATCAACATCACACAAAGAAAAGTAGAGCAAATGAGCTGCTCCATTTCAGCAGAAGAGTGGTATGGTTGTGAACCGTAGTCGGTGGCACACTCTCGGAAATATATTACAAAATCATGGTGTAGTAGAACACTGTCATTTTTAGACAGCACATTTTCGATTGCAATGGCAAAACTACTGACCTTTAGTTTTCTGCTAAATTTAATTAATGCGCAATCAACAATATGTTGAAAGCAGGGTTCAGCAAATATTTTTCATTTACACATCACACAATTTTGTCTTCATTTGCTATGATTCTGTGGAAATCTTTGTTTCCATCACACTTCAGAGTTACAAACGTTATGCTTAATTTGTGCTTTCCTACTTGCTGATATGTATTGAAATATATTTGTGCATTTAATTTGCAGATATTTAAATTTTGCTGTGAATTAGAAAAAACGAACATCCTCCAAACGTCCCTTTTGCACTCCCCGTACCCCATAAATATTGTCAGATAGTTCACTTTACAAAATCCTCTAATTTTGAAATCAGACAAATAAAAGTATACACCAATCTATATATTAAAAAAATAGTCAGCAATGTGTCAGAAGACATGGCCTGACATTTGACCTGTCTTAGAGTAAATAATGAATGTGGCAAGAAAAAAACAAAATGTAAAAGCATTTTTATTGTCCATTCATCATCTAAACTCTACCATGTTTATTGGGCCCCTACTTCCAGTGTCTTGGGGGCCTCATTGCAAGTCTGGCAGTTGGATAAGCTGTCGGCCAGACTCGCAGTTAGGAGACTGCTGTGGAGTTGGAGGTCTCCTCACCAGACCCATTACAAGTTTCCACTGGGTTGACCGGCGGAAACCAAGGTTTCTTCCAGTCAGCCCAGTGGAAACTGTGCGGCGTCATTGGTCTCGGATCTACATGGAACCGAGGCCAATGCCATTGCACAGGTGGTTCCCCCAGCACCACCTGTTGCATAGCAGATAGTGCATATTCCGATGGTGCAGGGCCCCGTGAGCTTTGGCACTGGCTTTCTGCCAGCCTTTCCATGGTGGGGTCCCAACCTTGGAAAGACTGGCAGAAAGTTGAGTTGTAATCAGCTAGGTGGATCTAAATTCAGCACCTCCCTGGCTGAGTACAACTCCAACCTCTTTCATCCCGTTGGGAACCATGTTCCTGGCGGGGACGGCTGTCCCCTGATGGGTCCGCCAGCCAGAGTTGTAATGTGGTGGTCACCATGAGGCTGGCGGTCCTTTGACCGCCAGCCTCGCAATGAGGCCCTAGGTCTGCAAAGAATTGTAAAAGAGAACGTCAATATATTGAAATTATATCACATCTTCTGATAGATAATCTCTTTTCTTCTATTTCTACCCATGCTGTTACTAGAAGCAACACCCACAGGAGCAGGCAGAAAGACCCAGCCCAGCATCAGGGAGGCAGCCTTGTGAGCCAGTCAGGACCAAACAGCAACATGGCCACTGATGGAAATGTGAAGGTGAAAGGTGACAGGAAGTGAAAGCTCCAATTCAGTGAGCATGAATTGGAGGTGCTCACTGAGGAGGTGGTCAGGAACCACAACAAACTTTTTGGGAAGAACTCACTCCAGCTACCTGAAAGTGAGACGAGGAAACTGTAGTCAGACATCCAGACCAAAATATGCGCAGTGGGTGTTGCGCAGTGCTCAGTTGAGGAGATACGAAAGCGATTGCACAACTTGCATTCCTGTGCCAAAGAGAGGGTAGCCAGCAGGCTAAAGGAGACAAGGAGCACCAGAGGAGGACCATCCACCCAGACACCATCCACACCAATGGAAGACATGGTGGAGTCTACACTGCTTCCTGAAGCTGTAAGTGGTGTCACTGACATTGACACCTCAAGCACACCCAGCACCGGCAAAGGTTAGGGCAGTAATGATGTGTCTCCCCATATGTGCATGTACAAATGCCCCTTAGAAAATAGCTATTGGCACTATGCAGTGTGATAAGTAGTCCATGCCACATCTTACATACAACACAACAATGCCTTATGGGAGTGGGAGTCCACACCCCTCAGGTGCAAATGCCACAGAAGTAGTAAGATAGTGTCAAGCCAAATAGAGAAACAACAAAAAAGAATCTTAGTGATACTATGCCAGTGTACATTTAATACTATTAGGCAACTATTTGTGTAATAATCAAAAATGACATGCTGCACATTGTCGTTGTAGATGTTCCGGGCCCTGACGCAGCAGAAGGTGGAAATTTGGGGGATAGCGAAACACAGCCACAGTCCGATTCAAACACCGGTGAGTCCTTCATTAATGCACCAACTAGATGCAGGGCAAGAGTGCTTCCTCTCCCAGAGTATAACCTGGACTCTGATGAAATGCCGGATGAAGAACCCACACCACAACCAGAGACTAAAATCACAGTAAGACAGCATTCCCTGCTCCAGCCTCAGTCCACTCCCCTGAGGAGGAGTCACAAAGCAGGCAGACAGTGCAATGAGGAAGGTGAGAGCCCATCACTCTTTGGAGGCCCTGAAGCTTCCATGCTGAAAGTGCAGCACCTACAATGTAAACACATGAGGTCAATGCACAGGCAGTTGGTGTCAATCGATCATAACATGGGCACAATGCACAGGCAGTTTGAGTCTCACAATGACAACATGGGAGTAATGCACAAGTAGGTAGAGTCTCTCAATGAAAACATGTGCAAGCTAGATGAGGGACAACAAACAGCAGCAGAAAACACAAAGGAGATGACAAATGCCATTAGGGAACTCTGCACTGTGATTCAGCAGGAGCGTGTCAGCCACTGTAGGAGCCATCACCAATTGATGGGCAGGTTGGATGGGTTCTGCAGATCTGTCAATTGGCTCTCTACCTCAACTGCCTTGATATCACGATGTCCTGTGGGCATAAATGGAGATGGCACATTGCAGTCGTGACGTTGCACAAGGATTGATGCAAATGACCAATGTTTTGGAGACAATGAAGACAGCACGGAGTGCCACAAACAGCGAACTGGGTGGTGGGGATAGTGAGGAGCTCTCTAGCCTCAGCAGTCTTAGAGCCCCTGTGTTGGATCCTAGGCATCACAGTACCAGACACAGTACTGTCTTTGAACCCGCTACAAGAGGTGCCACTGAGGCCACTGAGCATCCAAGTGGAGTGCGTGGACGTAGGAAGTAATGATAGGGGTACAGAGGACGAGCTTAACATGTAGCAAAACCATTATACTATGATGCTAATAGTGTGACACTGTTACTCGCACCTGTTTGTGTGTAGTGCATAGCTATGTCCTAATCACACAAATATTACCTGAAGTCAAGGCAATTAAGATGCTACCTACAGCAATATATATAATAGACGTGGTATTGTCATTACTTGCATCAGAAATGGTTGCCCATGATGTCAGCACTTCTTTGTCTGCCCTCTGCTGCACTGCTTCTGTCTACTGGGTGAAGGGGTGGCAAGGGATCACCATCCTCATCTGAGTCCAGCTCGGTGAGTTCCACAGGCACGCCCCTCGTAGCAATGTTGTGCAACATAGCACATGTATCCATGATTTTGCATGTTGTTTCAGGGCTGTACTGTAGTGCACCACCACTCTTGTGCATGCATCTGAAGCAGCTCTTCAGCAGGCCAAAGGTCCTCTCCACAATGCTGCGGGTTGTCCTGTGAGCAGCATTATACCTCTTTTTGGCTGGTTTTGCAGGATTCAGATAGGGCACCAGTATGAATGACAGCATGGCGTAGGCACTGTCTCCTGGAATGACAGGAGAGTAACATGAGTACTTGTTGTACGTGACATCACATTTACATCAATGCAACATTGTCAGCTATGACATTAAGATATCCTTCGCCAAACTCCCAGTGAGTAGTCTGGTGTAAATTTCACTGTGCAGAAAGATGTAGGAGTCATGTGTGCTACCTGGATATCTGGCCACGAGATCGGTTATAATGTTGGAGGCATTGCTAATTACATGTATGTTCATGGAATGTGAATATTTAAGGTTTCGATAAACATACTCTGTGGCCGATGGTGGACAGATAGCTACATGTGTCCCATTGATGGCACCTATTACATCTGGGAATCGGGCAATCTGGTAGAAATCAAATTTTGTCTGTAGTAATTCCTGTGGGGTGTTGGGTAATCTTATGTACTGTTGAATTTTGCTCAGCATGGTATTGAGAAATGCATTGCAAAATTTTGAGAGAGCACTCTGTGGGACCCCTCCAGCTGCTGCTTTAACCCCTTGATAGCACCCTTAGGCTAATGGGTGCAGAAAGCATAATACCTGCACATGGGTGGGTATACTATTGGTCCTGTGTGTTGAGCTGCAGTATGGGTTGTAGATCAGCTATCAGGTAAAGTATCATGGCTGAGCTTAACCTGTACTTCTCATATATCTCCTTCTTTGTCTGGTTATAATGGGTAATGCGCACTCTAAAAATGTGCTCCTTTCTCCTCCTTCATCTCTTCAAACCTGCCAGGATCCTCATCCTCCTCGCCATCAAGTAGAGTACATCCATTGTAGAAAAGAGGTAATTCTGGGCTTCTTTATATAGGTTGCACCTGGTTACCACCTGATTTCCCTTTGTGGTAAATTGCACGTGCAAAAGGCCATTCTGCGAATATTTGATATTTGTGAATTGTTGATGCATTGCATTGTGAGACGGGATTCGATTTTGAGGATCACAATCTGAGATTTGCAAATCCAGGTTGCAATTTGCGATACGCAGATTGCGATTTGCAAACTCATGTCGCTATTTGTGATACGCAGAACGCGACCCGCAAATTCATGTTGCCGTCGCAAGGAATTACTATTTTAGCGTTTCCTTATATTTGCACTGCAAATGCCTTCCATACATCGTGAAAGGCATTTTTGCATTCGCAAACGGACGAATTTTGCGATTCACACCGTTTGCGAATGCAAAAAAGTTTTATACATCTGGCCCTATAATAGGCTCTAAATAGTCTATAGGTCTTCAGCTTGAGGATTCTTCAGCAGCTTTAGCTGGCTTTCCCTTATATCATCCACGCTAACAAGCTGCTCACCTTCATTGTAGAAGTTCTGTAGCATGGATAGAAAATCAAACATGGAGCTAAGATGACTCAGGTCCTTATAAGCATCTTTATCCAATGTGTTCAGTTTTACTCATTAGCTGCTGGTCCTCAAACCCCGGTGCTGAGCCTTTTTTTGGCTATTTGGGGTAGTTCACACTTAGGGCTCCCTAATGTTTTTGCCAGATAATATATCAATGTCAAATGTTAAGCCTTTCTTCACACAACCTGGGGATTCTAAAGGTACCAAGGGTTTGTGGATTACCCTAGAGGGGACTGAGAAAATATGTGAAATAGCAACATTTGGAGTTATTGGAGAAAAATAGACAAAAAGTGCTCCAGATAAAAGGGTCTGTATTTCCCAAAAAATGCATCCACCAATGGTTTGCAGTACTAAAGTCACCATCTTCCCCACTTTCAGGGACATGCAGAACTGAATCAAAAAGCCTAATTTTGTACCAGAGTTCTGGCATTTTTCTAAGAGGTAACCTCTTTTCCCTATTTTTGTGCCCTCAATCTAATTCCATTTTGTGGTGGAAACCAGTGCAAGCCCTGGAGTGATACAGAAAAGCTATAGAGTTCTCTGAACTAGACACAATTTCAAATTCAGCAAGAGGTCATATGTGTAGATACCTCAAGGTTTTCTCAAGAAAAATAACTGTTGAAATAAACAAAAATTGAAAATGAGTAGGAAAAAACAGCCATTTATGACAATATTTTCATCTGTAACGTTTGGTCACAATGGCTGATTTACAAATGTAGTATACCATTACGTCTGCTAGACATTTCTGATTAGGTGATATATCGGGTTTGTAGGTTTTCAAAGAATCCAAGGTACCCAGAGCCAACAACTTAGCTGCATCATACAATTGGTAATAACAAATGTTCTACTATTCAATAATCCCACTAGTCTCTCGATAAAAATGGTACCTCACTTGTGTGGGTAGGCCTAGTTCCTGCAACAGGAAACAGCCCAAAATGCAACATGGGCCCATCACATTTTTCCACCGAAAGCTGACCCTTTGTTCCCGTTGTGGGTAGCTCTAGATTTTGGACCCTAGCTCAGCGGGCACCTAGGGGAACCTAGCTAACCTGTTCAGTTTTGAAAACTAGACACCTAGGGGCATCCAGGGTGGGCTGATTTGCATGGCTCGGAACACATTTTTTGACACAGATCTCCTTGCAAACTTCAAATGTTAACTAAAAACACATTTTCCTCACATATCTGTGATGGAAAGTTCTGGAATCTGTGAGGAGACACAAACTTTCTTCTACTCAGCATTCCCACAAGTCTCCTGATACAAATGGTACCTTGTCACCTGCAAAAGGAAACTCCCCCAAACCCAACATGAACACATTGCATTTTTCTACAGAAAACTGACCCTTTTTTCCAATGTGGCGTGCTCTAGATTTGAACCCTACCACAGCTGGATCCTAGGGAAGCTTAGCCAACCTGTACATTTTTGAAAACTAGACAACTAGGGGTATCCAGGATGGGCTGTGGGTATCTCAAGATTTTGGACCCTAGCCTAGCTGTCACCTATGAAAACATAGCCAGTATGTATATTTTTGAAAAACAGACACCTAGGGGAATCCAGTGTGGGCTGCCCTGCATGGCTCTCACCACATTATTTGACCCAGAATTCTGTGCAAACCTCAAACGTTCCTCACTTATCTGTGATGGAAAATTCTGGAATCTGTGTGGAGACATAAACTTCCTTCCACCCAGCACCCCCCAGGTCTCCCAATAAAAATGGTACCTCACTTGTGTAGGTAGGCCTGTGCCTGCAACAAGAAATGGCCCAAAACCCAACATGGATGCTTCTCATTTTCCACTGAAAACTGACCCTTTTCTTCCAATGTGGGTAGCTCGAGGTTTTGGACACTAGCTCAGCCGGCACCTAGGGAAATCAGCCAACCTGTATACTTTTGAAAACTAGACACCTAGGGCTACTTATGGTGATCTGACTTGCTTGCCTCACATCTTGTTTTTTTACCCAGAATCCCTTGCAAACCTCAAACTTTAACTAAAAAAATACATAAGCCTCACATTTCTCCCTATCCAAGAACTTGATTGTGGGCAGTTCAATAGAACACAATGTGGTGCTCTGGGATAACTGGAGCTTCTTATAAACAAGCTCCTATGGGACTCCATTGTGACAACAATGAACTTCACCACAGGCCACAGATCCAGCTTTGTAGTGCTCACTGAACAGCTCTACTCCTGTGAAGAAATTGTCCACATAAAGGATATAACCTGTGTGAACGAGTGGCTAGACAAACTCACATACAATCTTTCCTGTGACCCCTTGCATAGGCGGGCAACCAACTGAGTTTACAGTGGAATCCTTCCCTATATACACTCTCAAGCTGTACACATAGCCAGTAGATCTCTCACACAGCATGTATAGCTTGATTCCATTGTGAACTCTTTTGCTCGCAATGTGCTTCCTGAACAGCGACGCCCTTTGTACTAGATGAAGGACTCATCAATGGCTATATTCTTCCCAGGAGTATAAATCTATTTAAAACTGGCAGAAAAATGTTCCACAACAGGCCGAATTTTGAACAACCTGTAATGGTATGGATGGTCTCAGGCCAATGCAGCAGAATTGTCCCTGAAATGTAGCATGCATTGCAATAGCAAAAAATGATTTCTGCTCATGTATGGTGCAAAGATGAGGGTTACACAAACCATGCGAGTAGACCTGTAGGACTAAAAGACTAAGGGGGTTATTACAACTTTGGAGGAAGTGTTAATCCGCCCCAAAAGTGACGGTAAAGTGGCGGATATACCACCATTATATCCTATGGAACTCGTAATACGGCTGGTGGCATATCTGTCACATTTGGGACGGATTAACACCTCCTCCAAAGTTGTAATAACCCCCTAATTTCTGCACTAACACCATTCTGAGCATCAGGCCCAAAAATATCTTCAACTCCTCCAGCTAAGTGGAATTTCACAGGTGTGCCCTAGAACAGGGGCCTAGAGTGCCTCCATGCTCCCTCAGAAATTATTTTCCACTCAGATTTGTTTGCTGCACAATTTGCTGAAGGAAGTCAACATTCAAAAATAGATGGACATAGTCAATTGGCAAAAAGTTGACTTTACATCCAGCGGTCCCAGTAAAAGGCAGAATTTGGGGCTGAACTAAATTGGGGGGCTACCAAGAGAGCAATCTGTTGCTCCTTGCCATCTCATGTGCTTGATCTCTGGGGTGGTTCAACCTGCTACTTTTGTCACGCTCCACAGACTGTGTTTGTCAAGGGACAACACAACTGTTATCATTGTGTCCCTCAGAATCGCTGGAAGGTGAGTCATCAAATGGGACTCCGCCAACTGAAAAATCACTTCCAGATTCAGTTTGATTGGCCTCTCCCTCAGATGCTGTCTCAGTATATTCTGTTTCAGTGTCTGGTCCTGCCTCAGAGATGTCCTCCATCACCTGAGTTAGGGCACTGGCAGCAATCATTCAGCCAGATACCGTCTCTGCTACTGGCTAAAACCATCCTTATAAAATACTTTCCTACGTAGAAGGCAGATATGTTGTTCTGAATCTGTTGGTGTGTGTGTGAGTGATGTTTGTAACAGTAAATAACATTGGTCATCTTACCTTGCCCTCGTCCCAAAGTCAGCAGGTTCTCCAAAGACACTAAACAAAAACAAAAAAAAGACATACTAATGCTTCACCTTGCCACACACTCATCATCAAAGTTTTTCATGCTGGTGGTGTCCAGTGTGACAATCACTTTTGGCGCTCCTCTTCCCATGACCTCCTCCTTCTATTCCCTCACTTTCACCCAACACAAGTGCCCCTCATCTCTCCTCCATAGTCCACCTCTCACATAAATTTGATTTGTTTGAAAGCGCTGGTAATGTTTGGAGCTACTTTATGGCATGAAAAAACTGGCACTAGACAAAGTCTGATTTTCCTCTAGCAGGAACATAATTACAAGAATTATCTTGACATTTTTATTGCTGCCTAAAAGCTGCAGACACACACACACACACACACATATATATATATGTACATATGTATATATATATAAGTTTCAGGGTAATCTTTAAAGTGGGGGCTGAGAAAAAGGAAGGATCAAAACAGTTGCGTTTCCCATGTTAATTCCCATAGGACCTTTGAGCACAATCACAGCCCAAACCACTGGATTGAATTACACTAAATTTGGCAGAAGGCTAGCATTCGGTACACAGATTGCGTTTACATTTATTTGGTGTAAATCTGTTCAGTAGATTTTGAGATATTAACAGGAAAGTAAATTTGTATATCTAGGGCTGCGGATCCTCCTTGACGACTTCACAATTATTAAGAGCTTGTGCACAGAGCTGTAGAGCTCTGATTGGCTGACAACACTTCAAACCAGGAAGTGTTGGCAGCCATCTTGGGGCTCAGCTTCAGCTGAGTCCCACAACAAAAGTAAAAAAGTTAAAAAAAAAGACAAGGGGCTAGGGTAGAGTCACCGTGACCCCTTAGCTCTGGTGCTGGGGTCCCAGAGTGACCCTCCCTCCAGGGCTTAAAAACACTTTAAAAAAAATTGAAGAAAAGCACGCTTGGGCTACTGCACTTGTTTTTTACAAGCCCCCGGGTGGGCCTGTTCCTGGGTCATTCATAATATCTATGCAGGGAGAGGCTGTGTTTTGCACTTTTTTGACCCCCCCCCCTTTTTCTCAGCCCCCGGTTGACAGATCTATCCAAAACATTTCATGCTGCAACAAGCATCACCAGCACATTTTTTGGGGAAAATTTTGTGAGGATTCGTAAAATGACAAAGATATAGACAAGTCAAAAAATTATTTTTCTATGGAAACATGGCCCTATTACTACCTACTAGTGACCATGATCCATGGCAAGGAAACCCTTTCTGGAATGCCTTGTTTGAAAGGGGAGACTCTCCTCTTTCAAATGAGGCCTTCCTGAAAGCTAGGGATGCCATTTTGGCCTTTTTTCCCCTGAACAGAGTAGAGAGGGGGCTTACCTGCTTGTGTCTCTGCATGTCTTTGTGACCTCACGGCAGGCCGATGTCACAGAGGGTGGGAGGGGGTTAGGAGAAATAAGGCAGCAATTTTGCATCTCCATCGGGCGGTAAAAAAAAGGAATCCTTTGGTGTTTTGCATCAAAGGATTCTTTAAAGCCAACCCTGGTGATGGCCAATGGAATTCAGATGTACCAGGGAGGCCATCACACTCACCAATAGGGTTAAAGAGATGGCACACATAAAAAAGCTGTTAAAAAAGTAGGTGCTAAAAAGTAGCCTTCTGATCACTGGATCCATCCGGATCTCATCTGATCTCCTTTTAATAATTTGAATATGTGCTGGTTTGTAAAGTAGCTGCATTACAAATGGTAGTTCACATATTTGTTTGGTTTAGGTCATATTCAGAGCCTGCCAGCTTATCAGGGATCAGAGGATTGGCTTTCCTAAACCTTGTGTAGGAAATTCCACCCTATTTAGAGATCCCCATCTGCCTGTCTGGGATCTCCATGTTGCGAAAGGAAATCCTTAATATCCCTTCAAAGCCTTGAGGTTTACTGAGCAGGAACCATGTTTAAAGGACCCAGTATCGTGTTTACTGGAAACAACCCATCAAAGAGTTTTCTTCCTGTACACAGGGGCCATTCCACACTTTCTTTATGTCCTTGCATGCATTTGTACGGCACACCTAAACATAAAAAATAAGTAATGTTAATCCCATTTTGAGAAGGTGGAACACCTTCACTATTACTTGGCAGCCTATTAGATGACTGTTAGGCAGGCCAGATCAGAGCTTTACACTGGTGAATCAAACAGGAGCCCATAACCTGCCCCCCTGAACTTACCTGAGACTAGTCCCCCAACTGGTCTAGGCCCTCTCATATACTTTGAGGCACCCACCTCTTCATCTGGTGATGGTCACACTCTTTCTAGCTTGCTTCTGCCTCTGCAGCTTTAGCCACTCATTCTCTCTGCTCTTCTATCTGTTGTCTCTCATTCTTTAGTCTTTAGCTTTGTGACTTTTTGACCCTTTCACCCTTACGTCTTTAGTGCCTTTGAGTCTTTGACTCATTTGCCTCTCACTGTTTTAACTCTCTTTGCTTTATTAATTTGTGGCTTTTGCTCCTTTCACCCTCAGCTCTTCTGTGCCCTGTCACTCTTTGATTTTTATCAACTTTTACCCATTGGTACATTTTGCCTTTTAACAACTTTTGGTACCCTTGGTGCCTGCTTCACAAGCTTAGTTTTTTCCTTGACTCTTCCCCTATTCATTACCTGTCCTTCTTGTTACCCCACTAAATTCCTCCTACAGCCTCCTACAGCCCCCTATGCTCCTTTCCCTCCCAAAACCTACGTAATGGCATAAAGCAGGGGCCAGACCCGGCTCCCAGGAACTTACCTAAGAGCAATCCCCTTACTGGTCTTGACCTCCTAGACCCAGCTCCTGCACCTTAAGGCTCCATCTTCTTCACCTGCTGACACTTACATGCAGTCTCTCTCTTGTGCCTTTGCACCTTCTAAATCTTGCTCATTTTACTCTACATTCTTTTGCCTCTCACTCTTTGCTCTTTTGCTTTGTGCTTTTATCTCTTGGTACCTCTTTGCCCTTTGTAACCATTGTTTCAATGATCCTCCTTGCTGCACTGTTTTTACCACCTCCCAACTTCTACGCACCTTCAATCCTCCTGCACTCCATAACTGTCATTTCTGCACTCCTGCTCAGCATTCCCAATGCCCCTAGCACTGATGCGCAGTGGACATTTGCAGCAAGCACCCAAAAGCAACACCAAAATCAAGCCTGTCTGTCCTCATCCTTGACTGGATTCCACCCAGCACCACCCAACCTGGTACTACCACCCACCCTACACTGCTCCACAGCATTCTTCCAGAATCTCAGCCTTGGATGCACATCCCAAGGCTGATGCCACACCAAACCACACAACATAGAAGGAGCCTTTGTCTGTAGCTCAAGCCATTTTGCATGCAACAATCCACCCATCACTGTCATAATTCTGTAACTCACACAACCTAAACCCAGCACAGTTCCTGCTGCTACTAGCAAACACATAACCCCAGATAAGTTATCACATATGCTCCTTAATATTTGCTTACTCAGCAAATACATCACAGAAATCTGGAAGATCCTGGACAACAGTGCCCTGGACCTCCTCTTCCATACAGAAACATAGATGGCTGCTGAATCATCACCCAGCATCACCATGGCCATTCTAACAGGATACAAGATCACACTACAGGTCCATTGGTGTTATTCTCCAAGAAAAGGTCAAATGCTCTACATCCACAGAGGATGCAAACATATTCATGGAGTATCCAAACTTGAAAAAGTGATTCACAGCAACAAACACCCTGAATGGAACCCTCATCTATTGACCATCTGAACCAAAAACAACTTTCAGCGACAACACAACAGACATCATTGCCTCCTTAACATTGGCTCCAAAGCTTACATCCTACTAGGACACCTCAATTTGCCAGCAATGCTCTCCTCAAAAGCCTAGAAAACCCGAGACTGACTCAACACATCACCAGATACCCACTTTACAGTCTGGGTGTCTTCATCACCCAGAACAACATCAAGCAGCATCAAAATCACCACTACCACACCTCTCACTGGACAGACCATGCCATCGTACACTTCAAAATCAACATACCTTGTCGAACTGTATCTGTTGCCACCAGCCTGGACAGATGCTGTTGGAGATGCGTCTTGGATGCTAACTGGTCCCACACCCTGCAAAGGTACCAGCCCCACCCCACCTATGATCTAAACAGTGAAGTCAAACAGCATGGTGAATGTATTATAGGACGCACCAACTCCTTGCAGCCCGCAAACACAACACCCAAAGAAGAACCCAGAGGCAGACCAGCTAGTATATCAAGCAACTTTACTCAACTAAAAAACAATAAAAACTGTAAGGAAGATGGAGAACAAACCACAAAGAATCAAACAAGTAGACTTGCAAAGCAATACTTAGATGCTATCACCAGCAGATCAAAGATACCAAAAAGGAAGCCCTAACCAAGTGCAGAGACAACAGTTCCAATAGCTGTAAAGAAATCTTTTAGGTTTTCAGAGTTCACCATACCTACTTCCATCATTAACAGCATAACCCTCTTGCAAGACCTGTGCAATATTCATTCAGAATCTGTCATCATCAAAATCAAAACCATCTGCAACAACCGCAACCCTCAACCTAAACCATGCAGTTTGTCCTCCAGTCGCCTACCAATTAACCACCGTGCTAGCACCCCGACAACCTGAGAACAAATCATAATGGATGAGACAGTGAAAATCATGTGGACCACCTACTCCAGGGCACCAGCGGACCTTTGCCCATAATATATATCTACAACATGGGCACCTACGCAATCAATAAACATTTGAGTGCCTGGAAAAACGTAGCGGTCAAAACACCCCTAAAGAAACAATTGGCACACCTCACCTAACTAGCAAACTACTGTCCATTGTCCATGGTACCCTACCCAGCCAAAGTCATGGAAAAAGCCCTTACCTAGCAACTCTCTTACTACTTAGATGCACACTAATTCCTAGACACAATGCAATTAGGCTTCAGACCCAATCACAGCACCAAGGTAGCCCTCATCACAACAACTGACGACATCAGGATGATCCTCACCAAGTAGAGACAGCGGCCTTCATCCTGCCTCACGTCTCAAAGGCTTTGGACACTGTATTTCACTCCACCCAGATTACAAGATTACAGAAAACTGGCATCCAAGGATCCACTCTCAAATGGCTCTGATCCATCCTCACAGGAAGGACACAAAAAGACAGTATGCAACCCTACATGTCGAAACCCAAGAACCTCATTTGTGGAGCTACCCAAGAATCATCTCTCAGCCCAACCTTATTCAACATCTGCATGAGCCCATGAGCTGACCTCATCAGATCTCACAACATTAACATACAGTTCTTCTTATCAGATAGGACCCCTAAAACAAAACTAAGTTTGTCACCTGCATGATCTCTGTAGTAACCTAGATGAGATTCAACTGCCTCAAACTCAACTCAGACAAAACTGAAGAAACGATCTTCAGAAAGAAAACCTCAGCTTGGGATTCTACTTCATGGTCAGCAGACCTTGGCGCCTCACCTAACCCCACATCATAAACTTAGGAATCATTCAAGACAAGAAGGTTGACATGATAGCATAGGCATCAATTCACCAAAGTGCCAGGGTAGTGGAAGTGGCAACAAATACCCTTTGAACTCAATTACATCCGTGGAAATAACATCATATGACTCCTGATATATTTTCCAGGAAGGCATGTCACATGACATAACCTCACAACAATTAAGGATTTGTGTAGGATAGTATCACAAACTACCGTAAAGTTGCCCTGTTTGCTGCTTTGCATTATTTCGGATGACACATGGAGGTTCCTAAGCAATTACTCATGTGTTTTGATGCAAATCCCTGCCTACAAACATTGGTAGACGGGAACTTGCACCAAAATCATACGCCTCTTGGAGACGGGAGAATTTTTTTGCACATATGCAAAATGGGAAACACCTCAAAGCACAGTTTTTATACTAGACGGAGCTCTGCACTCTGGCACAAGGGTAGGTACAGTGGCTCATGGTGCATAGCTGCTAAAAGTGCACCAGCGTACTAATAATGTGACATATCTTATTAGATATGACAGAATGTTTCCCTCCTCCTTGACACAGGGCAATACAACATCTTTAGTCCACATTGCCTTATGTCAATGAATAGTAAATCTGGGCCTAGGTCACACACATTCTCACTCACTACCTTTCACTTGACTTTCATTCATTTTTACTCATATACACATGCTTACACATACAGTAACATTCTCACCAATATGCACACTATCTCTCACTTAAACACAATCTCACCTGCAAGCATGCATATGACATACATTTAAAACCATTTTTATTTACTAAAGCTGGCACCATAGATTCTAAGTGTGCTCCATTATTTATTACACTAATAGTGAATAATAGTGAATATTAGAACATTCGAATGTTGGCATGTCCATTGAAGACAATGGACTGCTGCGGGCTTTTACAGGCCGGTAAAAGCCCACAGCGCCAACATTCCAATGTTCGCTTTGTTCACAGCAACAGCTGTGAACAAAGCCTCACGGAGCCCGAGGGGATTTAAATCCCCTCGGGCTCCGTGAACATTTTTTTTTTTTAATAGAACATTCTGCCCTGTGTGCAGAATGTTCTAATAGCCTTAGAACCCGCCGTAGCGGGCTCTACCGGCTATTAAAGTCCCTCTCCCTTGTTAAATGCCCTCGCCTTCGGCTCGTGCATTTAACGCAGGGAGCGGGCCTTTAATAGCCGGTAGAGCCCGTTACGGCGGGTTCTAAGGCTATAATAGAATATTATTCACTATTTGTATAATGCAAAAGAGACAGATATTAAGGAATGCAGAGCCCTCATGTGTTCTTCGCCCTGATTTTGCCATCCCTGAGTCCAGAGACCACAAAGGCAGTGCCAGAGGTCACAAGGTGCAAGCCAGTGGTGATCCTTGAATAACATCCATGCACGGCAGCCCAAGCAAACACAAGGACCTCCACCTATTTTCATACCATGAGGATGCTATGAAAAATCTTCAAGTGGCTACAAGAGAACACAAGAAAAATTGTCACACAAATAATCAATTTTCCTGTCCTGGGTGTAATTGCTTAATGTGGAACCTAAAGCTCGAATTCAGATGAATTGGACATTTTCAAAGGGATTTAAATTGAAAGGGGGAACCCACCAGGGCTAATTGTTGTCTCCCCTGATCTTCACAATAGCCATCGGGCCAATGGCCACATCGATAGGCAAGGATATAGTACTTTGTGGCCTTCGATGGGACCCTGACTGGAGGACATGAATCTCGGTATGTGCAGATGATAAATTTGGAAGACACAGAAGACTCTCCCTAGAGTGTTAGATTACCTCAAACTCTTAGGGGTCACGCATTCTAAATTTGGAAGACCCAGAAGACTCTCCCTAAAGTGTTAGATAACCTCAAACTCTTAGGGGTCACGCAGGAATCTGCATTATCTGTCACAATTAGGTGGCCCTTCCACTCGCTGCTAATGTGGTACACCAAATCAGATGTGGAACTATGCCCATTGTTGTGACCCGCAAGCTTTTACATACCTAGGAATTTATATCCCAACAGATCAGGATCTATTTCTTCAACAGAACTTGTTCAGCCCTATAGAATCGATGTGAGATGGTGGAACAAACTCCTAATTTGCTGCTGGAATGGACGGCATTATACAAGCTGATTTGCCTGCCCAAATTTCTGTATGTGCACCAAAATATTCCCTATGTGGTTCCAGACAGCTTCTTCCAAACTCTAGATGGACGCACATTAGTCTATGATGGGTGGGCAACCATGATCGCCCTATCCACCTTGACGAGATGGCCCACATGGTGTGGGTGTTATAGCCCCATTCTCAACTTTACTACTGGGCTGCACAGTTGTTGGTAGACATGACTTCGCTGCCTCTAGTTTGCGGGACCCATTGCTGATAGCAGACCTGTGGGCGATGGACCCAAAGGGATATGTGCAAATGTTTTACATAGGGAGGGGCAAGGCTTCCTGACCCCCACCATCCCCTGATCAACATGGTTGTAAAGAGCTGCAGGCAGGAAACCAAGGCCTTGGACTGGAATGACAAACTGGTGCTGGAAACCCCCTTGTAGAACTCAAACCACTTGAGAAGTCTTTGAGAGATAGAGGGCTATATTAAATGGAAAATAATAGGAGACATTTGGTGAGGTGAGTAGGTGATTCAAATCCAGAACTACACGTAGGTTATGAACAGATGGGGAGTCCATTTTTAAGGTGTCATCAAATTTGACATATAGTACAAGGGTATAGAGCCTGCTTGACCAAAAGTAGAGGATAAGACCCCTTGAGGTATTGAGTACTGCATTGTATGTTGCCATCTGGATCAGGTTGGTAAACAGTTTCTTGTATCAAGAGAGAGTTTATGACTCACACTGTATGGCTGAAGAACCTGGTCATTCTTGTCCACTTTGCCCATGTAATGGTTGTAATCACTTATACAGGTAGGTTTGTGAACTCCAGCCATCTGATCCCAAACCGTGACGGTGGAAGTGTTCTCATCATGAATTGTAGTGAGCATGTATACATCATACCTATCCAAGACTGTGATGGAAACGTCTAACATTACTCGTACTATATTTAGACTTTTGGTCTAAGTTTAGACCGAAAGTCTAAACTTAGACCACAAATCTAACTTTACTACGAGTAAAGTGAGACTTTAGGTCTAAGTTTAGACCGAAAGTCTAAACTTAGACCACAAATCTAACTTTACTACGAGTAAAGTGAGACTTTAGGTCTAAACTTAGAATTTTGGTCTAAACTTAGTCTTTTTATCTAAGTTTACTTTTGTGAATTTGGCCCGAAGACTGGGGGATGGAGTGTCGGTACCCCGGAGAAGTAGGAATTACAGCAGGTCTCAGGATGAGCCAACTGAAGCTACTCTACAGGACATATTACACTAGAACCCCGTTATTCTGAATGGGAAGAACTAAGAATGATCAATGCCTATGGGTACCCTACTCCACACAATATGTGAATGTCTAAGAGTCCATGTGTACTGGAGTAATGTAGCCTTAAAGACACTCCACTGTGCTGTTAGTCAGGTGACTCTCCACCTGCAGTTTATGTCTCTATGTATCTTGGGAGAACAATCCCTTGACTGCTATTCCCTTCTTCTTGGTAATATTACCTTGATGGTAGCTCAAAGGGATTTAATTAAATATTAGGGGTCTGCAAGACTGCCATCCATGCAGGAATGGGAGAACAGCATAGATTGGTGTAGGAGGGGCCAAAGGTCTGGCTAATCAGACAATGGGATGTCCTGGAAAATTTGAAAAGATCTGTGGCCTATGTGATGCGATGGATGAGGTAGCCCCTACAAGTGATTAGTGGGAGGTGAAGATATTGGGCAGTGAAAGAGGTGAGAGGTTTGCAGGGAATGGAAGGGGAAGTATTTATCTCTGCTATGGGTGTTTCTATGTGGATGTGCCTTCGACTCAAACCTGAGATCAACTAGATTGACTTAGACTATGATGATAACTCAACAACTTACCTCTCGACATTGATGTTTGTATGTTCTGTTGCATATTCACGTGTGTAAATTCAATAAAAAAATATGAAACACTGTCATAAAAGCCCTGATAATCAGCAGAAGATTATGGCAACGCACTTCATACAGGACTCAACAAACAGCTCCTGAACCATCTAAAACACTGCAACAAGATTCATCATCAACCTACTCCACCACACTCACATTACCCCACACCTGAAAGAACTTAATTGGCTACCCATACATCCAGTTCAATGTCTTCACACACACATACAAAACTCTACACAAAACAGGCCACACCTAACTCAACAACCACATATATTTCCATGAACCACCCAGGTCCCTCCACTCAGCCAGACTCCTTCTAGCAAACTTACCTTACATACATAAAAACAGAGTCAGAGGCTGTCTTCTCCTACATATCCCTAAAAGCAAATACCAACTACCACAGCACACCAGAGACTCCTCATCACTTCTTGAGTTCCTCAAGAGACTGAAGACCTGGCTCTTCAAATTAGTTTATATGGGAGACAGGTACCCACACACCTAGAAAGCGTCTGGGTACCCTCATGGATGATTAGCGCTCCGTACAAATAGGCAAAACAGAACATAATATACCAGTGGAATCTCTATTGGTGTAAACCTGGTACTTAGACTCTAATTACAGTGGGGTTACACGAGGCAGAAACACTGTTGATTTAAAGTGGGGCTCCTACGCAGTGAAACTCTAAACATCTGAAATCCTTAGGGGAACCCTTTTCTATCACTCCCTCTAATACCATGATCCTGTCATGAGACAATGTTTGTGCATTGTCTGTATGGTGAAAAACAACACACTTCTTATGGCTCCCATAATGCACTAATTTCTAATATTATTACACTGACTATATTTTACAAGACTCAGCTCTTTAGACACTGATAATGAAACTGCCATAATCTATGAGGGCAAGTGGAATACAGGATATGTAGCTCATATTGAGGGCTTATTAAACATGCTGCTTCAAATTCCTGAGGATGGGTCTTTCATTCACAGAGGAGGGAAAAGAATGAATAATCTATCATAACCTTGAAAAAAAAGATCCTGATTCTTTGTAATCCCTAAATAGCAATTAAAGGAAAGCCTTGTCATATTAAACAGATCCCATGTGCTAGCAGATGGTGTAAAAGTAAATGATCTGATTCCAGATCAGCCAAAAAAGACTCATTCTGCACTTTTGGGGCTATGATAATTCTCAGATAGAGAAACAAGACGTATTTACCAAGGGAACGAAAAGAGCTTCTGCTGCTAACATTTAACAAGACTGGAGTGCAAGATTTTTCTTAGGCAAAATGTTCTCTAGAATATGGATTAAACAACCAGGTCTGACTGATATTTTTCACACCTATCACATATGCAAGTGGATGTTATTTCAAAATTAGAAATTGTACAAACTAAACTGCAAACAATGACCAAAGATGTAAAAGCAATTTAACAATACAATATTTTGAAACAAGTGGTTCGAATATCTGTGACAGTCTACTAGACTGTCAATAACATATTTTTTCATGTCACTGCTGATCACTCTTCAAAATAAATCACTGCCTTCTTTCTGCAAAAGGAAATTATAGTGTCAACATTTAAGTCTTTTCATTGCTAATATCCAACCATACCCTGAATATAGTGATATTCACAATCAAAATAGCAGAAACATCTTGTAGACATACATTAGCTAGATCCCTCTTTGACAACCTGAGATGTTTGTTGCACATACAAAGGTACATGTTAAAGCATCTGTATGATGAATGAATGCGCTGATACCATTGTTAACTCAATCCAATACAGGTTAGATTGATAGTCAATTTAGCAATTTCAAGTTTGTTACTTGTGCTTTCAATGAAAATATCTTATATCTCTGGATTTAAATGGAAGGATGTAAGACTTTTCAATGTCTGTACATAATTATGGAACTAGATAAAATAAAGACAGTCTGGAAGGAGATGAAGATGCTGACATTATCATTAAAAATGGTATACAAAGGCCAGGAAAGCAAACATTGAAACATAACAATTATTAGCAGACACAAAATATCAACCTAGGATCAAAACCTGATAAAATTATACTTATTCAGTTAGGGAAACATAGGGCCTCATTTAAGAGGTCTGTGCCGTACAACAGTGTAGTAACTGCCTTGCTTTGCCACCCTGCATCACCAGGAAAGGCATAAAAGAACCATATCTGCAAGATATGTCCCTTTTTTGTCCTCTCCCCCTGCGGTGACACACACACTGCTGCACAGCACCAACACAAGCAGCCTTGCACCACGGTGCAAGGAAGCCTGCAGTGTGGGGATGATTGCTTTTGTGCAGGAAAGAACACCGTCCAGCACAAAAACAATCATATTCTGCAGCACACATAGAAAGAGTAAAAATGGCTAAAAATACAAATAATTCTCCCTCCTTGCATTATTCTTATGCCACCCTTGAGGTGGCACTAGGAGTCTGATGCATTCCCCGAATTCTGAATCTGGGAATGCTTCAGATTCCTTCTGGTTCCATGGGTGTTGTGTGGGAATACCACGACCAACACCCATTGAAGGCCTCTTTCACGCAGTGTTATGCATGAAAGGGTTCCATATTTACACAGCCATGGAAAGCCATGCAAAGTGGTTTTGCGGGGCTTGTAAATATGGGCTGGGACACTGCACCACCGAAGCATTAAAAAAAAGACACTCGGGTGGCTCAGTGTGCCGCTAGGGCCTCGTAAATGAGGTCCAGGGAGTCCTAATTAGGAGATATACAGAAATACATGCAATAATTTTAAAGGCTGGAATAACATTCATCATCTGGTATTTTCACATGAAATTCCACCATTTGTGAGTAAGACCCGTCAGAATGAAGAATAACTGTGCAGAGATGAAATTACCATGCAAGTGTCCACATAGTATTCATTATTCTGAAGGGTGTAATGCTCCCATTTACCACCTACTCTATGCAGGTGGTAAGTGGGAGCTGTGGCTTCCCTGTCAGACTGGAAGTGCAGGGGAGGGAACTGGAAGAATAGTTTTGGCAAGAAAAAGAACTTCCTGCTCACCTCGCCCAAAAAGATTGGCAGGGACTAGGGGACAAGGTGCAGCTGCTGTTTCAGCTAAACCCTCAAGATTTTACTAGCTGGAATTTCCAGCCAATTGATGTTTCCACACGAGAAAGACAAGGGTATGGGAACAGTGTCAAAATTTTGGAAGTTAATCTGAAAAAATACATGTACAGGGAGTGCAGAATTATTAGGCAAATGAGTATTTTGACCACATCATCCTCTTTATGCATGTTGTCTTACTCCAAGCTGTATAGGCTCAAAAGCCTACTACCAATTAAGCATATTAGGTGATGTGCATCTCTGTAATGAGAAGGGGTGTGGTCTAATGACATCAACACCCTATACCAGGTGTGCATAATTATTAGGCAACTTCCTTTCCTTTGGCAAAATGGGTCAAAAGAAGGACTTGACAGGCTCAGAAAAGTCAAAAATAGTGAGATATCTTGCAGAGGGATGCAGCACTCTTAAAATTGCAAAGCTTCTGAAGCGTGATCATCGAACAATCAAGCGTTTCATTCAAAATAGTCAACAGGGTCGCAAGAAGCGTGTGGAAAAACCAAGGCGCAAAATAACTGCCCATGAACTGAGAAAAGTCAAGCGTGCAGCTGCCACGATGCCACTTGCCACCAGTTTGGCCATATTTCAGAGCTGCAACATCACTGGAGTGCCCAAAAGCACAAGGTGTGCAATACTCAGAGACATGGCCAAGGTAAGAAAGGCTGAAAGACGACCACCACTGAACAAGACACACAAGCTGAAACGTCAAGACTGGGCCAAGAAATATCTCAAGACTGATTTTTCTAAGGTTTTATGGACTGATGAAATGAGAGTGAGTCTTGATGGGCCAGATGGATGGGCCCGTGGCTGGATTGGTAAAGGGCAGAGAGCTCCAGTCCGACTCAGACGCCAGCAAGGTGGAGGTGGAGTACTGGTTTGGGCTGGTATCATCAAAGATGAGCTTGTGGGGCCTTTTCGGGTTGAGGATGGAGTCAAGCTTAACTGCCAGTCCTACTGCCAGTTCCTGGAAGACACCTTCTTCAAGCAGTGGTACAGGAAGAAGTCTGCATCCTTCAAGAAAAACATGATTTTCATGCAGGACAATGCTCCATCACACGCGTCCAAGTACTCCACAGCGTGGCTGGCAAGAAAGGGTATAAAAGAAGGAAATCTAATGACATGGCCTCCTTGTTCACCTGATCTGAACCCCATTGAGAACCTGTGAGACATAAAAATACGTATGCTGCTATAAATATCTCCTTTCTGCTAATCACAGTTCATCTAGGTGAAACATTTCAAGAAGGATTACAAATCTAATTCTCGCTTTAATTTTGTAAACAGAAGCTGTAAATGTTCACCATGATCAGCCTTTCATCTTGGCAGTTAGAATTGTGGCATCACAATTGAAAAGAAATAGGTTAGTACAGGTGACTGGCGATGTCACTACTGGAGAGTAATAAGTTAATTAAAGTTAGTTTTCTATAGGGGGATTGGTGGGGCCCATTTGCTGTGTAATAATTATTAAGGTGCTCTCACTTTTAAACAAATGGTTATAAATATCAGGTTTATGTTGAATAGAGCCTTTTAGTAACAGTGTTTCATCTTTGTCTCGCTAAGCTCTAAGTTGAATCAGTTTTAAAGTATTTTGTATAGATTCTTTTGGAAGGGCATGTGTCAACTTTGATTACTTACTGACAAAACAAGCTGAATGTTTTATTAGAGGATACCATGTTATGATTTATTAATATGCATTTGTACCATGCTCACTCACTCACAGCGGAATATTCTTGCGCAATCGAAAGGTATTTCCAAAAAAAGACTGACACAAGTACGGAAGCAGTAAAATTGATGCTTAATTAGTGGATATTCAAGATTATCGCATTTTTCTGAAATTTCTTATGTTGGACATAATGCATAGTTTGTTAGGGAGATTGGTCCAAATCCATTATGCAAGATCAGATATGGAGCTGGCTACTGTTCTTGCTCTCTGGGTTGGGTTAAGGTTGAGTGCATGCCAAGTAAAGAGATGTAAGAGCCCCACTTTGTCCTGATACTAAGATGGCAAGGATCTTTACAGTAGAGAGCCCTATAGACATGGCACAGTGTTAGACCTGTAATTCTTAGGGTTGTCTTCTTCCAGAGTTGATACCTCTTTCTCCCCATTCATTTTTGTTGGCCTTAGGACCCTGTGCACTTTTCCACTGCTAACCAGTGCTAAAATACTTCTACTCACTCCCCTAAACAAGGTACAAGTGCTTACACCTATTGGCATATTTAATTTACTAATAAGCCCCTAATAAAGTGGTTTACTATATACCAAAGGCCTGTAAATTGAATGCTGCTAGTGGACTGCAGCACTCAATGTGCCACCAATTTAAGTAGCCCCTTAAAACACTCCTGAGGCCTGCCATTTCAGACTGAATGCAGTTTTAAACTGCTAATGCAAATATGAACCCTTGCCAATCCTTAAACTCCCTTTTTATTGCATATACGGCATCCCAAAGCCCTCAGTAGCCCATAGGGCAAGGTGGATTGTAATTAAAAGGTTGGTCATGTACTTTTACAGTTTACATGTGCTTGTAGTTCAAAACTCCTATTAGGGTAACATTGGGTTGCCTTATCACATTTAATATGTGCTAATGTTTGATTGGGAACGGCATTTCATGTTTGATATCTAGGAAATTATAATTAAAAATCCTCTTAAATGGTAAAGTTGTATTTTAAATTACATCTTTGAAACTGCCACTTTTAGAAAGTTGGTAGTTTTCTACCTTGACCATTTGGAGCCAGCTGCCTGTCTTAGGTTACATGGCTGGGTGTAGTTGGCAGCCAGATTTTGTGAATTCCTCCCAGACAGTCACACAACAGAGGAATTAGTTAGGCCTGAAAGGGCCACCTGCTGGCACAATAGGGGCCAGGTTGAGCACAGCCCCATTTGCAAATCAATAGGCTGTGCTGTGCCTTCAGACAAGGGGCTTGTTACCAATGCATTGCCACTGAGCCAGCTTGAAGTCAGGGTAGAGGAATGAGGAAATTCCTAGCACTTCAAAGAGAAGCCTATAGAAATGCCTCCTACTTAAGATGGCACCAGGTAAAACATGGCCCTCAGACATACTTTTCAGGTCACTTTCTGGCCCTGCTGAAGGACACTTAGAGGATTGCCTGCTGCTGTGCCTTCTGTTTACTCCACAAGACTGCTTTTCTGTACCTGGAAGGACTGCTTTACTGTCTGGAGGCTGTCTTGAACCCTCAGAGGCCTTAGCTGCTGCTTGAGCACTGTTTCATCACTTGAACCCAAGACTACCAGAGTGACTCCAAGGGCTAGTTTATTGGCCTCTGTTCAGAGCCACAGGGACATAAAAGGCTCCCACCATCTTGAGCTCACACGTGGACCCAGCCTGCCAGCCTGAATAAGTTATAATGCCCCAAACAGGCTGGCGGTGCTCCCAAGGGCATTCTGACCGCGGCGGTACAGCCGCGGTCAGAAACGGAAAACCGACGGTGTACCCCGGTTTTCCGCTGCCCTGGAGAATCCTCCATGGCGGCGCAGCTTGCTGCGCCGCCATGGGGATTCCGACCCCCATACCGCCATCCTGTTCCTGGCGGTTTTGGCCGCCAGGAACAGGATGGCGGTATGGGGTGTCGTGGGGCCCCCGTAACAGGGCCCCACCATGATTTTCAGTGTCTGCCATGCAGACACTGAAAATTGCGACGGGTGCAACTGCACCCGTCGCACTCCTTCCACTCCGCCGGATGGAGCCGGCATCCTTGTGGAAGGGTGTTTCCCGCTGGGCTGGCGGGCGGCCTTCTGGCAGTCGCCCGCCAGCCCAGCGGGAAACCCAGAATACCCGCGGCGGTCTTGTGACCGCGCAGCGGTATTCTGGCGGCTCCCGCCGGCCCTGCGGATACCGCGGCCGGCGGGAGTCAGAATGACCCCCTAAGTCATTTGTGATGAAGACCGGACCCAAATTAGCAAAAACGAAAAAAATTGTTTTAGACGGGCATGAGATACTCAAGGTCCCACATTTTACGTATCTGGGGGTCCCCATTGATGAAGATTTTAATTGGAAATTTTTAGTTAATATAAGTTCAATACAATTCCAAAAAGCCATTGAAGCAGTTTTTAGGTTCGCGAAAAGACTCCGACATAAACCTGTTAAGGAAATGATGACTGTCTTTTCCTCTAAGTGTCTTTCTATTGTGACATTTCGAGCCGGGGTTTGGGGGTATGTAGAATGTACAGGACTTCAGACTATAGAAAATACATTTTTAAGAAGGTTATTAGCAGTCCCTCAATCTACACCAGTAAAGTTCTGTCACAAAGAGGTAGGTTTGAGATACATATCTAGCTATATAAAACTTCAACCTGTAATATTGTGGGTTAAAATCTGGACTAAGCCAGAAGTGCTTTTATGTAGAAAGGTGATACAGGACTGTCTCCTCTTGTCACGATTTCTGGATATACCCTGGCTTAGATATGTCTATCTCTCTCTCCTATCCTTAGGATTAGGGGAATTTTTTCTTAAACCAGACACCCTAACAAGACAGGACATTAAGAAGGTTAAAGACATATTCTGGCAGAAAAATCAGGCCATGGAGTCAGCATCTGGTATAATGAGACTATGGACGAGGTATGAGACTCAGCAACTTCAACCAAAGCTGTATCTGACCATTATTAATTACGAGCGACAAAGGTTTTTACTCACGAGGCTACGTTTAAATATTTTACATTACTTTGTAGCATTTCCAGTATGTGGAACCTGGTTCAAGAACCTCCCTACCTGTCGCTGCGATGGAAAGACACCTCAGAGTACATTACATTTTATGCTTTTTTGCACTTTATATGTTGTTACAAGAAAAAGGTTTTAACGCCCGTTATTTTTGTCTAATAGTATTAGAACTAGCCAGCTTGCTTATTCCCACTTACACGATCTGGGAAATATGGACATAATTCATGCCGTGTTAAATTTCATACATGCTGCTCATGGTATTCGGAAAATCTATTAATAACGTTTTTTAGAAATTTTAATGATTGAGAAATTTGTATGTTTTATTTATTTGATGTCTTTTACGGTCTCTTTGCACCGAATAAAGTAAAGTAATGAATGAATGAATGAAAGTCAACAATTGAAACAGTCCCGCCTGACTGGGCCCAATACAGGTTCCATAACCAGTAACCACCTCCAAATAGTGTACAGTGACTGATCCAACATGCAAACTATGAAATGCCTCAAATAGGGACCCCCTAAATATATGAGAAAGGTGTAGGGCGAAAAGTAAGTGGGAATGATACAACATACCCCAAGACTAGGTATAATCCGAAATCCCCAACATTTCTTATAGGGTCCAGAAGCTCCTGAACAAACAAAGATCTTGAAATGGGATTGTCAAATCCACATAGATTATGTGCTACAGCCAATAAGCATGGCCCTGATAAGCCTGGGTAGACCAAGAAAAGAAACCACAATAATGGCAAAGTGCGGTGACAATACAGATGTTAAAAAACATCTCATTATCTTACAAGGACACAAGATATGCTCATTATGCAGTGCAGATGGAAGAAAGTGAACTGCAGAGCAATTGTCCTATATAGCTAAGAATCTGCATACATGAGTGACTACAAGCGTGCTTGGATATCACTATTACCAAACTTTGATATATATACACATATACACCTTTATTCACTGATAAACATGGCTTACAGGGACGTTATAGTCATGCTTTGAATTTATTCACACCAAACCATAGAAATTCAGCAGTTATAGTTAGAGTTATTCTATAACTTGCGCCCTAAGGTAACAATAACTCTCGCCCATGCCATGCACAGTTTTGTCTTCACTAACTTGACTACTAATGTTCACTGATATTTTTATTGAAGTTATAAAAGTTTTGTGAGTGCTGTAATATCTAGGTTAATAAGCAGTGCATGGCGAGGGCTCAAGTCATAGTTACCTCAGGGCGCGACCAACCCCGCGCCACTTAGGATGATAAATGACCTGAAAAATTGAAAAAAAATTATTTGACAAGTAGAAAGAGTGAGATCACTTTCAGTATCAACCTTAAATATTTCAAGTTCAAAGAATTTACCGCTCACAAATGACAACTAACCCACCTGGACTGGAACCTTAAACCTTCTGTGTGAGGGCCTGAGAATTTAACCACTAGGTCACAGCTAACTCATTAATATGCAGTGTCAAGACATCTCTACGACAGTCAATCCAAAAATTGTGATGGGTAAAAAGAATTGAATGTTCCATCACTATCAATGTTTAACATTCAAAACATCAGTAAATAAACATACACATTACCATGAGATACCAGAATTCAAACCTTTAACCTGCTGACTGATATGCATAAAGCTGTACCAGTAGACCTGAGGTGACCCCGTTCTGCTGTGCATCAAAAGTCAAATATAACATTCCAATCATATATCTTGCTAGTGTGATGCAGTAGTCATTGTATGGAGAGACCATTGCAATGACAATCTCTCTCCCTCTCTCTCTCTCTCTCTTTACAGGATGGAAGAGAGAGAGAAAGAGAGAGAGAGAGAGAGAGAGAGAGGGAGAGAGAGAGAAAGTGAAAGGACTGCAGGGGAAGCCTCAAGCCTCAAGACCCCCATGGTCCTAGCTAACTCCCAGTGTCTTGCAGAAGTCAGCATTACTCCTGCATGCAGGGAGCTGCTGCAAATAGCAGCTCCCTGCGTGTGCAAGCAATGTTTTCATCTACTTCCTTGCCCGCATGTTGCCGGAGTGCTTGTTTGCCAAGCAAAAACAAACAGCTACCTCCCAAGGGTAGTCACCCAGAGAGATAGCAGAAGCCAGCCATTTGTGGTGGTAGTCCACAGGGCCATGTATCGCTCCAAGAGGGGGGCACATGGACCCCTTCGTCATTGCATATTGTAGCCCGGGGAGGTGGCAGTTCCCAGGGCTCACGGGGTCTGAGTTCCCCCATCTAATTTACTACACTGGGCTCCTGGAGCCTGCCTATGGTCCACCTAAGCCCCCCTCAATAATTTATTGTAGCCCCAGGGAGATGGTTGTTCCCAAGACCTGCGGGGTCCAAGGGCCCCCAATTATTTTCTATTACTCGCTCCAGAGACGTGGTGGTCCCTGGGGCACGGAGATCAAGCACCCCCATAGATTATAATACTGTAGCCCCAAGGAAGGGGTGGTTACCGGCGGTTTCATGAAGATTCGTCAAGTGGCACCAAAGATATAAGCAATTGTAAGACCTCAATTTATTAACTATAACTGTATAAATATATATATATATTTATTTATATATATATATATATATAACCCACTCAGACATTCATAGATACACTCCCACACTCAGCCAAAGGCACTCTTACACCCACTCTCACACTCGGAGATGTGCCTTTAGAGAAACTCTAACATCCAGAGATACTCTCACACCCACTCTCACACCCAGACACACCATCTCACACCCTCTCTCCCATCCAGGCACACCTCTCACACCCACTTTAACATCAGAGACACACTCTCACATCCGCTCTCACACCCAGAAACACCCTCTTAGCACCTACTCTCACACCCAGACTGACACCCTCTCACACCCAGTGACATACACTCCCACCCACTCTTATACCTCAAGATACCCTCTCCCACCCACTATCAGACCCAGAAAGACACCCTCTCACATCTACTCTCACACCCACTCTCACACCCAGAGACACACTCTCACACTCAAACTCAAACCTTGAGACACACTCTCATACCCACTCTCACACCCAGACAGACTCTCTCATACCCATTCTCAGACCCTGACACACCTACTTTTACACCGAGAGAGACACTCTCACACCCTCTCTCACACCCATAGGCACACTCTTGCACCCACTCCCAGATCCACAGAGTTACTCTGATACCCACTGTCACACTCAGAGACACACTCTTACACCCAGAAAGATACTCTCACAGCCACTGTCACACTCAGAGACATACTCTCATAACCACATTCATACCCAGAGATACCCTCTGATACCCACTCACACCCAGAGACACCCTCTCACACCCACTCTTACATCCAGACAACCTCTCACATCCACTGTCAAACCCAGAAAACATACTCTTGCAATCACTCTCACACCTAGAGACACACTCTAACTGTGCCTAAGCCATTCCCCCACAGTGCACAATCATGAGATCTGGATGTTGGCAATCCTTAATGCTTTCAACCAAAGGGGGCAATTGATGCCACATTAACCCTCTCTGGCCAACCCAAGTAATATCCACATTAGATAAACCCATGTCCCTGTCAATGCCACTTCTTCTAGCACACTCTCTGGCCCAAAACACAAGCGATGATCTACAGTCCATTTTCTGAGCATTCTGGAATGAGCTGGAGTAATACTCCGAAAAAGGCAGGAGTTGAAAGAGGCAGTTTTGAAATGAAATGCAGTTGAATTGGAGGCTGCCCGGTACAATTTGCAAGAACACATTTGATTGGTTGTTGTAAATATGTTGGTGCATGAAGCTAGGCAGTGATTAGTAAGAAAAGTAAGTAGATATCAGAATGGGTTTTCAGAAATTAAAGAAAGTATTGGTGTTTGGAATATGTTTATTTGAAATATTCAACCATACCTGCTTCATTTGCTTTACAAGTGAGCATGGTGCTCTCATAAAGGGATATGAACATGTGACGTACTGCTGCAAGAGAATGTTATAGACTACTCTACCATGGTAGCACAGCTACAGAAGCATGGGGCAAGGGAATAAAAAAAAATAGACTTTGACATTGTAATCAGACTTTTACTTGAGAAAAAATGTTTAAAAGTGTGATTAGGTATGAATAATTTTATTGAAACAGGAATACATATAGAATTATTCGACAATATATAGCAAAAATGAATTTCTTACTACCTTTTGAATCCACAGATCTGCTGCGGACATACAAAGGTGCCACGCTGATCACCGTGTTTGATCCGCATCAAGTTATAATATCTTATGAGGAGAGTTGGAAAGGGTTAACAATAGCAGCCAGTCTTAAGTGGTATATCATAATTTTAATATTAAAGGGAGATTGTGATTGGTTTTCTGATTGACTAACCTTGAAATCAAAGTTGAATCGGTTGCCATTAATGGTTGTCTTGATTGAGAGTGGTGTACCAGTCTTCTACTTGGTTTTTGCACATTTTCAATTTATAAGAAATTCCAACTGATAAGAAGAAGAAAGAAACATGCACACCAACAGATATATGTAGTAAAATATAGTTTAACTTAAGATACATTGTAAAGGCAAGTAAAGGCAAGTGTGTATATAAGGTGAATGGAAGTGAGCAGTAAAATAGAATATAAATAGGTTTGTGATTAAAATTACAATAAAATTAGAATAATCACCAAATAAAGAATTAAAGATTTTACTTAGAATTAGAAAAGCTGTTTGAGAATCCTTCACATTTCCCTTTCTGAGCTAGGTTGTGGCTAGGCCACAGTGTAGAGAGCATTGTGATTAAAAGGCTAAGTATGTGCTTCTGAGTTTCACAGACTTAGATGTTCACTTGCACTCCGATATGGCTAGTTATATATGCAATCTCCCACTTATACTGCAGCTCACATGCCTATTCACAAAAGGATAGGGCCACTCACTCACCCTGTTGCATGGACTAAGAACCACTTATTCATTTATGTGCACGCTAAACAGCAGGTATGTAGGGAGCAGTGTCAAAGCTAGTTTGGTCGTGATACAGTCTCTATGATATACAGTGAATTACTCATATGATCTGGTTACAAATTCAAACAAGTATTCCTTTAAACATGGTTTGGGCAGACTACCGGAGAGCCAGAGTGTGCATTTTTAATGCCAGCTTGACTTGATATTCAAATACACTATTACAAGTGTTAAACTCTCATTTTACCACATTAAACTCACGCCTCAGCTAGGTTGTAGGTAGGTGATGGAGCAGAGTACTTTGTGTTTAAAAGGTGAAATGTCCTTCTGAGTTTCACTGAGTTAGATGCCAAAGTTATATGCAGTCTCCCACCCATAGTCCATCTCACATATCTATGTATTAAAGGATAGATCCACTCACATACCCAGTCAGGCACTGAAGGAGCCATTTATAAATTCATGCACACATCCAGACACCAACCATGTATGCTTCTATATCACAGGCAGTTGGTAACTGATACACTCACTTCAATTTGTACTGAACTACGATCATAACCATGTTGTTGATTTAGACGAGCAGTACTTCAAACATGGTTTGGACCTTAGTGTACACTTTCACTGTCAGCTCCACTTGACATTAGAAAACCTGCTTGATAAGCTTTAAACTCTCCTATTAGCACACAAAACGTAACTCTGAGGTAGGCTGTGGAGCAGGGTGCTTCATGATTAAAAGGTGAAAAGTCCTTCTGAGTTTCACTGAGTTAAATGTGCACTTGCATCCCTATGGTCAGATATGTATGCAGTATCCCACCCAAACTGCAAGAAATATACATAGTTACAAAAGAATAGAGACACTCACACATCCAGTCAGAAGTGAAAAAGCAAGTTACACATTCATGCACAAACCCAGAAAGCAGTTATGTATCCAGCAGTATTCGAGTCAGTTGCACACATAGGCCCTCATTACAACACCGGCAGATGGCAGTATAATGGAGAAAAGTACTGGCAACAGGCTGGCGGTACTTTTCCCCATAATATGACATTGGCGGTTTGACTCAAGCCAAACCGCCAATGTACCACTGCGTCCGCCACGGTGGTATCAGCCACCGGGCTGGGGACTTCAGTCTCCAGCCAGGCAGTAGTCACTAGCCAACCCACTGGATTATGACCCCGCCTACCTCCATGGTTTTTGTGGCTTCCTGACCACTGCAAAAACCATGGAGGTAGGCACTATCAGTGACAGGGAAATACTTTCCTGTCACTGATAGGGGTCCTTGCCGCCCCCCTCCCCATCCCCAGGTTTCCCCCACCCCTGCCCACTCCCACTCCAGACCCACCCCCCAACATACACACACCTTCACACACCATGGTTCACACTCATACACACACTCATACCCACATGCACCCACGCTTTCATACATCCATTCACACACACATCCAAACACACTGACATACATACACGCACAAACGCATTCACACAACACAACATACACACACTCACACATCCACACATGCACACACATACAACACGCAACACCCACCCACCTTCATGCATGCACAATCATACACCCCCCCCCACACACACAACACCCCCTCCCCTGTCGGAGCACCCAACTTACCTGATTTCAGAGGTCCTCCGGCAGGAGTCGGGATGGGGCGCTGCTACCAGCTGCAGCATCCGCTAGCAGAACTCAGCCAGGCCGTATCATGTGTCATGATACGGTCTGCGGCGGTCTACTGGCATGGCCACCACTATCCGCCGCCATGGCCGCCGACGGAATTCTGCCATCCTTCTGATGGAATTCCAGCTACGGTCATAATATGGCAGACGGCTGGTAGCCGTGGCGCCGGTCTTTTGGCGGCTATGTCCGCGGCGTAGGCGTTTTTGCCGCCAATGTTATAATGAGGGCCATAGTTACATATCTCTGTTCCCATCAGTACAGGCAGAAAGCAATTTATATACTCACTTGCATACAGATTTAGAGGCCTATCTACTTACTAAAAGGGTTGGATATATACTGGCATATTTACGTAAACATCTAATGGCACATCCATAGAGAGACTGATACACTCATTAAAACTTGTACACAAGTACTGACACAACATAGTTACCTATCCAGAGAAGTAGTCCTTTAAAAATGTACTACGGTACATCATGAGTGTGCAGTTTTACTTGATTTGGTATTAGCTAGGCTATAGGTACACTATAGAGAAAGGTCCTTTGTCATTAAATGATAAAATGTCCTTCCGAGCATCACTGTCTAAGATATTCAGTTGCACACACCAATGCCCAGTTATGTATGCACTCACTCACCCATACTGCAACTCACATACCTATTTACAAAATCATAGAGCACTCACACATCTAGTGAGACAGTGAAACAGCCACTTAGACATTCATGCACATACAGACAGCAGTTATGTATCCACTATTATTGAAGCTAGTTCCATACACAATTACACATCCCAGTACTCACCAACAGAGCCAACAAGCAATGTATATAGTCACTTACATGTATGTCTAATGACCCAGAGAAGAAGTACTTTAAACATGGCTCAGGCCTACTAGTACATAGCATGAATGTGCAGTTTTACTGTCAACTTGACTTGGCATTAGAACACCTGCTTCATTAATCTTGAGCTCTAAAGCTGAATATATTCTTTGTTTCACACATATCTACTTTCAATTAAATAAGAAGATAGACAATGCCTGCCAAAACACAAAGAAGAAATAAACAGAAGCAACAGTACTATTGGGTTAAAACTGACAGGAAAAAGGAAGAAATTGATGAAGATGTGTGGAGAAAAAAAGACTTGCTATTCAAAGCAATAAAGATTTAAAAAAAAAAAAAGCCAGAAAATGCAAAATAAGGGAAAGATGTAAATTAAAAAGGGAAGTTTGACATGTGCTGACAAACACGAAGAGTTGCGTGTAGTTAAAAGTAGGAAATCTTATAAGAAAACAGAAGCTTTGAATTGAAGACAGAAACAGTTTAAGGAGTCAGGAGTAAACATGTTTTGAAGCAGAATAATTTGAAATCTGCAAAAGACTATGAAGAAGTATAAGAGGAGAAGTGCTGTAGCTAAGCAAAAGCAACATATTGTGACCATAGTTGAGGAAGCCTTTGTTGTTAAGAGGAATCTTTTTATCTTAGTATTGAGCTGAATGAAGAACCTAGACAGAAAGCGTGAGGAAAAGAACTTTAAGATAAAGACTTAGGGCCAGATGTAGCAAAGGATTTGCGCCTCGCAAACGGCGAAAATCGCCGTTTGCGAGGCGAAAATGCCTCTTTGCTATGCAGAAATGCATATTGCGAGTCGGGACCGACTCGCAATATGCATTTCAGAATCGCAAATAGGAAGGGGTGTTCCCTTCCTATTTGCGATTCTGAGTGGTATACAATACCATTTGCGACCGCCTACGCGGTCGCAAATGGTGTCGCAGTTACCATCCACTTCAAGTGGATGGTACCCACTCGCAAATTGGAAGGGGTCCCCATGGGACCCCTTCCACTTTGTGAATGGACCCAAAACAAATTTTTCATGGTAGGTAGTGGTCCAAGGGACCACTACCTGCCCTGAAAAAAAACCGAAAATGTTTTTTTTTTTTTTTTTTAAGTGCAGCTCGTTTTCCTTTAAGGAAAACGGGCTACACTTAAAAAAAAAAAAAATGCTTTATTGAAAGCAGTCACGAACATGGAGGTCTGCTGACGACAGCAGGCCTCCATGTTTGCGAGTGCCTATACTCGCTATGGGGCCGAAATTTGCGACCCACCTCATGAATATTGATGAGGTGGGTCATTGCGACCCCATAGCGAGTCGCAGTCGGTGTCTGAGACACCGTACTGCATACCAATTTGCAAATTGCAAATTGCGAGTCGCATGGACTCGCACTTTGCAACTCGCAAATTTTTTATTTGATACATCTGGCCCTTAGAAACGAAAGCATTTTTGGTCAAATGTTTAAAGGTGAATGGATGCACAAATCAAGTACAGAGCCTTTTTTTAATGACGTGGATTACTTACAAGAGAACACATTAGTGCATGCAGTTGACTCATCTTGTAATTGCTATGAGGTAAAAGATGGCATTGCAATAGAAAAAAAGGAGATAATTCCCAGTAATGTAGAAGAATTGATAGGTGAAGAGGTACAAGAAAGGCGAAGACAGGTGACGGAAAGTACCATCTTTATTGTCATGTTACCCCCAATTTTGCCTGTATGTCAGTATGTTTTTACCTGTCTCACTGGGATCCTGCTGGTCAGGACCCCAGTGCACATAGTTTATGGCCTAATGTGTGTTTCTGTATAGTGCTTAACTGAGCCACTCAGGCTCTGCTAATCTGAACCTCAGTGCTTATGCTCTCTCTGCTTTTAAATTTATCACTATAGGCTAGTGATTTCATTTACCAATTTCAATTGGCACACTGGACCCTCCTTATAAGTCCCTAGTATATGGTACCTAGGTACCCAGGGCAATGGGGTTCCAGGAGATCCTTATGGGCTGCAGCATTTCTGTTGCCACCCATAAGGAGCTCAGACAAACCCTTTCACAGGACTGCCACTGCAGCCTGTGTGAAATAGTGCACACATTATTTCACAGCCATTTTCACTGCACTTAAGTAACTTATAAATCACCTATATGTCTAACCTTCACTTGCTGAAGGTTAGGTGCAAAGTTACTAAGTGTAAGGGCACCCTTGCACTAGCAAAGGTGCCCCCACATAGTTCAGGGCCAATTCCCGGAATTTTGTGAGTGCGGGGACGCCATTACACGCGCGCACTACATATAGGTCGATACCTATATGTACCTTCACAATGGCAACTCTGAATATGGCCATGTAAGGTGTCTAAGATCATGGAATTGTCCCCCCCATTCCAAAAATGGTATTGGGGAGCCAATTCCATGCATCCTGGGGGCTCCACCATGGACACCCAGTACTGCCAAACCAGCTCTCCGAGGCTTGCAATGCAGCTACAGCTTCTGCCACCTCACAGACAGGGTTCTGCCCTCCTGGGGTCTGAGCAGCTCAGTCCCAGGAAGGCAGAACAAAGCATTTAATTTGGGAGCAGGGTGTTACACCCTCTCCCTTTGGAAATAGGTGTTACAGGCTGGGGAGGGATAGCCTCCTCCAGCCTCTGGAAATGCTTTGAAGGGCACAGATGGTGCCCTCCTTGCATAAGCCAGTCTACACCAGTTCAGGGACCCCTTGCCCCTGCTCTGGCACGGAACTGGACAAAGGAAAGGGGAGTGACCACATCCCAGTTCATCACCACCCTAGGGGTGGTGCCCAGAGCTCCTCCAGTGTGTCCCAAACTTCAGCCTTCTTGCTTTGCAAGGTGTGGGGACACTCTGGAGGCCTCTGAGTGGCCAGTGCCAGCAGGTGATGACAGAGACCCCTCCTGATAGGTCCATACCTGATAAGGTAGCCGATCCCCATCTCAGGGCTATTTAGGGTCTCTCCTGTGGGTTCTCTTCAGATTATACTTGCAAGTTTCCAGCAGGCATCCTCTGCAAATACTACTTCATCCTTTGACCTCAGATCAACCGCAGCCTGCTCCAGGAACCGCTGTAACAGCAACAAAGTATCCAGAAGGGGTACTTTTCTCTGCAACTTCAGCTCCAGCCAGCAACTGCAACAGACTCCCTGTCTTCACCTTGCACCAGAAGGACCGAAGAAATCTCCTGTGGGGTGAGAGAGTCACTCCCCTTCTGAAGCAGGCACGATCTAAGTCGACGACCCGTTCTCTTGGACTCCTCTCCTGGCAATGAGCGTGCTCCTTGAAACACAGAGGGTGGGCCCCATCAACACAGACTGTCCTGAGGTCCTGCTGTCCCAATTTGGAGGAGGTAAGACCTTGCCTTCCCCCAGAATGACAGTACCTCTATGCACCACGTCTTCTTAACCTCCTGAGGACTCTGTGCACTATTTACAAAATGTCTTCATGCACAGCCTGTCCCAGGTCCCCAGCACTCTATCCTGTGATGCTCAACTCAGTGAGTTGTTCTCTGGCGGCGTGGGACCTTCCTTTGTAGTGCTGCACTAAATGCATTTTGCACCTCCTTTTTCCCCGTATCCTGGGACTCCAGTGGGTGCTATCTGCTGCTCTGAGGTTTCTCTGAAGTGCTGAGTGCTCCCTCTTCCTCCTCTCACAGAGTTGAGGCCCTCAGTTCCCGCCTGGGTCCAGATAGCGCCTACTTGATGCAAAACGCAACCTTGCCGGAACCAAGGTTTGTTGGAGGAATTCAGCGCCAAAACTCACCTGCATCCAACTTCTCTCCGTGCGACATCCAGTGCATCATGCAGGAACCCGCTGACATCTTCCTAGGGTGCATTTCTGCAGTCTTCGTCCAACCTGGAACTCTTCTTTTGCACCCTCTTCTGGGTTGGCAGGGGCTCCTGTCCTTCCTGTAACTTCTTTTGACTTCTGGACTTGGTCTACTTTCTTTGCAGGTCTTCAGGTCCAGGAATCTACCATTTGTTGTTTGGAGTCTTGCTTGGTTCTTGCAATAACTGTAATCACGACTTGTAGTGTGTCCTAAGGAAACTTGCAGTACTTTATTCATGCTTTTCTGGGCTCTGGGGTGGGGTAATTTACTTACCTTTACTGTATTCTTACTCTCTCAGCGATTCTGCACAAACTACACTTGTCTAGGGGGGAATTCGTGATTTGCATCTATTTGTAGAAAAACGCTTTGATTTAGCCACAAAGCAAACAATATGTAAGTATTGTTATGATAAATTAGAGGATAATAAAATGCCAGCTAAAGTAATATAACAGGTTAGAACTGGTATCGGTCCCAGAAGAACTTCAACAATTAAATGTTTGTGAATCAATTCTCATACAAACTGTCCATTTCAAGTGATGGTTCAAATGGAACCAAAGACATGGAAACTACCACAAACGGACCTATAGAAAGGACTTAAAGGATGACTTGTCAAGATACCTCTTGACCTGAAACAAAATGTTGAGACTCTGGGTGTTGAGAGAGATATAGATGAACCATTTTAGAAAATGGTGTGCCCACCAAAAGTTTAAAAAAAATGGCATTAGTTAGTGGCTGTGAGCAAAGTGTAAAAGATACAATCTACTTGAAACACAATTTTTTTTTTATAAAAATGTTGGTATTATTGAAAGTGTAACTTGTATCAATGATGAAGCATTACAGTCAAGTGGACAAATAGTAAAAGTGGATAAACAGAAGTCAGAAGAAATATATGAGCATTACAATAGCCATCCACTTAATTCCAAAGAAGTTCTTTATGATGCCATTGGCCTGTTTCAAATGAAAGAAGCAAGAGGAGCTGCAATGAGTGTGTGGATACAATGTTTAGAGGCTAGCTGTTCTCCACAGCTATTTCCAACTGCAGTAGGTAGCCAATGTGATGACTGTCCTGTACAAACACCAGCAGATGAATACCGATCAACAAGACTACATTCAGAGAACCCTAAGTTTTGCCAGTATATTCCCTGTATATTCCATCTGTTATTTGAGAGTGACTTGTCAGAACAGTCTTATGTTCTGAACCACATTCTAAAGACAGGAGTAAATTTTCAAAATATTTCTGCAAGGGAGTTTGTTGACAAAATACAAAGTAAGGATGAAAACCTGGAGCACAACTTAATTACTTCGATTGCATGTCAATGTGGAACCAACAAATTTTGGTATCATCATCATGGGCAACTTGAATGTATGGTCTGAAAAGTAGGTACACCTATTTAGTTTGTAACACTTTGTTGCGCAGAATATACATGGGACAATTTATTTGAGTTACTAAGAGAAGCAAACTCCAGCATCAAGAATATTAATTTGAAGGCAGCAGGAGACCTTTGCTATTTGGATCCTGCTAATGAGTGTAGGAATTTTAATCACAAGTTTCAAGCGATGCTGGGTTTCATATGAAATGAAACAAATCCTCTTTTAGGTGGAGTTATAGATTTTTTTGGTGTAAAAGAGTAAGAAGTACCAGGCAAGAGGTGCTCCTCATATACACATGCCGTTATGGATAAAGAATGCACCGAAATTTGGAACTGACCGTGGTGACTCTGAACTGTCTTTCATAGACCAGTATGTTACATTCACCATCCTAAAAGAGAATGATGAAAAAGGCCTAAGACATCAAATTCTATGCTTCCAAACGTATAAATGTGGCAAGTACTGTTGCTGAAGAGAAAGAAGTAAAGGGACATTTTAAACAAGGGGTTGTTTTGGATTTCCAAGCTCTATCATTTCCAAAGGAAGAGTGAACACCTTTTTATCTGCAGTTAGACAAACACTGACACAAACATTAACAAAAAATATGTATAATTTGAGAAGACCAGAGGCCTCCAAGTCTATTACTGATTACAATCTGTCATTTCAACATTTTAAAATGCAGTTTGTTTTAGGCAACTCCATGCTGTGGATCACTATGTTACTTATTACATCACAAAATCAGACAAAACAGAGATGAAGGAAGAATGGGAGGAGATTTCTGTAGAAAAACCTCTAATAAGGAAATTGCACTGCTACAACCTGCTTCCGCACAGGAATATAAGATCCTTTGAGTGCTGTGACAGGTTCAGTTCAGCTGTCTTGTACACAAGGTCTACAGGAATTGTTTGGTTAGTCTAGGCCTTGCCAACACAGAGAGCCTGATTACAACATTGGCAGATGGGCTTCTCCGTCACAGATTGACGGATAGCCCATCCACCATGTTACAAGTTCCATTATATCCTATGGAACTTGTAAAATGGCAGGCAGGATATCCGTCACTTTTGTGAAGGAGCAGCCCATCCACCAAAGGTCATAATCAGGCCCATATTATGGATGTCAGAGACACGTAGGCCCTCATTCCGACCCTGGCGGTCATAGACCGCCAGGGTCGCGAATGACGGAAGCACCGCCAACAGGCTGGCGGTGCTTCATTCGTCATTCCGACCGCGGCGGTACAACTGCGGTTGCCCAGCCGGGTCCGGCGGTTTCCCGCCGGATTTCCCCGGCTGGGAGAATCCTCTAGGGCAGCGCTGCAAGCAGCGCTGCCTTTGGGATTCTGACCCCCTTCCCGCCAGCCTGTTTCTGGCGGTTTTCACCGCCAGGAAGAGGCTGGCGGGAACGGGTGTCCTGGGCCCCTGGGGGCCCCTGCACTGCCCATGCCACTGGCATGGGCAGTGCAGGGGTCCCCTAACAGGGCCCAAGCCTGCTTTTCACTGTCTGCCTAGCAGACAGTGAAAAGCGCGACGGGTGCAACTGCACCCGTCGCACACCTGCAACACCGCCGGCTCCATTCGGAGCCGGCTTCAATGTTGCAGGCCCCCTTCCCGCTGGCCCAGCGGGAAGGTCGGAATGCCGCCAGCGGTCTTTTGACCGCAGAGCGGTCAAATGGCGGTTCCCGCCAGGCGGGCGGCGGGGTCAGAATGACCCCCGTAGTGTTTTAGAAATTGTCATATGGAGCCATATGCCACTCATCCACTCATACCACCATGGTGGTGTCAGCCTTCTGGCCGGAGATGTCAATCTCCAGCCCAGCGGCAAGTATAGTACTGCCGGCGGCATTATGAGCCTACCTACCACCATGGTTTTTGCCACAAAAACCATGGAGGTAGGCCCTACCGGTGAAATGGAACTGGTAGGTGGCTCCCCTACCCCCTAACACACACCTGACACCCCCCACCCCCTCCTTCCAGTCTCCCCCACCCCACCACACACATCACCACCCCCTCTGATTCTCAAACACACCCCCACCCCTCCAATCCTCACACACACTCCCCCACCCTCCATATACGCACACACCCGCAGACACGTACCACGTATACACCCAATCACTCACACTGACATACACACATTCATACACACACTGGCATACACGCATTCATACACGCATACTTCCAGACATGCTCGCACACATTCTTACACACAATCACACTGACATGCAGACACGCGCTCACTTCACCATTCTTACATGCATTCACTCATACGCATACAACCACTCAAATCCAAAACACTCGGGTGCATTCACACACACACTCACACATTCATGTACACAAGCAGACACACACACACACACACACACAACACCCCCATCTCCCTCCCCTGTCGGGAGCTCAACTTTTTTTTCTGTCAGGGAGACCAGATCCTCGGGGCCTTCGTACGCTCCCAACATGTACACCACTAGACAGCTCCAAAACTCTGATAGAAATATCACAGAGCCTGTGAGAGTCCAAGCGGGGGAAAAGTGGGTTAGGATAGGAACAGCTGGGAAGGAGACCTGTAGGAAGCAAAAGGTTAAACAATACAATATCAAGATATTGTCACATTGATTTTTATTAGACTATGATTCTAAGCATTGTCATACTGTAACCATGGATAACTTTAGATAGGACTATAACTAGACCTCAAGATGTCTGGGTACCTGGGAAGGAATCAAGAATAGTTAATACAATGTTTCATGTGAACTTTTCATGAAATGTCACATACTGTCTAGGAATATAAGAACCTTCTAGAATTATGTTTCAGAACAAACATTGCCTCTTTACATGAGGACAAAAGGTAATCTGAACATTCCCTGAAAAACAACAGGAATTGTACTAAGGACTTAACATGCACATAGAATGTAACATCTTGAATTTAACTCCTTTGCAGAAAATTAAAAGGCCCTGGATAATCGTGTGCACTTCAGGAAACACTACACATCAAAGTCTTAATTGCCATGAAATGATCGCGCACATTGTAAGCAATCTGAACATCAAGGTTTAAATGCGGGAAATGAATTGCGCACACTGCCGATTCCAACAAGTACATGCAAATGCCATGAAATGATTGTGCACTCTGTAAGCGATCTGAACATCAAGGTTTAAATGTGGGAATGAATCGCGCACACTGCAGATCTCAACAAGAATATGCAAATGCCATGAAATGATTGCGCACTCTGTAAGCAATCTGAACATCAAGGTTTAATTGTGGGAATGAATCGCGCACACTGCTGAGCTCAACAAGAATATGCAAATGCCATGAAACGATCGCGCAATCTGTAAGCAATCTGAACACCAAAGTCTAAATGCAGGAATGAATCGCGCACACTGCCGATTCCAATAAGTACATGCAAATGCCATGAAATTATTGCGCACTCTGTAAGCGATCTGAACATCAAGGTTTAAATGCGGGAATGAATCGCACACACTGCAGATCTCAACAAGAATATGCAAATGCCATGAAATGATTGCGCACTCTGTAAGCAATCTGAACATCAAGGTTTAAATGTGGGAATGAATCGCGCACACTGCCGAGCTCAACAAGAATATGCAAATGCCATGAAACGATTGCGCACTCTGTAATCGATCTGAACACCAAGGTTTAAATGCTAGAATGAATCGCGCAAGCCTTTGCCGATCTGAACACCAAGATCTGAATCAGAGCAATGATTTGTGTACTCTGAAAGTTTTACCAGTATGCCCCAAAACTCAAGAGTCTCTTAGAACGGGGTCGGAGGCCCAGCCCCACCTTCCGTCTTACCACCCTGCTCAAGGATCACTAAAAGAATGCGGGGCAGGCCTGGAACGCCAAGGTAGGCCTCCGGAACAGGAGCTCAGGAAAATGCTGCTGCTCTGCACCGGGACCTCTGAATAGTGAGCACGTGGAGCTGGGCTAGCTCCCTTATATAGAGTCTGGCCCAGCCCACAACCACACCCAGTCATGCTGCAGAGAAAGCTTCTGGAAGGCCCTAGAAAGGGACCACACCCTAACACATTCAGTAAGTCTGTAGCAATACCTTGCAAAAGAACAGTCATTGCAAACATCATTAATAGTGTTTTTCAAGGTTAAAGTCTGCAATGCAAAAGGTTAACATACTGCATATAAACACAATTGCATTTTAGGAGCCTGTAGAGCGCGCACTGCCCTGATGTTGACAGTACTCCTCTCTCCCAAACGCGCTCTAGGGCCTGGTTTGACTGTGTTAAGACGATGAAAACGTCTCACTATGTGGTGGAGCATGAACATCAGATGTGGAAACCCATGAGTTACTTTCAGGACCGTAACCTTTCCAAGAGATCAGATACCACAGGTTACGACCTTGAAGTTTGGAATCCAACACCTGTTTGACTTCATATTCCTCTTCCCCCTGTACTAGAACTGGAGCTGGTTGTGAGTGTACCTTCTGGGCTGCCTTTTTCAGGAGGGAAGTACGGAACACTTGATGAATACGTAGTGACCGGGGCAACTGCAGTTTATAGGTCACTGGATTCATTTGCTGGAGGACAGTGTAAGGACCTATGAATTTGGGATTAAACATGTGCTTTTTTTTAAGTCTACAGTATATGTCTTGTAGAAAGCCACACTTTATCACCTGGTTGGTACTGAGGTCCTTCACAATGTTTCTTGTCGTAGTGCTTTTTGTATTTTTGTATATCTTTTTCTAAATGCTGCTGAATCAGTTTCTAGATTTGGTGGGGGTGTTGAATCGTTTCCGACACAGCTGGTGTAAGAGAACTTTCTTGAGGAATCGTGATGGGCAAGGTGTCAGGATGATAGCCAAACAAACCAAAAAAGGGTGTAACACTAGTGGAGGTGTGAAATGAGTTATTGTAGGCTAACTCAGCTAACCAGAGCATTGATGTCCAGGAATGAAGTGCTTTCTCAGCGTAAGCATGCAGATATTGCTTCAATGTCTGATTTAGTCTCTCAATTTGACCATCTGTTTGAGGATGATGGCTAGTAAATAGTGTGGACGTGACTTGTAGGGTTTTGCACCACGTTTTCCAGAAATTGGAGGCAAATTGCGACCCTCGATCGGAGAGAATCATTTTCAGCAGCCCGTGATAACAGACCACTCTATTCAGTAAGATGGTTGCCAGTTCACTGGAGATGGGCAATTTTTTACAGGCAATGAAATGTTCATATTTCGTGAGACTATCTACCACCACAAGGATTACGGAGTGTTGTTGGACCACTGGTAGTCCTGCAATGAAGTCTAAAGAGATTTGTTCCCAAGGTCGACATGGAGTTGGGAGCGGACGCAACAAACCTTTTGGTTTTGAATGGCTTGTCTTGATGCGAGCACAGACTTCGCAGTTATTTACCATTGTTTTGATGTCTTTTGTCAGAGTAGGCCACCAAAAGTAGTGTTGGATTAATTCAAGGATTTTAGGAGTACCTGGATGACCTGCGGTAGGTATAACATGCAACCAATGAAATACTAACTTGCGAAGCTTGGTAGTAGGCACGAACAAACAAGCGTCATGGAAAGGTAGTCCCTGCTTAATTGATCTTTTGGGATCTACTTGAGCCCTTGCCTGCCATTTGTCAATGGTGAAGGAATTACGTATGTCTTCAAAGAAATCTTCAGTTTTTATGATGCATAGGACTTTGGGGGTGATTCTGACCGCGGCGGACGGCGGTCGCCGCCCGCCAAGCGGTTCCCGCCGAAAGACCGCTCCGCGGTCAAAAGACAGCGGCGGTCATTCTGGCTTTCCCACTGGGCTGGCGGGCGAAAGTCCGAAAGTCCGCCCGCCAGCCCAGCGGGAAACACCCTTCCCACGAGGAAGCCGGCTCAGAATGGAGCCGGCGGAGTGGGAAGGTGCGACGGGTGCAGTTGCACCCGTCGCGAATTTCAGTGTCTGCAAAGCAGACACTGAAATTCTTTGTGGGGCCCCCAGGGGCCCCACGACACCCCATACCGCCATCCTGTTCCTGGCGGGTGAACCGCCAGGAACAGGATGGCGGTATGGGCTGTCAGAATCCCCATGGCGGCGCAGCAAGCTGCGCCGCCATGGCGGATTCCCATGGGCAGCGGAAAGTCGGCAGTACACCGCCGGCTTTCCGCTTCTGGCCGCAGCTGTACCGCCGCGGTCAGAATGCCCGGCGGAGCACCGCCAGCCTGTTGGCGGTGCTACCGCCAACCTCCGCCATGGCGGTAATTACCGCCAGGGTCAGAATGACCCCCTTTGTCTGGAGCAATGATAGCTCCGGAAGGTTAGACTGTAGGCAACGTGGTAGACTCTTTGGGGGACAAAGCGTCTGCTTTGCGATTGTCTTTACCAGGACGAAAAGTTACCACAAAATCGAATTTGGCAAAAAACAACATCCAGCGTAATTGCTGAGGAGTCAAAAGTCTGGCTGAACTCATGAACTGGAGATTGCGATGATCAGTATATACTGTGACAGTGTTCTTGGCACCCAATAAATGATGTCTCCATTCTTTAAAGGCATCACAGATCGCCAGAAGCTCTTTTTCAGCAATGACTTAGTTCTGTTCAGCTTCGTTCAGCTATCGAGACATGTAGGCTACAGGATGAAGTTGGCCAGTGTCTTTACTTTGTTGTGACAAGACTGCTCCAATTGCCACATCTGAGGCATCGGCTTCCACTATGAATGTACAATCCACATCAGGGTGAGTCAAGACTGGGGCAGTGGAAAAGGCTTTTTTCAAAGTTGAAAAGTCTTGGTCAGCTTCTGGAGACCATACAAATTTTTCTTTCTTTCCCAATAACTTGGTGATTGGGGCCACTGTTTGAGACAAATGGTTTATAAACCTGTGATAAAAGTTTGCAAACCCCAGGAAACATTGTACATCTCGAACAGTCCTTGGAGTGGGCCAATCAGATACAGCTTGTACTTTCTTTTCTGCCATGACCATACCTTGAGGGGTAAGGATAACCCCTAAAAACTCGACTGTGGTAACATGAAACTCACACTTGGTTAGTTTGCAATATAAATGATGCTTTTGGAGAGCTGTGACAATTTTCTTGACATGTTGCACATGTTCGGTTTCATTGTCAGAGTAGATCAAAATGTCATCGATATAGACTATTGCAAATGTGTCGAGAAACTCTCTAAGAACGTCATTCAGGAAAAATTGAAATGCTGCTGGAGCATTGCACAGGCCAAAAGGCATGACGGTGTATTCAAAGAAACCATATCTTGTCTAGAAAGCAGTTTTCCATTTGTCGCCTTCTCTCATTCTGACTAAATGGTAAGCACCTCGTAGATCGAGATTAGTGTAGATTTTGGCTTTTTTTACTTGTTCCAGCAAGACAGGAATCAGGGGCAAGGGGTATTTGTTCTTGATTGTGACCTTGTTCAAACCCCTATAGTCAATACAAGTTCGAAGGTTCCCATTCGCCTTAGAGACAAAAAACAAAGGAGAAGCTGCAGGAGACTTGGAAGGGCAGATAAACCATTCTCTAAGAATTGATCTAGATACTTTCGTAAACGTTGATTTTCATGTTCTCACAAGGTGTATACACAACAGCTGGGGAGTATCGCACCTGGAGTTATATCAATTTCGCAGTCATAAGGTCTATGAGGAGGCAAGGTTTCTGCTTCTTGTTCATCGAATACATCTTCATAGGACGAATACTGTCTGGGCAACTTTACTTCTTTCTCTGCTGCAGTGGCTATGTAAGAGTTGTGGAAGCATTATTTATTACATAGGGCTGAAGAGAACACAACTTTCCGTTCTGCCCAGTTAATCTCAGGATTGTGATGAGTTAACCAGGGTAAGCCAAGGATAATTCCATACTGAGGAGCTTGAATCTCGTCAAAGATGAGTTTCTCTTTCTGTTTGGTTCTTTGATTTCCCCCCTCACAGATCACCAACAAGGGGACAGTCTGAAGAGTTACTGGGCCTCCAGTCAAGAGTTTTCCATCTACTGCTTGTATTGTTTCTGGAGTCTTTTTCTCGGTGCATGGGATCGCCCATGTGCGAACCAATTGGGCTTCAACAAACTTCCCGGTAGCCCCAGAATCTACGAGGGCCTTCTTGAAATTGTTCTTTTTCTTTACTTGAACTTTTATGCACAGATTTAGATGTCTAGACTGTGAAGGTTCAACGGTGACACCCAAGAGCAACCCTTCTTTACATCTTGGGTGATTTAGTTGTCCGGCTCGACAAGTGCATTGGCTGCAAGTTTCTGGACAGGACCTCGTTTGCTCTTTGGTTTGATTGGACACTCTTTGGTGAAATGACCCTTGCGCCCGCAATAAAGACATTGTCCATTCTTTCTACGTAGGTCATTTTCGTCTTTGGTCAAAGGCCTCCTGATTGCTCCGATTTCCATAGGTTCTGGAGTTCTTTGTTTCTGGGTTCTTGATTCTTTATTATCGTGAACACGCCAGAAATATTTCTCAGTATTTTTGCGTGTTCCCCTTCGTTCTGCTAAACGATGATCCAGTCTCAAAACGAGGTTTATTAGATCTCGACAATCTGTAGGCTGCGGGTCTATTTGGGCAAGGATGTCCTTTAACTCATCCTTGAGTCCTTTGTAAAACAAGGCTGCTTGCTTTTCTTCAGGCCAGGATGTCTCGGCGACCAGCCGGTTAAAGTTAGCTAAGGAAGATACTAGATCCTGGTTACCTTGTCGCAAGTCTAATAGTTCACGATCTGCCGATGTTGGAAAATGGGTTATTGGTAGGGCAGGTAGGTACCTACACCTAGCAACAAGCCACAAACCTCCACATAAGTACAGTTAGGTCTCAGTAAATTAATCCCAGCTCTACCCTTGGTAGCTTGGCATCGAGCGTCAAGGCTTAACTTAGGAGACAAAGTGTAAAGCATTCAAATATCACAAAACAGTAATTAAATAAAACACAGGAAACAGTTTAAAAATCCAAAACCAATTTATAAAAATAGCTTATATTTTTATCTTTAAAATGACACAAAAACGATTAAAATCGGTTCAGGGGAACCGGAGATATGAATTTTTAAAGTATTATTATTTTCTAGCGCTTAGAAACAAAAAGCGCCAATCGGGTCATCTGGTTGCACCAGGACCGGGGCAAAGTCAAACTTTCAGGCCGACCGCGATGGAGCCCTGCTCGGCTACAAGTCGCGGGAGGCCTCGCTTAAAAAGTTACCTTCTGACTTAGTCTCTTTTTTGATGTTTTTCTTCCCCGGGACGAACCTGCCAGTTGGATCCGACCTCCTGGAGCCCTTGTCCGGATACGCGAAGTCGGTTTCCTCGGTGGTGATTTTTACCTTCGGACTTAGTCGTTTTTTCGAGATGAAAATCCTTCGACCGGGGTAAACCTGGATCGTGATCCGACGTCCGTGGAGCCCTTCTCGGATACGATGGCTGGAAGGTCCCGGTCAACTTTTTACGTTCGGACTTAGTCTCTTTTTTGGATGTTTTTCTTTACCGGGACGAACCACGAAGTCAGGCCGGGTCGCGGTTGAGGCAAGCCGGCTAGAATTTCCGCGTCGGGTCGGTCACTTTATGGAGCTTTTTTTCAAAAATTCTCCAATCTTTTCCAAACTTCTGGGGCTTCACCCAGATGTTCTTTTAAGGTTCTTTTGGGGTCCACAGCTCACCCCAAGGGTCCAGAAGTTCTGTGATGGTCCTTGGGAAGTGCGGACTTCAATTCCCAGAATACACCTGGCGCAAACTCCTTTTTGGCCACTGGACAGTGGTCAGCTGGTCACTTTTTCAGGAGTTGGTGCAGGGGACTCTGGATAGCAATTTTTCACCTGTAGCAAACAGGGAGTCCCTCCTTGAACCAGTGGAAGCCAGGCAAAGTCCTTCTTGTGGTGAAGCCCAGGTGTGCAGCTGGTGCAGTCTTTCTGAGTGCAGGGTCCAGGTGCAGGCCAGGGGTCCAGCAGGGCAGTCCTTCTTCTCCTTGTAGTTCCTTCTTCTTGAAATTTGGTGGGGATCTGAGGCGTGGGTGCAGGTCTGCCAGTTTTATCCTTGCTCCTGGGTGAAAAGCAGGGGGGCCCTGGTTCTCCAATCAGGGACAGGGTCGTCCCCCTGTGATGACCACTTCCTGGGAAGTGTGGCAAAAATCCATCCCAGAAGGCAACAGTCTCTAAAAATCCAAAATGGATGAATCTGATTTTTGGAGGAGAGATCTGGCTGAGCCCACCCACTGGTGTGGCTAAAAATCATAAACACACCCCTCTCCTGCCCTCTCCTAATCTAATCAAGGGGGCACCTAGCTGTCTGGGGTTGCAGGATGTGGGGGTGTTGCTGGGTGCTCCAGATGTCCTTCTCTGCCTTTGAAGACCAGTTTGGCAGCCCTCCCCCTTCCTGCCTCACCATCTGCTGAGGGGAGATTCTCTCCCCCAAGCACATTCCTTTGTGTGAAGCCAGGCCACTTCACACCTCATTAAAGTGGCCTGGCAGAAGCTGCTGCAGGCTGGCCAATCAGAGCACAGCAGCAAAAACAATGCAGAGCTGAAATTGGCAACTTTTTAGGTAAAGTCTAAACTTTTTACCTGCACTAGTTATATTAAATCCAACAACTGGAAGTTGTGGGATTTATTATAACAATCAATTTGATACCAAATTCTTGGTATGTAACATTTAAGGAGACTTTAAAATTTAAAATAAAGTCTGCCCATTCTAGCCTATGAAGGCCATTTACTTCAATGAGGGAAAAACGAATTTGGCTGTTTTTACCTCACCAGGGCTTATAAATCTATTTTTATAAAGTCCCTGCTTATAGTTACATGGCACCCAGCCCTAGGGGCACATAGGGCACACCTTAGGGGTGACTTATATGTAAAAATAAGGTAGTTTAAGACTTTGGAAGTACCTTTAATTCCAAAGTCGAATTTGCATATAACTTTAATTTAAAAGCAGCCAGCAAGGCAGGCTTGCTTTTAAAATGACACTGGGCACCTCAGCAATGCACCTAGGTGTGCACCACCTATGCTGTGGTCCCTAAACCTACATGCCCTACCATATACTAGGGACTTATAGGTAGGTTAACTTAGCCAATTATAATTAGCCTAATTTGCATATCCATTTTACACAGAGCACTGGCCCTGGGACTGGTAAGCAGTACCCAGGGCACAGCCAAGAGTCAGTAACCACCAGTACCTATCCAGAAAGAGTGGGGGTGATCAGGCAAAAAAAAAGGTCTTTCCTACACTGCCCCCCCCCAGATGAAAGGTGATGGGTACTAACCTACACCCTGGTAGTCCTCATCAGCTAAGTGGAAAAACCTGGAAAGGCCATCTGCATTGGCATGAGCAGTCCCAGGTCTGTGCTCCACTGTGAAGTCCATCCCCTGTAGGGAAATGGACCACCTTAACAGTTTTGGGTTCTCCCCCCTCATCTGCATCAACCATCTGAGAGGTCTGTGGTCAGTTTGTACACGGAAGTGAGTGCCAAACAAGTAAGGCCTCAACTTCTTCAGGGACCAAACCACAGCAAAGGCCTCCCTCTCAATGGCACTCCATTTTTTCTCTCTGGGGAGTAGTCGCCTGCTGATGAAGGCAACTGGGTGATCATGGCCCTCTTCATTAACTTGTGCTAACACTGCCCCAATCCCTTCCTCTGAAGCATCTGTTTGCACTACAAATTCCTTGCTATAGTCAGGGGTCAGTAACACTGGTGCTGAACACATAGCCTGTTTTAGGGTGTCAAAAGCTTTTTGACACTCTGGGGTCCAAATGACCTTCTTGGGTTGTTTCTTGGAGGTAAGCTCAGTTAGAGGGGCCACTATGGTCCCAAAATTCTGAACAAACCTCCTGTAATACCCAGTCAGGCCAAGAAAGGCCCTGACCTGAGTCTGGGTTTTTGGAGCCTCCCAATCCAGGATAGTCTGGATCTTGGGCTGGAGAGGTTGTACATGGCCTCCACCAACAAGGTGGCCCAGGTACACAACAGAACTTTGCCCTATCTGGCACTTGCTTGCCTTGATAGTCAGGCCTGCTTGAAGCAGGGCCTGAAGCACTTCCTTCAGGTGGACCAGGTGGTCCCTCCAGGTGGAACTAAATACAGCTATATCATCCAGATAAGCTGCACTAAAAGATTCCAACCCAGATAGGACTCTATTCACCAACCGTTGGAAGGTGGCAGGAGCATTTTTCATGCCAAAGGGCATCACCTTGAACTGAAAGTGGCCCTCTGGTGTGGAAAATGCTGACCTCTCCTTAGCTCTTGGACTTAAGGCAATCTGCCAATATCCTGAGGTCAGATCAAATGTGCTCAGGAATTTGGCAGCCCCCAACCTGTCAATGAGCTCATCAGCTCTAGGTATGGGGTGAGCATCAGTCCTAGTGACTGCATTTAGACCTCTGTAGTCCACACAGAATCTTAATTCTTTCTTCCCACCTTGGGGATTAGCTTTGGGCACCAGTACCACTGGACTGGACCAAGGACTATCAGAGGGCTCAATTACCCTCAGGTCCAACATCTTAGCCACTTCAGCTTTGATGTTGGCCTTGACCTGGTCAGACAGCCTGTACAGCTTGTTCTTGACAGGCAAGCTGTCACCAGTGTCAACATCATGGACACACCAATTGGTGAGTCAAGGGGTCAGGGAGAACAGACTAGCAAACTGTCCCAAGACTTGCTTACAGTCTTGTTGTTGCTGATCTGTCAATTTGGGAGAGAGTACCACTCCCTCCACTGACCCATCTTTTTCCTTTGAGGAAAGGAGGTCTGGCAGAGGTTCACCCTCCTCCTCCTTCCCCTCATCAGTGACCATCAGCATGGTCATGTCTGCCCTGTCCTGGTGGGGTTTCATCCTGTTTACATGCAGGATCCTGTGAGGATTCCTGGGGGTGCCAAGGTCCACCAAGTAGGTGACCTCACCTTTTTTTTCCAGAATTGGATAGGGCCCAGTCCATTTGGCCTGTAGTGCCCTAGGAGCCATGGGCTCCAAAACCCACACCAGCTGTCCTGGGTGATACTCAGGCATGGTAGCCTTTTGATCATGCCAGAGCTTCATGAGCTCCTGACTGGCCTCCAGGTTTCTGCTTGCCTTCTTCATATACTCAGCCATGCGAGACCGCAGGCCTAGTACATAATCCAGCACATTCTCCTTGGATTCTTTGAGAGGCTTTTCCCAAGACTCTCTCACCAAGCACAATGGGCCTCTTACAGGGTGCCCAAACAGTAACTCAAAGGGGCTGAATCCAACCCCCTTCTGTGGCACCTCCCTGTAGGCAAACAGCAGGCATGGGAGGAGGACATCCCATCTCCTCCTGAGTTTGTCAGACAAACCCATGATCATGCCCTTCAGGGTCTTATTGAATCTTTCCACCAGACCATTGGTCTGTGGATGGTAGGGTGTGCTGAACTTATAAGTAACACCACACTCCTCCCACATGGCTTTCAGATAGGCTGACATAAAGTTTGTGCCCCTATCTGAGACCACCTCCTTTGGGAATCCCACTCTGGTGAACACACCAAGTAGGGCCCTAGCCACTGTGGGAGCAGTGACTGTCCGGAGGGGTATTGCCTCAGGGTACCTGGTGGCATGGTCCACTACCACCACAATGTACCTGTTACCTGAAGCAGTTGGTGGGTCTAGGGGACCAACAATGTCAATCCCCACCCTCTCAAAGGGAGTCCCAACCACTGGCAGTGGAATTAAGGGAGCCTTTGGCTTGCCCCCTGTCTTGCCACTGGCTTGACAGGTGACACAGGAGCTGCAAAACTCCCTGACTTTTTCTGACATTTCAGGCCAAAAAAAATGGTTGACCAGCCTGCTCCAGGTCTTGGTCTGTCCCAAATGACCAGCTAAGGGGATATCATGGCTTAAGGTAAGGAGGAATTCTCTATACTTTTGGGGGACCACTACTCTCCTAGTAGCCCCTTCTTTAAGGGTCCTAGCCTCAGTGTAGAGAACTCCATCCTCCCAGTAAACCTTGTGAGTACCACTGGTATCCCCTTGTTCTTGCCTGGCAGCAGTCTGCCTCAGGCCCTCAAGAGTGGGACACTCTCTTTGTCCCTGGCACAAATCTTCTCTGGTGGGCCCACCTGCCCCTTGCAGTTCTGCCAAGTCAGGCAGAGTTTGCAGGGAAGGTGTCCCTCCCTCAGAGTTCAGATCCTCCCCCTCAGGGTTGGATTCTTCCTGACCCTCTGTACTTGTTGGGGCTGGCAAGCCAGACCCAGTGCTCTTTCTCTCTTTCTTGGAGGCTTGGCCCATTGTTCCAGGGTCCAAGTGTCCAGCATTTCCCTGTTGTGCTGCCTGTGACCTGGTCACAGCACACACCCATTCAGGGAGGTCCAGCATCTGTGCATGGACCCTTCTCTCCACTTCTGACCATTCAGATGCTTCAAGATCATTTCCCAGCAGACACTCTACTGGGAGGGCAGGAGCTACAGCTACTTTTTTAGGGCCAGTCACACCTCCCCATTCCAGACTCACCATAGCCATGGGATGGAGTTTGGTTCTGGTATCTGCATAAGTCACCTGGTGGAAGACACCAGGTAAGACCTGCTCTGGAGAAACCAGCTTTTCTGCGACCATTGTCACACTGGCTCCTGTATCTCTCAGAGCTTCCACTTCAGTCCCATTGACTTTAGGCCTCTGCCTATACCTCTGCATGATGGGAGGTAAGGTGGCCATAGTTGCAATGTCCACCCCACCCACGGATACTAAGGTGACCTCAGTGTACCCTGATTCCACCCCTGGGCCAACTTCCACCCCCAACCCTACACTAGCAATCCCCTGGGATTGCCCACCATTGGGGGGCTTCTTGGTGCAGATAGCATCTCCTCTTTTATGTCCTGGCTGATAACAGTCAAAACACTTGCCGGCCTTAGCAAGCTCCTGAAACTTTCCTGCTTTAGCAGGATCAAAATTCTTTCCCTGATACCCTTTCCCTTTAAAAGTGAATTGGCTCGGGGTTCCCCCTCCCTGAGAAGTTTTTGGGGACTCTTGTGAGGACTCTTTGGGTTTTTTGTCATCTTTCCCCTGGTTCTTCCCCTGAGAAGAACCATGTCCTCCCTTTTTCTGATCACCCCCTGGGGGTCTCTGGTTAACTCTAGTTCTTAACCAGTCATCTGCTGCCTCCCCCAGCTCTCTGGGGTTGGTCAACCTAGAGTCTACTAGATACTGGCGGAGCCTCTCTTGGACACAATTAGTTAGAAGGTGCTCCCTCATAATCAAATTGTACAGCCACTCAAAGGTACTTACCCTGTTGCCCTGTATCCAGCCCTCCAGTGCTTTTACTGAAATGTCCACAAAGTCCACCCAGGACTGGGTGCTTGTCTTTTGGGTGTCCCTAAACTTAAGCCTATACTGCTCTGGGGTTAGACCAAACTTTTTAGTCAAGCAACTCTTCATACTGGGGTATGAGTCTGCATCCTCCCCACTCATGGTTAGGAGCCTATCCCTCCCAGAGTTGGGAACTAACTCCCAAAGGAGTGAACCCCAGTACTGAGGCTTGACTTTCCTCATCTGGAGGGCCCTCTCAAAGGCCCCCAGCCACTTATCTATGTCATCCCCCTCTACATAAGCAGGAACCACCCCTTTGGGTAATCTGGGGGCAAAACCCCCACCCAGGGACACCTCAGTTTCTTTCTCGCTGCTTCCATCTTTTTTTTCTTTGCTTGCCCACTTTTTCTTTTCTAGGGCAAGCTTATCTGCTTCCAAAGCTATGTAGGCTAGCTGGGCTTCCAGCTCCCTTTCCCTGATGGATGGGTTCTCTCCTCCTGAAAGGACCCTCTTCCTACCACTAGCTTTGGCTCTGCCCCTAGTGACTGTATCCAGTGAGGACCGTTCCTCCTCTTCCTCACTTGGGGTCTGATGCCTTCCCTCCCCTGAGTGGTTAGAGTTAGCATCTTCCTCTTTTTCTTCCTCCTCTGGAGCTTCCTCTGTCTCTACCTCTTGTGCCTCAGCCCATGCTGTCAGGGATTTAATCAGGATTTGCTTCCTGAGATCAGGGGTTGCAGGCAACCCCCTCTCAATACACAACCCCCTAAGCTGGACTACTGTCAGTGTGGGTAGGCTAGCCAGATCAAGCTCCATGGTTCCCTAGTTTTGTGTCAACAAAAACTTTTTGCAAAAATTGGAAACAAGAATTTAGAATAATTACAAAAATTCAATAATTGAAATTAATCCAAATTAATTAAAAAAAAAAATTTAAATTAAAAATTAAAAACAATTTTTGCACTAGGACAATTTAAAGGATTTTTAATTTGTTTTATCTAAAACTGTAACGTGATATTGAACACAAGTACAGGATCCCGTCGCTGCTTCCAATTATGTTGGAAAATGGGTTATTGGTAGGGCAGGTAGGTACCTACACCTAGCAACAAGCCACAAACCTCCACATAAGTACAGTTAGGTCTCAGTAAATTAATCCCAGCTCTACCCTTGGTAGCTTGGCATCGAGCGTCAAGGCTTAACTTAGGAGACAAAGTGTAAAGCATTCAAATATCACAAAACAGTAATTAAATAAAACACAGGAAACAGTTTAAAAATCCAAAACCAATTTATAAAAATAGTTTATATTTTTATCTTTAAAATGACACAAAAACGATTAAAATCGGTTCAGGGGAACCGGAGATATGAATTTTTAAAGTATTATTATTTTCTAGCGCTTAGAAACAAAAAGCGCCAATCGGGTCATCTGGTTGCACCAGGACCGGGGCAAAGTCAAACTTTCAGGCCGACCGCGATGGAGCCCTGCTCGGCTACAAGTCGCGGGAGGCCTCGGTTAAAAAGTTACCTTCTGACTTAGTCTCTTTTTTGATGTTTTTCTTCCCCGGGACGAACCTGCCAGTTGGATCCGACCTCCTGGAGCCCTTGTCCGGATACGCAAAGTCGGTTTCCTCAGTGGGGATTTTTACCTTCGGACTTAGTCGTTTTTTCGAGATGAAAATCCTTCGACCGGGGTAAACCTGGATCTTGATCCGACGTCCGTGGAGCCCTTCTCGGATACGATGGCTGGAAGGTCCCAGTCAACTTTTTACGTTCAGACTTAGTCTCTTTTTTGGATGTTTTTCTTTACCGGGACGAACCACGAAGTCAGGCCGGGTCGCGGTTGAGGCAAGCCGGCTAGAATTTCCGCGTCGGGTCGGTCACTTTATGGAGCTTTTTTTAAAAAATTCTCCAATCTTTTCCAAACTTCTGGGGCTTCACCCAGATGTTCTTTTAAGGTTCTTTTGGGGTCCACAGCTCACCCCAAGGGTCCAGAAGTTCTGTGATGGTCCTTGGGAAGTGCGGACTTCAATTCCCAGAATACACCTGGCGCAAACTCCTTTTTGGCCACTGGACAGTGGTCAGCTGGTCACTTTTTCAGGAGTTGGTGCAGGGGACTCTGGATAGCAATTTTTCACCTGTAGCAAACAGGGAGTCCCTCCTTGAACCAGTGGAAGCCAGGCAAAGTCCTTCTTGTGGTGAAGCCCAAGTGTGCAGCTGGTGCAGTCTTTCTGAGTGCAGGGTCCAGTTGCAGGCCAGGGGTCCAGCAGGGCAGTCCTTCTTCTCCTTGTAGTTCCTTCTTCTTGAAATTTGGTGGGGATCTGAGGCGTGGGTGCAGGTCTGCCAGTTTTATCCTTGCTCCTGGGTGAAAAGCAGGGGGGCCCTGGTTCTCCAATCAGGGACAGGGTCGTCCCCCTGTGATGACCACTTCCTGGGAAGTGTGGCAAAAATCCATCCCAGAAGGCAACAGTCTCTAAAAATCCAAAATGGATGAATCTGATTTTTGGAGGAGAGATCTGGCTGAGCCCACCCACTGGTGTGGCTAAAAATCATAAACACACCCCTCTCCTGCCCTCTCCTAATCTAATCAAGGGGGCACCTAGCTGTCTGGGGTTGCAGGATGTGGGGGTGTTGCTGGGTGCTCCAGATGTCCTTCTCTGCCTTTGAAGACCAGTTTGGCAGCCCTCCCCCTTCCTGCCTCACCATCTGCTGAGGGGAGATTCTCTCCCCCAAGCACATTCCTTTGTGTGAAGCCAGGCCACTTCACACCTCATTAAAGTGGCCTGGCAGAAGCTGCTGCAGGCTGGCCAATCAGAGCACAGCAGCAAAAACAATGCAGAGCTGAAATTGGCAACTTTTTAGGTAAAGTCTAAACTTTTTACCTGCACTAGTTATATTAAATCCAACAACTGGAAGTTGTGGGATTTATTATAACAATCAATTTGATACCAAATTCTTGGTATGTAACATTTAAGGAGACTTTAAAATTTAAAATAAAGTCTGCCCATTCTAGCCTATGAAGGCCATTTACTTCAATGAGGGAAAAACGAATTTGGCTGTTTTTACCTCACCAGGGCTTATAAATCTATTTTTATAAAGTCCCTGCTTATAGTTACATGGCACCCAGCCCTAGGGGCACATAGGGCACACCTTAGGGGTGACTTATATGTAAAAATAAGGTAGTTTAAGACTTTGGAAGTACCTTTAATTCCAAAGTCGAATTTGCATATAACTTTAATTTAAAAGCAGCCAGCAAGGCAGGCTTGCTTTTAAAATGACACTGGGCACCTCAGCAATGCACCTAGGTGTGCACCACCTATGCTGTGGTCCCTAAACCTACATGCCCTACCATATACTAGGGACTTATAGGTAGGTTAACTTAGCCAATTATAATTAGCCTAATTTGCATATCCATTTTACACAGAGCACTGGCCCTGGGACTGGTAAGCAGTACCCAGGGCACAGCCAAGAGTCAGTAACCACCAGTACCTATCCAGAAAGAGTGGGGGTGATCAGGCAAAAAAAAAGGACTTTCCTACAGCCGACAATGTCACAGTTCTACGATCAAACACTCGTTCAAACTCACAAACAAAATTTCTCCAATTGTAAAGCAGGGGACTTTCTTTACGCACAAGAGGAATTGCCCAGGTGACTTCGTCCCCAGTCAGGTATGATAACAAGAAGGCCACCGTGGATTGGGCATCAGGGAAAGTGTGGGGTCGGCAGGTAAAATGTAATTCCACTTGAACCAGGAAAGATTGCACTTTTAGGAGATCGCCTGAGAAACGTTCTGGAGGAGCTAGGAGAATGGCTGAAGGAATGTTGAGGGAAATGTTCGTAGGAGGATTACCTCCAGAAGCTTGAGAAGAAGGACCAGGCCAAGACAAACCCAAGGGACTTTGTTCCTTCTTTTCAACCCTTTCCTGCAACTGACTCACTCTCTCAGCTAGGCTGGCTGCTATATCCTTTGATGACACTACCTCTGCTTGGAGCTGCGTGATAACCTGGACTAGCTCATCCAATGTGGCCATGCTGAGAACACACGCAAACCAGTAGGATAATTAATTTGTGGGCTCACTATTCTGTCAGGGAGACCAGATCCTCGGGGCCTCCGTACGCTCCAAACATGTACACCACTAGACAGCTCCAAAACTCTGATAGAAATATCACAGAGCCTGAGAGAGTCCAAGCGGGGGAAAAGTGGATTAGGATGGGAACCTGTAGGAAGCAAAAAGTTAAACAATACAATGTCAAGATATTGTCACATTGATTTTTACTAGACTATGATTCTAAGCATTGTCATACTGTAACCATGGATAACTTTAGATAGGACTATAACTAGACCTCAAGATGTCTGGGTACCTGGGAAGGAATCAAGAACAGTTAATACAATGTTTCATGTAAACTTTTCATGAAATGTCACATACTGTCTAGGAATATAAGAACCTTCTAGAATTATGTTTCAGAACAGACATTGCCTCTTTACATGAGGACAAAAGGTAATCTGAACATTCCCTGGAAAACAATTGAAATTGTACTAGGGACTTAACATGCACATAGAATGTAACATCTTGAATTTAACTCCTTTGCAGAAAATTCAAAGGCCCTGGAGAATCGTGTGCACTTCAGGAAACAGTACACATCAAAGTTTTAATTGCCATGAAATGATCGCGCACACTGCAAGCAATCTAAACATCAAGTTTTAAATGCGAGAAATAAATTGCGCACACTGCCGATTCCAACAAATACATGCAAATGCCATGAAATGATTGCGCACTCTGTAAGCAATCTGAACATCAAGGTTAAAATGCGGGAATGAATCGCGCACACTGCAGATCTCAACAAGTATATGCAAATGCCATGAAATGATTGCGCACTCTGTAAGCGATCTGAAAATCAAGGTTTAAATGCGGGAATGAATCGCGCACACTGCCGATCTCAACAAGAATATGCGAATGCCATGAAACGATCATGCACTCTGTAAGCGATCTGAACACCAAGGTTTAAATGCAGGAATGAATCGCGCACACTGCCGATCTCAACAAAAATATGCAAATGCCATGAAACGATTGCGCACTCTGTAAGCGATGTGAACACCAAGGTTTAAATGCGGGAATGAATCGCGCACTCTGCCGATCTCAACCAGAATGTGCAAATGCAATGAAATGATCGCGCCCTCTGTAAGAGATCTGAACATCAAGGTTTAAATGCGGGAATGAATCTCACACACTGCCGATCACAACAAGAATATGGAAATGCCATGAAATGATCGCGCACTCTCCCGATCTCAACAAGAATATGCAAATGCCATGAAATTATCGCGCACTCTGTAAGCGATCTGAACATCAAGGTTTAAATGTGGGAATGGATTGCGCACACTGCCGATCTCAACAAGAATATGCAAATGCCATGAAACGATTGCACACTCAGTAAGTGATCTGAACACCAAGGTTTAAGTGAGGGAATGAATCGCGCACACTGACGATCTCAACAAGAATATGCAAATGCCATGAAATGATCGCGCACTGTGTAAGCGATCTGAACACCAAGGTTTAAATGCGGGAATGAATCGCACACACTGCCGATCTCAACAAGAATATGCAAATGCCATGAAATGATCGAGTACTCTGCCGAGCTCAACAAGAATATGCAAATGCCATGAAATGATCGCGCACTCTGTAAGCGATCTGAACACAAAGGTTTAAATGCGGGAATGAATCACGCAAGCCTTTGCCGATCCGAACACCAAGATCTAAATCAGAGCAATGATTCGCGTCCTCTGAAAGTTTTACGAGTAGGCCCCAAAACTCAAGAGTCTCTTAGAACGTGGTCGGGGCCCAGCCCGACCTCCGTCTTACAACCCAGCTCAAGGATCACCAAAAGAATGCGGGGCAGGCCTGGAACGCCAAGGTAGGCCTCCGGAACAGGAGCTCAGGAAAATGCTGTTGCTCTGCACCGGGACCTCTGAATATTGAGCACGTGGAGCTGGGCTATCTCCCTTATATAGAGTCTTGCCCAGCCACAACCACACCCAGTCATGCTGCAGAGAAAGCTTCTGGGAGGCCCTAGAAAAGGACCACACCCTAACACACTCAGTAAGTCTGCAGTAATACCTTGCAAAAGAACAAGTATTGCAAACATCATTAATAGTGTTTTTCAAGGCTAAAGTCTGCAATGCAAAGGTTAACATACTGCATATCATGCAAGAGCATGAATTATGCTCTTGCATAAAGGCTGGCTTTTTGCATTTTAATCGCCCGTAGAGCGCACACTGCCCTGATGTTGACGGTTTGTCAAGGAGGTCTTCCAGCAGGGAACAGGAAGGGGCACTGCTACCGCCAGCAGCACGCAGCCAGGCCATGGCGTGGAGGTGCTGGTGGTAGCAGTGCCAGCTTACCACCGTCCTCCAGTATGATCACTGTCGGATTTCCACCCTTCTTGTGGTATAAGTCTGGCAGTGATCATAATATGGTGGACAGATGGTAGCTGCAGTGACAGTATTTAGGTGGTCATCACTGTGGCTGTAGGTGTTTTTTAACCGCCATTGTTATAATGAGGGCCTAAATGTCTTTATTGGCCCTGAAGCTATCTCCCAAGCTCTTACCTAACCTAGGGGCTTTATTAGGGGAATCCAGCTTATTGCTTCACTAATTTTAGTGCAGAAAATATGACTAGCATCTTAGATTTCAAGTCTGGGTTGGGCGATTGCAAGTCCAGGCAGATAATAGCATTCAGTAGAGGGGCAAAGACTGAAGTTGCATAAAGTGCATACAGTGTTATTGCATTGACTGGCGTAGTGTACAGTGGAATAGCATAGAGTGGAGTAGAGTGGAGTGGCATAGAGTAGAATAGTGTAGATTGGAATAACATAGATGCAGGCTGGAGTGGCGTGCATTGGAGTAGGATAGAGTGAAATAGCACAAAGTGGAGTAGTGTAGAGTAGTGGTGTTCAATGGACTAGCATAGAATGGAGTGGTATTGAGTTGCGTGGTGTACACTGGACTGGCTTAGAGTGGAGTAGCATATAGTGATTGGCGTACAATGGAGTAGCATACAGTTGAGTGGTGTACAGTGGAGGGGTTTCAGTGGAATAACATATAGTGGAGTATCATACCAAGCAATGGTGTGTAGTGAACTGGTGTAGACTGGAGTGGCATACATGGAATTGGGTAGAGTGTAATAGCATACAGTGGAGTGGCATACAGTGGTGTGAAGTCTAATGGAATAGCATAGAGTGGCATATGGTGGAATAGCATAAATGTGAGTGGCATATAGTGGAATGGCAGGGAGTGGACTAGCATATACCAGAGTACTGCATGACAGGGTGACATAAAGTGGAGTGGCGTACAATGATGAGGTGTAGAGTGGAGTTGCATGCAGTGTCATACCGTACAGTGGACTGGCATAGAGTGGAGTTGTGTATGGTGTAATAGTGTAGATTGAAGTGGCATAGTAATTGTGTATAGTGGAGTAGCTTACAATGGAGTGGCATATAATGGAATGATGTAGACTGGAGTGGTGTACAGTGGCGTGGGGCTGTGTGTAATGACATAAAGTGGAGTGGCATGCATTGGAGTGGCATAGAGTGGATAACATAGAATGAAGTGGCATAGAGTGGAGTGCCATACACCGGAGTGGCTTAGAGTGGAGTAGCGTACAGTGGAGTGGCATACAGTGGAATAGCATACTGTGGAGTGTTGTAGAGTTGAGTGGCATATAGGGGGTCATTACAACATTGGCGGTAAAAGGCGCTTACCGCCGTGCAGAAGACCGCCAATACACCGCCGCGGCAGCGGAATTCCGCCACAGCTATTATGACACGCATCTCGGAATCCGCCGAAATTCAGACACCCACACAAGTCCGTCACACCAAAGGTCAGTGATAAACTGACGAAAACAAATCCTCCACCGTCACGCCAACAGAAACACGCCCATGCTATTACGACCCACGAATCCACGCAGCGGTCTTTCAACCGCGGTATTCCATTGGCGGTACACACCGCCGCGCTCAAAATACACACACATCTCCAAAACACCGCCACATTGGACAATTCAAAATACACACACCTGATACACATACAAACACCACTCCCACACACCCAACAAAATATAAAACACACACCCACATCACCCACAAACCCCTACGACCAAAAATTAGAGACGAAAGTGACAGAGAGAGCACAGCAATAGACGACCCCACCACACAGAGGCACACGACACCATCACCCACACAGCTTCCACGCACAAAACACCCCACACCACTACACATCACCACACTCATCATCACATACACCACCCCACACATCACCTACACCACCCAATGGCACACCAAAGACACCCCAGGGTTTCGGAGGAGGAGCTCAGGGTCATGGTGGAGGAAATCGTATGGGTAGAGCCACAGCTTTTTGGATCACAGGTGCAGCACACCTCTATAGCTAGGAAGATGGAGCTATGGCGAAGAATCGTGGGCAGGGTCAACGCAGTGGGACAGCACCCAAGAAATCAGGAGGACATCAGGAAGAGGTGGAACGACCTACAGGGGAAGGTGCGTTCCGTGGTCTCAAGACACCACCTTGCAGTTCAGCGGACTGGCGGCGGACCCCCACCTCCTCCCGCACAACTAACAACATGGGAGGAGCAGGTCTTGACCATTATGCATCCTGAGGGCCTCTGAGGAGTCGGTGGAGGAATGGACACTGGTAAGTCAAATCTTAACTATCATATCTCCCACCCTACCTGCATGCTATCACACCCCCCCACCCTCACCCCCTCCCCTATCACTCCAACTCCTCACTAATGTACTAATAACACAAACCACACATCCCAACAGCAAGCCCTGCATGACACAACAAAGCATGGACACCCATCACTAAAGCATGCCCACTGCACATACCCAAAACAACCTCTAACCATCATCACACAAGTCCCCACACAGGAATGCTAGCACTGGGATACACGCTCACCCACCCATTGCACACCATGACACACACAGATGCAATAATCATGCTTTTATACCCCTGCAGGACCACTACCTAACGTCACCAGACAGGAGGGTCCAGACATCTCTACCCCACCCACAGAAGAGGCCCACAGTGATGACAGCAGCTCTGGCCAACTGGATCCAGATGACCAGCCCGGACCATCGTGGGCCTCGGGACAGTCGGTTCCCCTCGCACAGGCACAGCCCAACACTGACCTTCCACCCTCTGGAAACACCAGTACAGCACCCACCCAGCGGGCCCATACCTCTGTCCCCAGGACATGTCAATCAGCTGTGTGTCCACCACTACAGGTAACCCAGGATAACCCACCACCCCAACAACAACAGGGACCTGTGGGCAGTGGTAGTGGGCACACGGTCCAGGGGACGGAGGACCAGGAACACAGGGGAACTGGGAGGGCTGCTGTGTGACAGGGGGCGGACAGGCCAAGGGAACCCACTCTCCACGAGGCCTTCTCCTCCATCATGGGAGCATACCACCACTCCCAGGAGACGATGGCTACGGTCCTGGCCAAGTTTCAGGAGACCCAGCGCCTGCAGGAGGAACAGTATTTGGGGTTCAGGGAGGAACTCAGAACCATCAGCTCCGCCCTGGGCACCATCGTAGGGGTGCTGAAGGACATACAGAATACCATGAGGTACACCGTGGCACTCCAAGGGGGCCCTTACACTAGCATGTACGATGAACTGCCCGCCACCTCCACTAGCGCTAGTGGACAGGACGCCCCGCCACAGGACCACAACACCAGCACCCCACCCCCTGCAGACAGAGAACCACCCCACAAGCGGTCCCTGAGATCCAGGAACAGGACATAGCACGATGGCAAGACCCCCTCCAAGAAATGAGACCACCCTGATTGTCATCCCACTGTCCCACTTTGTAACCCTGTCCATATTGGAACTGCCCCAGCTCCACTTCCTATGCCCATATGGGCAGTGCACCTGTGAGACTAATAGACTGGACTCTGCCATGGACATTCCTCCACCATCACCCATCACCATTTTACCACCCCCTCCAATAATTAGCACTTCAATAAACACCCTTGAACCACAAAACAATCTGGAGTCAGTCTGTGATTTTGAAAATGTGTATTAGCTATGACAATGACAAAATCTGTTCTCAATAGTAATGTCAACATACCTATGTCACACATCACAAGTCCATGAAGGATGCAAGCAGATGACACACGTTGGTAACCACACCTGTGAAACCGTAATGGAAATGTACAACTCAGTTACCAAATACTGCTTGAAATTGACAGACAGGATAGAGGTAGAAGTGTGAAAGTAAATGTATTAGTAAAGAAAGTGTTCTCACCTGTGTGTCACTGGAAATATTGCTGTATGACTGAGTCCCTGTTGTCAATGTCTTCTTCCTCTGCTTCCTCCTCATCACTGTCCACAGGCTCCACAGCTGCCACAACACCGTCATCTGGACCATCCTCCTGCAGAAAAGGCACCTGGCGTCGCAAAGCAAGATTGTGAAGCATAGAGCAGGCGATGATGATCTGGCACACCTTCCTTGGTGAGTAGAATAGGGAACCACCTGTCATATGGAGGCACCTGAACCTGGCCTTCAGGGGGCCGAAGGTGTGTTCGATCACCCTCCTAGTCCGCCCATGGGCCTCATTGTAGCTTTCCTCTGCCCTGGTCCTGGGATTCCTCACTGGGGTCAATAGCCATGACAGGTTGGGGTAACCAGAATCCCCTAATAGCCACACCCGGTGCCTCTGGAGTTGACCCATCACATAAGGGATGCTGCTATTCCGCAGGATGTAGGCGTCATGCACTGAGCCAGGGAACATAGCATTTACCTGCGAGATGTACTGGTCTGCCAAACATACCATCTGTAAATTCATCGAATGATAACTCTTCCGGTTCCTGTACACCTGTTCACTCCTGTGGGGGGGTCCAGAGCTACATGGGTCCCATCAATGGCACCTATGATGTTAGGGATATGTCCCAGTGCATAGAAGTCACCTTTAACTGTAGCCAAATCCTCCCCCTGAGGGAAAACGATGTAGCTCCTCATGCGTTTCATCAGGGCAGACAACACTCTGGACAACACGTTGGAAAACATAGGCTGGGAAATCCCTGATGCCATGACCACTGTTGTTTGAAATGACCCACTTGCTAGGAAATGGAGCACTGATAGCACCTGCACTTGAGGGGGGATTCCTGTGGGATGGCGGATTGGTGACATAAGGTCTGGCTCCAACTGGGTACACAGTTCCTGGATTGTGGCATGGTCAAACCTGTAGGTGATGATTAAATGTCGCTCCTCCATTGTCAACAGGTCCACCAGCAGTCGGTACACTGGAGGATTCCACCATCTCCTCACATGTCCCAGCTGACGGTGCCTAGGAAGGACAACAGCGACCACAGAGTCAAGCAATTCAGAGGTATGTACCCACAGCTACACAGAACACGAAACAAAATCCAAAAAGTTGTCTGTATGTGTGTTGAGTCCAGGCCTAGGTGTGTGTGACGCAGTTGAAAATGAAGCCATGTGGGCCCCTGAAATGGCGGATGCCTGACCTCTAAAGTGGGACAATGGGATGTGAAGTAACTGCGCTGGCGTTGTACACCGTCACGGTAGGCGGTCGTAGACCGCGGCGCAATGCTGCATTGGTTAACATTGGACCCTAAGGGTCCCAGGAGCCAATGACGAAGTGCGGCAGCGGTGATGATATGCACCGCCGCGGACGTCACTGCCGCGGACGTGACCACCACTTTCTATCTGTTCAATCACTCGATACCTGATCTTCGGCAGGAGAGGACCTACACTGCAAGTGCTGCTGTGACCTCGGTCTGGAAGAGACAATGGCACGTGCGTCTGGGGAAAGGGCCCCTGCCTTCACTGCACAGGAGTTGGAGAAGCTCGTGGACGGGGTCCTCCCCCAGTACACGCTACTCTATGGTCCTCCAGACCAACAGGTGAGTACATAGGGTGCAAGTTGTATGGGCTATGCCTGGGTGGAGAGGGCTGGATGTAAGAAGGAAGGGGGCAGAGTTCTGCGAGCATGAAGGAGTGTGAATGCATGTGCCACATGGCAAGGGCAGGGATGTGGGCCACTCACTTCGAAGGTGCAGTTGGTAATGACTTCTCTTCTTCCCCTGTACATGTGATGTAGGTCAGCGCCCACCAGAAGAAGGATATTTGGCGTGCCATCGCCAAGGACGTCCGGACCCTGGGGGTCCACCAGAGACGAAGCACCCACTGCCGTAAAAGATGGGAGTACATTCGCCACTGGAGCAAGAAGACGGCGGAGGCTCAGCTGGGGATGGCCTCCCAACGTGGGAGGGGTGCCCGTCGCACCATGACCCCCCTGATGTTCCGGATCCTGGCTGTGGCCTACCCTGAGTTGGATGGGCGCATGAGGGCATCACAGCAGACACAAGGGGGTGAGTACACTCTCATTCTGCTGACTTTGCACGCAGTGGAGGGGTCTGGGTGGGGGAGGAGGGCTGTGGGTTTCCCTAGGCCAGGGCGAGTTCCGTAGGCTAGGCCCCTCCGTAATGCAGGCCATGTGCCACTCAACCCCACCTCTGTAGAGTGCCAAGTACAGGTAAACACGCCCCTGTGTCATCTATGTGTGCAGATGTCCACCATAGCCATGTAGGCCATATCCCAGGAACTGCATCTGTAGAGCCCAAGAGCGTGGGGTAGTGCAGGGAGCTGCTGTGTCTGTATTGTCCGCACAACGGTAGTGGTAAGCCATGCACTCAACCTGTCTTTCTTCTGTTTCCCCACCCCTTTTTGTGCTCTCCCTGTTCTTTTGTGCATCAGCCTCATCAGGCGGAGGTACAGCGGCACCGGAGCATGAGGGGGCTGCATCCCACATGGCCATGGAGGGCCACACCACAGACTCAGTATACACTAGTGGGACGGAGGGCGAGGGGAGCTTCACGGCGGTCACCAGATCAGCAACCAACGACACGGACTCTTCCTCCGATGGGAGCTCCCTTGTGGTGGCGGCACCATCTGTGCCTCCCACTTCTACAGGTACAGCCGCCACCCCCCCTACCAGCACCGCCCTCCCAGCAGCCCCTCAGCCTTCGCCCCGTGCCCGCTCACCCAGGAGGGTGGGCATCACCTTCGCCCCAGGCACCTCAGCCCCATGTCCCTGTCACCCCTGCTGCCCTTAGTGAGGAGGCCATTGACCTCCACAGGTCACTCACTGTTGGGCAGTCTACCATTGTGAATGCCATCCAGGGTGTAGAAAGGGAGTTGCAACACAGTAATGCATTCCTGGAGGGTATTCATTCTGGTCAGGCTGCCCATCATCGAACCCTGCAATCTCTGGCCTCAGCACTGATGGTAGCCATTGTCCCTGTGTCTAGCCTCCCCCCTCCAACTTCCTCCACCCAGACCCAATCCCCTGTACCTCAGCCTATCCCAAGCACACCATCAGACCAGCCTGCACACACCTCAACACACAAGGGCAGCTCAGGAAAACATAGGCACCACACATCCCACAGCCACTCACACAAGCATCACCCACATACAGACACAGCATCATCCACTGCCTCTACTGTGTCCCCCTCCTTGTCGTCTCCCTCCTCCCTCCCAGTCTCGTCTACACTCTCACCTGCATGCACTACCACTACAGCCACTAGGACTCGCACCAGAACACCCAGCACCACACCCCGCTCACCTGCACTCACCACCCCCACTACCATTTACACGTCCCCTGTGTCCTCTCCCAGTGTGTCTGTGACGCCCCCTCCCAAAAGTACAAAAACGCGGGCACACACACACCCAACATCCATCCACCTCACGACAGCCTCCAGAACATGCACCTGCACCCAAAGCATCAAAAGTTACAACTCCTACAACCACCTCATCTTCCTCCACTCCCAGACCCTCTCCAGCTACCCGTCCCAGTGTTCCTCAGAAACTTTTCCTGAGCAACGTTGACCTCTTTCCCATCACCCCTCCCTCCAATTCATAGGTCCCGTACTAGCACCTCAGCCAAAAAGATTCCGGTACCAGTGGTGCCTGTTAGAGGTATGTTCAGAGCACCGGGCACCTGGGCAGCCAGTGTGACACGGAGCCAAAGCACTGCCAGTCCACCCCCTGTGAAGCACCAGAAGTTGGACAGGGAGAGGGGGAAGACTCCTGCCAGCAAAGCCACTCACAAGGGCCCTGGGGGGAGTGTTGAGTCAGCTGTGACTCCTCTCAAGGTGGGGAAGGGGCAGAAGAAGTCTCCAAAGTCTGGGAAGAGCAGCACGGCAGAGAAGGCCGCCATCCTCCCCGCTGCCCAGGACGCCACCGCCAGCCCCATCGTCACTGGTTCGGAGACCACCGCCAGAGTCAGTGCCCAGGAGGGCAGCACATTTGTCACTGGTCCGGAGACCACCGCCAGAATCAGTGCCCAGGAGGGCAGCACAATCGTCACTGGTCCGGAGACCACCGCCAGAGTCAGTGCCCAGGAGGGCAGCACAATCGTCACTGGTCCGGAGACCACCGCCAGAGTCAGTGCCCAGGAGGGCCCCGGCAGCCACAGCCCCGCTGGTCAATGAGGGACCGCCATGGCACACACCGCTGCACAGGCCAGAGACAGCAAAGTCAAACACCGCTGAACAGGGCAAGCACCGCTGAACAGGGCAAAGACCGCCATGGAAAGCACCGCTGAACAGGGCAAGCACCGCTGAACAGGGCAAGGACTGCTGAACAGGGCAAAGACCGCCATGGAAAGCACCGCTGAACAGGGCAAGCACCGCTGAACAGGGCAAAGACTGCCATGGAAAGCACCGCTGAACAGGGCAAGGACCTCTGAACAGGGCAAAGACCGCCATGGAAAGCACCGCTGAACAGGGCAAGCACCGCTGAACAGGGCAAGCACCGCTGATCAGGGCAGGCACTGCTGAACAGGGCAAGCACCACCAACTCAAGCATCGTTTGCCCATGAGCGGCAGGGGCAGTGACGGAACAGGGACCGTCACGGGGAGCGTGATACACTCTGGGCACCAGTCCCCCTCCAGAACCAGTGGAGACATACATCCATTACCTCAGTCCTTGGTAGGATGAAGCACTCTGGGCACAAAGCCCCCTCCAGAACCAGTGCAGACTGTTATCCACTTGAGAGACTGTGGCTTTGCACTCCCCAGGATGGTCCAGTGGGCAAACCACCCACTGAAAAGACTTGTGAGACTGTGGCTTTGCACTCCCCAGGATGGTCGAGTGGGCAAACCACCCACTGAAATGACGTGTGAGACTGTGGCTTTGCACTCCCCAGGATGGTCCAGTGGGCAAACCACCCACTGAAAAGACTTGTGAGACTGTGGCTTTGCACTCCCCAGAATGGTCCAGTGGGCAAACCACCCACTGACAAGAATTGTGAGACTGTGGCTTTGCACTCCCCAGGATGGTCCAGTGGGCAAACCACCCACTGAAAAGACTTGTGAGACTGTGGCTTTGCACTCCCCAGGATGGTCCAGTGGGCAAACCACCCACTGAAAAGACTTGTGAGACTGTGGCTTTGCACTCCCCAGGATGGTCCAGTGGGCAACCCACCCACTGAAAAGACTTGTGAGACTGTGGCTTTGCACTCCCCAGGATACATCAATGGGCATGGAGCCCCGTTGTAGATCTGGCGTGGTGCTGTCATCCGGCTGAGGTGCCCCCCCTTCCCCCTGAGGTGCCTGTTGTATTTCTATCTGATGCCCCTGCAGTGTTCTCTCCGTTTCTGGACAGGTATTGTGTGTGGGCCTCGCCCATGCATTTTGGGCCCAGTGGTTCACGGACATTGAAATATTCATACCTGCACTACTAATCGTGATGTATATATTTGGAATGTGTATATATTTATGTATATATGAGCTTACTGTATTTTGATACATTACAATGGTTGTACTGACTTCCTTTTTGTCTTTGCATTCTTCCGGGGGGGTTGTGGGTTGTTACTGTGATGTTTGGAAATGCATTGGTGTGTGTGTTGTAGTGTGCGAGGGTCAGGGTGGGGGTGGGGGTGTTGCGTGTGTGTGTCCATGACTTTTGCCTCCCCCCTCGCCTATGTCATAGGTGCAGTACTCACCGTTGTCTTCGGCGCCGCCGTTGCTGATGTTCGTAGAGGAGCAGGAAGACAAGCGCAGGGAGTATTTGGAGTTCCGGCTCCATGGTGCCCTCCTTCCTCGTGGAGTGTGTTAACGTGAGCGTTTTCCCATTACAAAAGCTGTTTCCGCCATGTTTTTATCCATGGTGAATCCGCCCCGGAAAAGGTGGCGGATTGGCCTGTTGTAATACTGTGGGCGGTACCTTGTCTTCCGCCTATCTGTTGGCGGTGACCGCCGGGCTGCTTGTCTGTACCGCCATTGCGGTCGGAGTGTTAAAGTGGCTGTCTATGTTGGTGGTTTCCGCCACAGTCATAATTCCCTTTTTTGTTCCGTCGGCCTGTTTGCGGTATTACCGCTGCTTTAACACCGTCTGCCAGGGTTGTAATGACCCCCTATATTTTTTGTCTTAAAAGTACACCAAAACAATAAAAACCCAATATAGGGAACTGGAGATATCAATTTTTAAAAATTAAGGGCCTGATTACGAGTCTGGCAGTGTTAGGACCACCAGACTCATGACATTTTTCGTACTGCCACTGCAGCGGGGGTCCCACTGCTATGGCTGTGGCGGTCCAACCACCACATTACAAGGTTGGTGTGCAGACCCAACCAACCTACCGCCGTCCCCACCAGGTCTCAGATCCCGAAGGGCTGACAGAGGTGCAGGTTGTAATCAGCCAGAGCCCCTGCTGATTACAACCTTGTTCTCTACCAGCCTTTTCAAGGTGGTTCTACTGACAGAGAAATAGTGCAGGGGGCCACAGGGAGGCCATGGCATGGGCAGTGCAGGGGTCCCTCTGCCCAGCAGACAGTGCTGCTGTAAACAGTGCATATTGCAACAGACCTGCTGTGCAGACAATGCATATTGAGAGGGTGCTGGTGCCCCCTGTGTGCTGCAACATTGCCGCTGGCTCTGTTATGAGCCAGCGACACTGCTGCCACACCTTTACCACTGGAGATAACTCATAATCAGCCTCTAAATGTTTTTAGCACCTGAAAATCAAAAGTGCCATTATGGACTTCTGGTTGGACTTGAATGGGGCAAAGTTGAAATTTGAGGCTGACTTTGAAAGAGTCCTGCTCAGCTACACTGAGTGGGAGGCCTCAGTTAAAATTTTACCTTCACACTGACAATTTTTAGAAGCTTTTTCTTTGATCTGGACAGAGTCACAAGTTGAGGCTGACCTCTCTGGAGCCTTCTTCAGATACATAATGTTGGAGGCCTCGGTCAAGTTTCTACATTTGAACTTGGTCACTTTTTTGGGAAGATTTCCTCTGACGATGGAGACCTCCTCAGATACACTGTGCAGGAGTCCTCAGTCAAAATCTTACCTTCAGGCTTAGAAACTTTTTTTGAGTTTTTCTTCCCTGACCACAGACAATCCTTCTCAGCAAGTTGATTTCAATGTAATGTTGTTGGATTGCCATTCCATTGTCAAATCCTGGAAGTCTGGTGCTCCGGAGCTTTTCAGCAGGATGAACCTGCAAATGAGGATGGGTTGCAGTCAATGTTGGCCGGCTTGACTCTCCCCATTAGGTCAGTCCTCTTATGAGAGGGTGCGTGAGGGTCTGAGTGGTTCTGTGAGTGGGTGCACGAGTGTCTAAGTAGGTCTGTGAGTGTGTGTGTGAGTCTCTGAGTAGGTCTCTGAGTGGGTTCATGAGTCTTTGAGTGGGTGCATGAGTCAATGAGTGGGTCTTTGAGTGGGTTTGTGAGTGTCTAAGTGGGTCTGTGAGTGGGTGTGTGAGCCTGAGTGGGTCTGTGAGTGAGTGCATAAATGTCAGAAATGGTCTATGAGTGGGTGCATGAGTGTCTGAGTGAGTGTCTGATTGGATCTTTGAGTGGGTGTGTAATAAGTAACTGTGTGTGTGACTCGGCCACAAACTCGGCGCTCCTGCCCTTTTACCAATAAGAGTCTACAGGTTTTCACAAAATATCTACCCAAGTGTAGTTCTTTCTGCCTCCTTGGGTCAATGTCTACTATGTATTCTACTCTACAGCTGTGTAATGGAGCACAAGGAAATGTCACCAGTTACCAGGTGTGCATTTTGGCACGGGAACTATTCCTCTTGCCTCTTTCTCTAGAATTCAGTGATAACATGAATCCTCCTATTGAGAGGCCATCAAGACTACAAAGATGCAGGTCTCCACCAAACCAGGGTCCTTCCTCCTAACTATCTGAAGTAAGTGCTTCTTTGTTTTGTGGAGATGGCCTCCTATTCCTCAGCATCAAGAACATGCCACAACAATCAGTGGGAAATGCACTGGGGGCCACTTTGGGAAGATGTTCATCATCCTGGTAAATGCGGGAACACCTTTGAATACTAATAAGGTGGACAGTGTGGGCACAAGATCGCAGAGCTTCAAGATGATTTACACATGTGCATACTTGTAGCAAGTTAAAGAGAGAACCATGGTCTCTATGGAGGTGAGCCATGCAGACCCCCTCACCTGGCTGACTTTGGCCCCAGGCAACCCATTCCTGGTGCCTGGCCAGGTCATCTGGGTGCCTCCCAGGGTACCCAGTAAGCAGCACTGGGGACCATGGGGGTAGCCTCAAGGCCCACACAGCCCCAGCCAGCTGCTTGCCTCCTTGAGGAGCCAGCATTGCTCTTGCACACAGATAGATGCTAAACATGCGGCTCTCTGTGTGCAAGACTGCTTCCTGTGGGTAAGAGCACTTTGACAGCTATCGCCCACAGGAAGTGGAGTGCTTTCTGTGACTTGGCGGGAGATGTCAAAACTCATGCCAAGTCAGAGCAAACAGCTATGTCCCGAGGGTGGGCACCCCAGGACATAGCAGGAGCTGGCCCTGGGGGGTGGCAGTCCCCAGGGCCATGTACAGCTCCATGAAGGGGGCCCCCTTCAATGTTTAAGTTTGCCCAAGGCGGTGAAGTTCCCCAGAGCTGGGAGTCCAAGATGTAACCCCTCATTATTTTTTTTTTTAGTCCAGTGGAGGTAATGAAATAAATTGCTCTAGGAAGTGGGGCTCCTCAGGGCTGTGAGGGAGCCATGCAGGGCCCAGCATACATTTAATAGGTATCCCAGGCAGGTGGTGGTCTCTGGTGCTGAGTGGGAGGCTGTACGGGCCTCCCCATTAGAAGTTACTTTTTTGCCTCGGAGACATGGCAGATCCCAGGGCTGTGGGGGCCATGTCAACCCCCACACAAAATTTCATTTTTAGCCCCGTGGAGATGGCCATCCCAGGGGATGAGGGAGAGGCCCCACTGGGCTCCCCCATTAGAAATTATTATTTTGCCATGGGGAGGTAATGGTTCCTGGAATAGTACAAGCTGTAGGAGGTGGAGTCCACAAGCCCCACTCCTTTATATAAGCTGCCGAAGCCCCCAGGACCTGGACCACTTGGGAGCAAAAAAAAGAAAGGGGTGGGAGACCGCCTGTTTTTTTTTTTTTTAAATCACAGAATTTTTTTTTTTTAAATGCTTTTTAGCCCTGGCTGAGTCTGTGAGCGACACCTAGGCTAAGGCCAATGATTCTGGGTGAACCTACTCTGGCCCCTTTTCTTTTTTTTTTTACTTTATTTGTGGGACTCAGCTGAAGCCGAGTACCAAAATGGCAACCGCTGAGGCAAATTACACCCAATATGGTAGAAAGCAAGATCTTGGTACACAAAGAGTGCTTTTTGTAATTTGTGATGAATCTGTTCAGTAGTTTTGGTGGTATTAAAAGTAAAAAGTTTTATGTATATCTAGAGTAGCAGATCCACAAACCAACAGAAGGGCTGTGATTGTCTGGCAGCAACCTGAGAGGACATTTGTGGCCACCATTTCATGGACTGGGATTTGGATCCCAGAGAGGGAATTAAAACTTAAAAGTGATGGAAGAGGGTCAAGGTAGAGGTACCCTGACCCAATGGGACAGATGGGGGTGTCTTTGAGAGACTCTTCATGGGCAAGAATTTGTCCAAAAATGTTTTTTTGAGCATGTGATGACCCGCAGTTCCACCACGGCGCACAGTGGGACCCAGTGCGACAGTGATCCCACTGACCATATCATGACTGATGTAATATGTGAGGCCAAAACCAGTCCGTTGCAGGGACGTAAGTTATAGTTAGGCCAGATAACTATAACTGCTGAATTTCAAAGGAATTAAGGGGGTCATTCTGACCTCGGCGGTAAAATGCCCTTACCGCCGGTCATAGGACCGCCATAACACCGCCGCGGCCGCGGTCAACCGCCACGGTCATTCTGACCCACAACGGCCAAACCTCCAAAAATCCGTCCTCCACTGCAGCCCGCCACATCGGCGGGCAGCGATAAACTGGAGATGACCAAACCTCCACCGTCACGCCAACAGAAATACGCCCATGCCATTACGACCCACGAATCCACACGGCGGTCATTCAAACGCGGTATTCCATTGGCGGTACACACCGCCGCGGTCAGAATACACACACATCACCAAAACACAGCCACATTGGACAATTTGAAATACACACACCTGATACACATACACACACCACTCCCACACAATCAACCAACTATAAAACACACACCCACATCACCCACAAACCCCTGCGACCCTAATTACTGAGAGAAGGAGAGAGAGACACAGCAGACAATCCATAGCAAGACACACTGAGGCACACTACACCATCACACACACCACATAGTAGCACAAAGCACCACTCACCAACACACTCCTCATCACATACACCACCCCACACCTCACCCACACCACCCCATGGCACCCCAAAGGCACCCACGCTTTTCGGACCAAGAACTCCGGGTCATGGTGGAGGAAATCCTAAGAGTGGAACCCCAGCTCTTCGGCTCGCAGGTGCAGCACACCAGTATAGCCAGGAAGGCGGAGCTATGGCAGCGGATCGTGGACAGGGTCAACGCGGTGGGACAGCATCCCAGGAATAGGGAGGACATCCGCAAAAGATGGAACGACCTACGGGGGAAGGTCCGATCGATGGTCTCCAGGCACAACATCGCGGTCCAGAAGACTGGCGGCGGACCCCCACCCACCCCTCCCGAATTTACATCGTGGGAGCAAGAGGTCTTGACCATCCTGCATCCTCAGGGCCTCGCTGGAGTAGCCGGAGGAATGGACTCTGGTAAGTCCCATCTCAACTACTATATCCCCCCCACCCCACCAGCATGCCAACCCACACCCCCACCCTCACCCCCAACCCCCCAGCACACATCCTCCCTGACAATGTCTCACCACCACAACCCACCCATCCCAACACCAACTCCTGCATGCCAACACAAATCATGGGCACCCATCACCTAAGCATGACCACTGCACTAACCCCTCCCCCCCACTAACTACCCTCACAACACCTCCCTCCAGGGAATGCCTGCACTGGGGGACAAGGGCACCCATAACACGCATGCTATTGCACACACAGAAACAATAACCAAACTCTCTTACCCCATGCAGGACCCGAACGACAACACACCAGCCAGGAGGGTCCAGAAGTGTCCATCCCACCACCGGAACAGGCCCACACTGAGGATAGCAGCTCTGTCGACAGTGAACCTGATGACCAGCCCGGACCATCGGGGACCTCTGGGCAGTCGGTTCCCTCAGGCAGCCACAGGCCACACCAGACCCGACCCCCTCTGCCGACATCAGCACAGCTCCCACCCAGCGGGCCCATGCCTCTGTCTCTAGGACAGCTCAATCAGCGGTGTGTCTGCCACTACAGGGCACCCAGGCTAACCCAACACCCCAACAACAACAGGGACCTGGAGGCAGTGGTAGCGGGCACACCGTCCAGGGGACAGAGGCCGGGGGAAACCGGGCAGCTCGGAGGGCTGCTGTGCGACAGGGGGGGAGGAGAGGCCCAGGGAACCCACTCTCCAAGAGGCCCTCACCACCATCATGGGGGCATACCACCACTCCCAAGAGACGATGGATGGCGACGGTACTGGCCAGGTTCACGGAGATCCAGGCACAGCAGGAGGAACGCTACATGGGGTTCAGGGAGGAGCTGAGAATCATCGGGACCGCAATGGGGACCATCGTCCTGGCCCTCAACAGGATAGAAGAGGCGTTGCGGGACCATGTGGCACCACACAGGGCCCCTGTCACTAGCCCGGACCAGGAACAGCCTACCACCTCCGCCGGCGCTAGTGGACAGGAGGCTCCAACACCACGGCAGGCCACCAGAACCCCACCTCCTGCTGAAGAACAACCACCCCGTAAGAGGAGCCTGAGATACAAAAAAAAGACAGAGTAGGATGTCAAGACCCCCGCCAGCAGGACATACCCCCTGAACTCTTCCCACTGTTCCACATTGCCACCCTGTCCAACCATGAACTGCCTCTGCTCCATCCTTCCACAGGCAAAAGGACAATGCACCTGTGAGACTGAGAACTGGACTCTGCCATGGACATTACTCCACCCCCCACCCATCACCCTTATAATCACATGTACCAATATCTAGCCCTGTAAATAAATCACATATTGCACACAAATCAGTTTGGAGTCATGCTGTATTATTAGCAAATGTATTACATATTACTGTTCAATATCTGTTCTGTCAATTAGTGATGACAACATACCAATGTCAATACGCTGTAGTTCATGGGCAAACCAAGCAGAAGTCAGGCACTGCGTCATACAGCACTGAGAAGGGAAGGGAAAATCAAAAATTACCCAAAAATATCTGGTGGGAACTACAGAAAGTACAGATGCAGGAGGCTAGAAGCAATTGGGAAATGGCGTGGGTGATTCTTACCTGGGTGTTACTGGAAATACTGTTGTATCACTCTGTCCCTATTGTCTGTGTCGTCCTCTGAGTCTTCCTCCTCTTCACTCTCCACAGGCTCCACGGCTTCTACAACACCACCATCTGGACCATCCTCCTGCAGGAAAGGCACCTGGCGTCGCAAAGCCAGGTTGTGAAGCATACAGCACGCCACGATGATATGGCACACTTTCTTTGGTGAGTACATTAGGGATCCACCTGTCATATGCAGGCACCTAAACCTGGCCTTCAGGAGGCCAAAGGTTCGCTCAATCACCCTCCTAGTACACCCATGGGCCTCATTGTAGCGTTCCTCTGCCCTTGTCCGGGGATTCCTTACTGGGGTCAGTAGCCACGGCAGGTTGGGGTAACCAGAGTCACCTATTAGCCACACACGTTGTCTCTGTAGCTGCTCCATCACATAGGGGATGCTGCTATTTCGCATCACATACGCGTCATGCACTGACCCTGGGAACTTGGCATTTACATGGGAGATGTACTGGTCAGCCAAACAGACCACCTGGACATTCATCGAATGATAATTTTTTCTGTTTCGGTACACCTGCTCATCGTCTTTTGGGGGTACCAAAGCCACATGGGTCCCATCAATGGCACCAATGATGTTGGGGATATGTCGAAGGGCATAGAAATCACCCTTCACTGTAGGCAAGTCACCCTCCTCGGGGAAAATGATGTAGCTCCGCATGAGTTTCATCAGGGCAGACAACACTCTGCTCAAAATCTTAGAAAACATAGGCTGAGACATTCCAGATGACATGGCCACTGTGGTCTGGAATGACCCACTGGCCAAAAAATGGAGGACTGACAAAACCTGCACCAGAGGGGGAATCCCTGTGGGTTGGCGGATGGGGGACATCAGGGCTGGCTCCAGCTGGGCACACAGTTCATGGATAGTGGCACGGTCAAGTCTGTATCGAAGTATTATATGGCGTTCTTCCATTGTCGACAGGTCCACCAGCGGTCGGTACACGCGAGGATTCCTCCTTCTCATCGCAAGTCCCAGCGGACGGTGCCTAGGAAGGACAACATGGAGCACAGAGTCAGCCAAACCACAGGTACGTACAGACAGCTTGCACAGTTAAAGAATGGCAATGGGTTGAAAGGCGTGTATGTGTGGCAATGCAAGGCCTAGGCCTGTGTGTCGCAGTCAAAATTAAGCCATGTAGGCCCTTGAAATGGCGGCTGCCTGACCTGTGAAGTGGGACAATGGGATGTGAGGTCAATGCGCTGGCGGGGCACACCGTGGCGGTAGGCGGTCGAAGACCGCGGCGCAAAGCCGCATTGGTTAACATTGAAGCCTATGGGTTTCAGGAGCCAATAACGAAGTGCGCCGGCGGTCGCGGTACGCACCGCCGCGGTACGCACCGCCGCGGGCGTGACCGCCATTTTCTATCTGCTTAATCACTCGAGACCTGATCATCCACAGGAGAGGACCTATACTGCAAGTGCTGCTGTGACCTCGGTCTGGAAGATACAATGGCTGCTGCGACTGGGGAAAGGGCCCCTGCCTTCACGTCTGAAGAGTTGGAGAAGCTCGTGGATGGGGTCCTCCCCCAGTATGCGCTACTCTACGGTCCTCCAGACCAACAAGTGAGTACACCGGGTGCACATGGAATGGGCTATGCCTGTGTGGATTGGGGTGGATGTAAGTTGGTGGGGTGGGGGGCGAATGAGGAGTGCAACGCCCGACAGATGAGAGCATGTGCCATATGGCAAAGTGGGTGGGGGGGGGGCAATTACATCTAACATGCAGGTCATTGATGATTTCCTCCTTTCCACCCTGTACATGTCTAATAGGTCAGCGCCCATCAGAAGATCGAGATTTGGCGTGCCATCGCCAAGGAAGTCTGGACCTTGGGGGTCCACAACAGACGGGGCACCCACTGCCGCAAGAGGTGGGAGTACATCCGCCGCGGAACAAGGAAGACCGCAGAAACACTGCTGGGGATGGCCTCCCAACCTAGGAGGGGTGCCAGTCGCACCATGACCCCCCTGATGTCCCGGATCCTGGCGGTGGCCTACCCTGAATTGGATGGGCGCTTTAAGACATCACAGCAGACACAAGGGGGTGAGTATCAGCACATTCTCCTATCTTTCTGTGCAGTGGAGGCGTCTGGGTGGGGGAGGAGGGCTGTGGGTGACATTAGGCCAGGGCGCTTTCTGTAGTGTAGTCCTCTCCCTTAGGCATGGCCCTGTGCCCCCGGCCCCCACTTCTGTATGGATGACAAGTACAGCCATTGAAGGTCCAGCATCTCCCATGTGCGCGTTTGACGTCTCTTGGCCTGTTGTCTTAGTCAGTAGTACTGAGTAGTGTACCCCGAATGCGCGGCTTAGTGCATTAGGCACCTGTGTCTGTCCTCTCCGCCAACGGTGTTGACATTGCATGCACTCAACCTGGTCTTCTTTTTTCTCCCCCCACCCTTTCTCGTCATCTTCTTGTGCATGTGTGCATTAGCATCATCAGGCGGAGGAGATATGGCATCGGAGCACGAGGGAGCTGCAGGACACAAGGCCCCGGTGGGCCCAGGAACAGACACTGAGGGCACCAGTGATCCGGAAGGCGAGGGGAGCACCACGACGGGGACCGCTGGTGAGAGCAGCGAAAGCGACACGTCCTCGGATGGGAGCTCCCTAGGGGTGGCGGCAACATCCGTGCCCCCCGCCTCTACAGGTACAGCCGCCACCCAGCGCACCAGCCCCGCCCTCCCAGCAGCCCCTCAGTCTTCGCTCCGTGCCGGTTCGCCCAGGAAGGCGCGCGTCTCCTTCGCCCCAGGCACCTCAGCCCCTGCCCCTGTTGCCCCTGCTGCCCTCAGTGCAGAGCTCATTGACCTGGTAAGGACGCTCATTGTTGGGCAGACGACCCTTTTGAATGCCATCCAGGGTGTGCAAAGGGAGGTGCAACAGAGCAATGCGTACCTGGAGGGCATTCATTCGGGTCAGGCTGCCCATCAACGAGCGTTCACTGCTCTGGCCTCAGCACTGACGGCAGCCATTGTCCCTGTTTCCAGCCTCCCTCTTCTGACTGCCTCCAGACTGTCTCTGTCTCCTGTTCCTCAGCCTATCCCATCCACACCATCAGACCAGCCTGCACACACCTCAACACCCAAGAGCAGCTCATCCAAACACAAGCACCACAGATCCCGCAAACACTCACCCGAGCAACACCCAGATGCAGACATGCCAACAGCCACTGCCACCCCTGTGTCCCCCTCCTCCTCGTCTCCCTCCTCCCTCCCTGTGACGTCTACACTCACACCTGCATGCACCCCAACATCAGCCAGTGCTTCCATCACCACCTCACCCTCCAGTACAGTCCACACTCGTGCAGTCACCACCCCCACTGCCATGTACACGTCCCCTGTGTCCTCTCCCACTGTGTCTGTCACCCCCTCTTCCAAGACACACAAACGCAGGCAGCCACCCACCCAACAGCCATCCACCTCACGACAGCCTACAGCACCAGCACCTTCACCCAATGACAGCACACCTGACTCTCCTACAACCAGATCCTCTACCTCCACTTCCATCTCCACTTCTCCTACCCTTTACCTTGGCCCTAAAAAACTTTTCCTGGCTAACCTTAACCTCTTTCCCCCCGATGACCTCCCCCATCCATCTTCAAAGAGTCCCAAGAGCACCGCAGCCACCACCAGCCCAGCTTCGGGTGTCACTGTTGTGCCTGGGTTCTGGAGCCCACCCTTTGCCAGCAGTGACACATCGATCAGCAGCAAGGACACGTCCAGCCCCCCCCCCGGCAAGAGGACCCGCAAAAACAAGGACCGCCGTGCGAGGACCGACAGGGCTGCCCCCAAGGAGCAATGTGCGGCCACTTCACCACCCACACCATCTAGGGGAGGCAAGGGCCCGAGAGCCCCATCAAAGGAGCGGAAGGGCAGCAGGAGCGTGGAGAAGGTGGACCCCACATGCCACATCCCAGCTGGGAAGGAGGACACTAAGGAGGCCAGGAGTCCGTCCCCGAATGGTCCAGAAACGTCACGGTCCGAGGGCGACTGAGCAGGGAGTCGAGGCCAGGTCTGGCTCCCTTGACCTGCTGGATGAGCACCGCTGAACAGAGCCCCGCCGTGGAGAAGAGCACCGCTGAACAGGGCCCCGCCGTGGAGATAGGCACCGCTGAACCGGGCCCGCGGTGCAGAAGAGCACCGCTGAACAGGGCCCACCGTGGAGATAGGCACCGCTGAACCGGGCCCCGCCGTGGAGAAGAGCACCGCTGAACAGGGCCCCGCCGTGGAGAAGAGCACCGCTGAACAGGGCCCGCGGTGCAGAAGAGCACCGCTGAACAGAGCCCGCCGTGGAGATAGGCACCGCTGAACCGGGCCCCGCCGTGGAGAAGAGCACCGCTGAACAGGGCCCCGCCGTGGAGAAGAGCACCGCTGAACAGGGCCCGCGGTGCAGAAGAGCACCGCTGAACAGGGCCCGCCGTGGAGATAGGCACCGCTGAACCGGGCCCCGCCGTGGAGAAGAGCACCGCTGAACAGGGACCCACCGTGGAGAAGAGCACCGCTGAACAGGGCCCGCGGTGCAGAAGAGCACCGCTGAACAAGGCCCGCCGTGGAGATAGGCACCGCTGAACAGGGCCCCGCCGTGGAGAAGAGCACCGCTGAACAGGGCCCGCGGTGCAGAAGAGCACCGCTGAACAGGGCCCCGCCGTGGAGAAGAGCACCGCTGAACAGGGCCCCGCCGTCTCAAGCACCGCTCCGCTGGGCCCTTCCTCTGAGGCACCGCTCCGCTGGGCCCTTCCTCTCAAGCACCGCTCCGCTGGGCCCTTCCTCTCAAGCACCGCTCCGCTGGGCACCGCCGTCTCAAGCACCGCTCCGCTGGGCCCTTCCTCTGAGGCACCGCTCCGCTGGGCCCTTCCTCTCAAGCACCGCTCCGCTGGGCACCGCCGTCTCAAGCACCGCTCTGCTGGGCACCGCCGTCTCAAGCACCGCTCCCCTGGGCCCTTCCTCTCAAGCACCGCTCCGCTGGGCACCGCCGTCTCAAGCACCGCTCCGCTGGGCACCGCCGTCTCAAGCACCGCTCCGCTGGGCCCTTCCTCTCAAGCACCGCTCCGCTGGGCACCGCCGTCTCAAGCACCGCTCCGCTGGGCCCTTCCTCTCAAGCACCGCTCCACTGGGCACCGCCGTCTCAAGCACCGCTCCGCTGGGCCCTTCCTCTGAGGCACCGCTCCGCTGGGCCCTTCCTCTCAAGCACCGCTCCGCTGGGCACCGCCGTCTCAAGCACCGCTCCGCTGGGCACCGCCGTCTCAAGCACCGCTCCGCTGGGCCCTTCCTCTGAGGCACCGCTCCGCTGGGCCCTTCCTCTCAAGCACCGCTCCGCTGGGCACCGCCGTCTCAAGCACCGTTTATGGTTCACTGTGCCCACCATGCCTCCTCCTTGACCAGTGGAGACTGTCATCCACCTGATGGACTGTGGCTTTGCACTCCCCAGGATGGTCCAGTGGGCAGCCCACCCACTGTAGAGACATTGAGAGACTGTGGCTTTGCACTCCCCAGGATGGTCCAGTGGGCAATCCACCCACTGCAGAGACTTGAGAGACTGTGGCTTTGCACTCCCCAGGATGGTCCAGTGGGCAGCCCACCCGCTGTAGAGACATTGAGAGACTGTGGCTTTGCACTCCCCAGGATGGTCCAGTGGGCAATCCACCCACTGCAGAGACATTGAGAGACTGTGGCTTTGCACTCCCCAGGATGGTCCAGTGGGCAGCCCACCCACTGTAGAGACATTGAGAGACTGTGGCTTTGCACTCCCCAGGATGGTCCAGTGGGCAGCACACCCACTGTAGAGACATTGAGAGACTGTGGCTTTGCACTCCCCAGGATGGTCCAGTGGGCAATCCACCCACTGCAGAGACTTGAGAGACTGTGGCTTTGCACTCCCCAGGATGGTCCAGTGGGCAGCCCACCCACTGTAGAGACATTGAGAGACTGTGGCTTTGCACTCCCCAGGATGGTCCAGTGGGCAATCCACCCACTGCAGAGACATTGAGAGACTGTGGCTTTGCACTCCCCAGGATGGTCCAGTGGGCAGCCCACCCACTGAAGAGACATTGAGAGACTGTGGCTTTGCACTCCCCAGGATGGTCCAGTGGGCAGCCCACCCACTGTAGAGACATTGAGAGACTGTGGCTTTGCACTCCCCAGGATGGTCCAGTGGGCAATCCACCCACTGCAGAGACTTGAGAGACTGTGGCTTTGCACTCCCCAGGATGGTCCAGTGGGCAGCCCACCCACTATAGAGACATTGAGAGACTGTGGCTTTGCACTCCCCAGGATGGTCCAGTGGGCATGGTGGCTCCTCGTGGATCTGGCGTCGTGGACTCATGTGGCTGGGGTGCCCCCCCCTTCCCTTCCCCCTGAGGTGCCTGTAGTTTTTACATCTGATGCCCCTGCAGTGTTCTCTCCAAAGGACTCAGGTCTCCTGTGTGGGCTTTGCCCTTGTTTCTCAAGACTTTGGCCCACGGACATGCTGAATTCGTAGGATGTGCAGGACTTGGTACTTCAGTTATACACTGATGTGTATGTCATTAGTTTTGTTGTGAATATCTTTCATGGTTGTACGCTAATTTTCTGGAGCTTTTTGGTACATAAATATTGATTCCAAATATGATTATGTCCTAGCATTTTTCAGGGGTGTTTGGGTGGTGTCACTGTGACTTGGTGCTCTGCATTGGTGAGTACATAGTTGGGGGGGGTGGTCGCATATGTGTGTGCCTGTAACCTTTCGTCCTCCCCCTCCCGTGTGTCGTAGGTGCAGTACTCACCGTTGTCGTCTGCGCCGGACTTCGTACTCGTGGTAGATGAGAAGGTAGACGAGAGCAGGTAGGATGTTTAATTCGGGTTCCATGCTGTCCTCCTTCCTCCTGGAGTGCGTAGTGGTGAGCGTTTTCCCGTCCGTAGTCTGTTTCCGCCGTGTTTTTATCGGCGGTGCTCCCGCCCCGGAAAAGGTGGCGTATTGGTGAGTTGTAATAGTGTGGGCGGTACATTGTCTGCCGCCTGTCTGTTGGCGGTGACCGCCGCGCTGTTTGTTTGTACCGCCGTGGCGGTCGGAGTGTTAAGGTGGCTGTCTGTGTTGGCGGTTCCCGCCAGGCTCAGAATCCCATTTTTTTTACCGCCAGCCTGTTGGCGGGTTGGCCGCCGCTTTAACACCGACCGCCAGGGTTAGAATCACCCCCTAAGTGTGTAAAATCTGAACCTAACTATTATACCCCAGTAGCCTTTGCTTTTTTCAGTGAAAAAAAATATATGTGTTTGTATACACACCCACACAGACACATACATATACAAATACAGTCACCAGTGGGTAGTTATAGTTAGGACCTCGTTTCCATAGGAAGAGTGTTTTTGTTTTGACAATAACTTTGCTGCCGCTTGACAAACCTATACAAAGGTTTATAAACTCATACTTCATTGTATTCAGCTGCTGTCTTGAAAGTTTCAGGGTGATTCATCAGGATTTTGGACCTGACTACAGTAGGAACCGCTGGATGGAATTACACCATATTTGGCAGAAGGCAAGCTCTTGGTACTGAAAGCATGCTTTTATTGATATAGATATCTAGGGGCACGGATGCTCTGCGTATCCAACTGTCCCCGTGTTAATATCTGATTGGCTGCTAACACTTCAACAAGGAAGTATTGGCAGCCGTTTTGGCTTCAGACGAGTCCCACAAAAAAATATAAAAAAAGAAAAGGGGCCAGGGTTGGGCCACCCTGAGCCCCTAGCCTTAGTCTAGAGGCCCTCAAGGGAACCCGCCAGGTCTAAAAAGCATTTTTTTTAAACACTGAAAAATCTGTGGACCGATCAGCAAATTTTTCTGAAATTTAAAGAAAAAAGTGGTCTCCCACACTTTTCCTCTTCTTGGCCACCGAGTGGTCCACATTCTGGGGAAACTGGGGGGTGAAAAAAGAGGGGGTGCATGGAGCACCCCTTATTAGGGCTTTTAAAAGTCCTGAAGACCGCCACCTCCATGGGGCAGTGTAAAATAAGACTCTCCTGCACCCCAGGGACCACCATCTCCCTGGGAAAAACATTCATTTTTAATAGGGGGGCCTGTACAGCCTCCCCTGTGTCCCAGGGATCACCAACTCCCTGGGGATTTTTTTCTATTTTATTAGGGGGCTGGTACAGGCTTCCTGGGACTCAATATGAAATTAATTTGGGGGGCCCTCATGGCCCCCCTGCAGCTCTGGGGACCACCACCTCCACAGGTCAATTTATTCAAATTAAGGGGGGTCACATGGCCCCCTCCACAGCACCGGGGACCATCACTCCTCTGGCTGAAATAAAATAATGAAGGGGGTCCATAATAGACCTCTGGCCCCGGGGACCTTGACCTTCCTAAGGCTAAATTTAAAGTTGGAGGTACGCACCCCTTATGGAGCCATACATGACCCTGGGGGACCACCAGGGCCGCCTCCTGCCATGTCCTAGGGTGGCAACTATAACTGCTGAATTTCTATGGTTTTGTGTGAGGGTATTTATTGCAAATATGTAACAATTTGAAAGAAAAACCACTGACTCATTCATACACTAATTCATTCACTCACATGCACTCATAGACTCATTTGTCCACTCAGACACTCATGCACCCCCTCACACCAACTTATACACCGGCTTTCAGACCCTCTCTAACATTCATCACCCACTCACAGATCAAGTGACAGAGACATCCCTGTGGCCAACCTGCGCTGTCAATAGTCAAAGGAAATGTGTGACATGGGGTTGGGTGGTTATAAAGACTTGGCTGTAAGGCCTGATTGCAGGCCAGGCCTTGCGACCAACCCCCTCAGTGCACGGCCATGGTGTTGGAATAATGTATAGTAATTAAAATTGCTTTAAGTTAAAAAAACTATTAAAATTCATTGACAAAAACAAAGGTTACAGGGACATGATAGATAGGTTCCGAATTTACTCATACAAAACTATTGAAATTCAGCAGCTATAGTTAGAGTTTTTTTAGGTAGGTATTACATGCGCCCTCATGTAACTATAACTCGTGCCTTTGCAAAGCACAGCTAATTACTCCACATATTATATAATTGATAAGATCTTGTATGGCATCTTTGATATTTTCACTGCAACATTTTCAATAAAATTATTGATGAGACAACTGTGCATGGCAAGGATGTGATTTTTAGTTATCTGAGGGCATGAGTTATAGTTGCTTAAAAGAACTATAAGTATAACTGTTGAACTTCTCCGGTTCTGTACGAGTAAATTCAGAACTTATCTATAACATCCCTGAAACCTTAGTTTTTTTCCATCGAATATATATATATCTATATATATATATATATATATATATATATAGATATATATATATATATATATATCTATATCTATATATAGATATATATATATATATATTACAGGAGATGGCATTTATTTAGTATTTTTTTTGTGAAGGAAGTGAGCAAGGGATAGTAGGGCAGTATTTTACCTCTCTTCTAGCTGTTTACCGATTTCCACTGTTTACTGTTGTCATAGCGAGCAGCAGCTTTTTGTACAAGCACATGGACAATGACATTGAATTATACATATTGGTTGCACTGCATTGCCTATGACGCCATGCAATGTAGATAATGCATTGCAGTGAGCGAGAAGAACATTTCAACGGTGCATTATGGGACTTGTATTTTTGAATATTCAGTCAGGTGATTGTTGATAGATAATCACTGGTGGAAACCACATCTGCTGGCACTTTCCTGTGAACAATGCATTATGCGCTGAAACACGTTAGGATGTTGTTCTTTTCATTGATTAAAGCGACGAATCTCTACGTGGAATAGTGCCTCGGCTGATTCTTTGTTTTGATACTTCAGAGTGGGATGTTTCACTCCTACAGCTGTGGCTGCTCTGAAGGGTCTGTGACACTGTACATAGCAATTTGGAAAAGGGAACTGTAATATGAGGGGGCCCTAACCGCTCACCTTCTTACAGGAGATGGCATTTATCAAATATCTTTTGTGATTGGAGGTGAGCAAGGGGTGGGAGGGAGGTATTTTACCTCTTTTCTAGCTGTTGGTGGATTTCGACTATTTTCCATTATCATAGTGAGCAGCAACTTTGTGTACAAGCACATGAACAATGCCTTTGAATTAAAAGCATTGGTTGCACTGCATTGCCTATGATGCTATTCAAGCTGTGTGTAGGTTTTACATTGCAGTGAGTGGTAAGAACATTTAAACAGTGCATTACAGGACTTGTATTTTTGACTATTCAGTCACGTGATTGTTGATAGCTGAGCACTGCATTACTTATGACGCTATTCAAGCTGTATGTAGATTATGTGTTACAGTGAGCAACAAGAACATTTAACCCCTTCGCTGGCAGGCCTTTTCCCCCTCCTGTGCCAGGCCTTTTTTTGCCTATCTGGGGCAGTTCGCGCTTAGGCCCTCATAACTTTTTGTCCACATAAGCTAACCAAGCCAAATTTGCGTCCTTTTTTTCCAACATCATAGGGATTCTAGAGGTGGGTTCCCTTGAAGGAAGCCAAGAAATTGGACAAAAAAAACAGTGAAAATTTCGTTTTTTTCAAAAAAATTGGAAAAAGTGGCTGCAGAAGAAGGCTGGTGGTTTTTCCCCTGAAAACGGCATCAACAAAGGGTTTGCGGTGCTAAACTCAGCAGCTTCCCAGCTTTCAGGAACAGGCAGACTTGAATCAGAAAACCCAATTTTTCAACACAATTTTGGCATTTTACTGGGACATACCCCATTTTTGCAATTTTTTGTGCTTTCAGCCTCCTTCCAGTCAGTGACAGAAATGGGCATGAAACCAATGCTGGATCCCAGAAACCTAAACATTTCTAAAAGGTAGACAAAATTCTGAATTAAGCAAGGGGTCATTTGTGTAGATCCTACAAGGGTTTCCTACAGAAAATAACAACTGAAAAAGAAAAATATTGAAATTGAGGTGAAAAAAACATAAATGTTTCTCTACGTTTTACTCTGTAACTTTTCCCTGCAATGTCAGATTATCGAAAGCAATATACCGTTACGTCTGCTGGACTCCTCTGGTTGCGGGGATATATAGGGCTTGTAGGTTCATCAAGAACCCAAGGAACCCAGAGCCAATAAATGAGCTGCACCCTGACGTGCGTTTTCATTCTATACCGGGTATACAGCAATTCATTTGCTGAAATATAAAGAGTAAAAAATTGCTATCAAGAAAACCTTTGTATTTCCAAAAAGGGCACAAGATAAGGTGTTGAGGAGCAGTGGTTATTTGCACATATCTGAATTCTGGGGTGACAAAACTAGCATGTGAATTACAGGGCATTTCTCAAATAGATGTCTTTTTTACACACTCTCCTATATTTGGAAGGAAAAAATTTAGAGAAAGACAAGGGGCAATAGCACTTGTTTTGCTAATCTATGTTCCCCTAAGTCTCCCGATAAAAATGATACCTCACTTGTGTGGGTAGGCCTAGCGCCCGCGACAGGAAACGCCCCAAAACGCAACGTGGACACATCCCATTTTTTTTAAAGAAAACAGAGGTGTTTTTTGCGAAGTGCCTACCTGCAGATTTTGTCCTCTAGCTCAGCCGGCACCTAGGGAAACCTACCAAACGTGTGCATTTCTGAAAACTAGAGACCTAGGGGAATCCAGGGAGGGGTGACTTGCGGGGCTCGGACCAGGTTCTGTTACCCAGAATCCTTTGCAAACCTCAAAATTTGGCTAAAAAAACACATGTTCCTCACATTTCTGTGGCAGAAAGTTCTGGAATCTGAGAGGAGCCACAAATTTCCTTCCACCCAGCATTCCCCCAAGTCTCCCGATAAAAATTATACCTCACTTGTGTGGGTAGGCCTAGCGCCCGCGACAGGAAACACCCAAAAGCGCAACGTGGACACATCCAAAATTTTGGAAGAAAACAGAGGTGTTTTTTGCGAAGTGCCTACCTGTAGATTTTGGCCTCTAGGTCAGCCGGCACCTAGGGAAACCTACCAAACCTGTGCATTTCTGAAAACTAGAGACCTAGGGGAATCCAAGATGGGGTGACTTGCGGGGCTCGGACCAGGTTCTGTTACCCAGAATCCTTTACAAACCTCAAAATTTGGCTAAAAAAACACATGTTCCTCACATTTCTGTGGCAGAAAGTTCTGGAATCTGAGAGGAGCCACAAATTTCCTTCCACCCAGCGTTCCCCCAAGTCTCCCGATAAAAATGATACCTCACTTGCGTGGGTAGGCCTAGCGCCGGCGACAGGAATCACCCCAAAGCGCAACGAGGACACATCCAAAAGTTTGGAAGAAAACAGAGGTGTTTTTTGCGAGGTGCCTACCTGTAGATTTTGGCCTCTAGCTCAGCCGGCACCTAGGGAAACCTACCAAACCTGTGCATTTCTGAAAACTAGAGACCTAGGGGAATCCAAGGAGGGGTGACTTGCGGGGCTCGGACCAGGTTCTGTTACCCAGAATCCTTTGCAAACCTCAAAATTTGGCAATAAAAACACATGTTCCTCACATTTCTGTGGCAGAAAGTTCTGGAATCTGAGAGGAGCAACAAATTTCCTTCCACCCAGCATTCCCCCAAGTCTCCCGATAAAAATGATACCTCACTTGCGTGGGTAGGCCTAGCGCCGGCGACAGGAAACACCCCAAAGCGCAACGTGGACACGTCCAAAATTTTGGAAGAAAACAGAGGTGTTTTTTGCGAGGTGCCTACCTGTAGATTTTGGCCTCTAGCTCAGCCGGCACCTAGGGAAACCTACCAAACCTGTGCATTTCTGAAAACTAGAGACCTAGGGGAATCCAAGGAGGGGTGACTTGCGGGGCTCGGACCAGGTTCTGTTACCCAGAATCCTTTGCAAACCTCAAAATTTGGCAATAAAAACACATGTTCCTCACATTTCTGTGGCAGAAAGTTCTGGAATCTGAGAGGAGCCACAAATTTCCTTCCACCCAGCATTCCCCCAAGTCTCCCGATAAAAATGATACCTCACTTGCGTGGGTAGGCCTAGCGCCGGCGACAGGAAACACCCCAAAGCGCAACGTGGACGCGTCCCAAATTTTGGAAAAAAGCAGAGGTGTTTTTTGCGAAGTGCCTACCTGAAGATTTTGGCCTCTAGCTCAGCCGGCACCTAGGGAAACCTACCAAACCTGTGCATTTCTGAAAACTAGAGACCTAGGGGAATCCAAGATGGGGTGACTTGCGGGGCTCGGACCAGGTTCTGTTAACCAGAATCCTTTGCAAACCTCAAACTTTGGATAAAAAAACACATGTTCCTCACATTTCTGTGGCAGAAAGTTCTGGAATCTGAGAGGAGCCACAAATTTCCTTCCACCCAGCGTTCCCCCAAGTCTCCCGATAAAAATGATACCTCACTTGCGTGGGTAGGCCTAGCGCCGGCGACAGGAAACACCCCAAAGCGCAACGTGGACACATCCAAAATTTTGGAAGAAAACAGAAGTGTTTTTTGCGAAGTGCCTACCTGTAGATTGTGGCCTCTAGCTCAGCCGGCACCTGGGAAACATACCAAACCTGTGCATTTCTGAAAACTAGAGACCTAGGGGAATCTAAGGAGGGGTGACTTGCGGGGCTCGGACCAGGTTCTGTTACCCAGAATCCTTTACAAACCTCAAAATTTGGCTAAAAAAACACATCTTCCTCACATTTCTGTGGCAGAAAGTTCTGGAATCTGAGAGGAGCCACAAATTTCCTTCCACCCAGCGTTCCCCCAAGTCTCCCGATAAAAATGATACCTCACTTGCGTGGGTAGGCCTAGCGCTGGCGACAGGAAACACCCCAAAGCGCAACGTGGACACATCCAAAATTTTGGAAAAAAACAGAGGTGTTTTTTGCGAAGTGCCTACCTGTAGATTTTGGCCTCTAGCTCAGCCGGCACCTAGGGAAACCTACCAAACCTGTGCATTTCTGAAAACTAGAGACCTAGGGGAATCCAAGGAGGGGTGACTTGCGCGGCTCGGACCAGGTTCTGTTACCCAGAATCCTTTGCAAACCTCAAAATTTGGCTAAAAAAACACATGTTCCTGACATTTCTGTGGCAGAAAGTTCTGGAATCTGAGAGGAGCCACAAATTTCCTTCCACCCAGCGTTCCCCCAAGTCTCCCGATAAAAATGATACCTCACTTGCGTGGGTAGGCCTAGCGCCGGCGACAGGAAACACCCCAAAGCGCAACGTGGACACATCCAAAATTTTGGAAGAAAACAGAGGTGTTTTTTGCGAAGTGCCTACCTGTAGATTTTGGCCTCTAGCTCAGCCGGCACCTAGGGAAACCTACCAAACCTGTGCATTTCTGAAAACTAGAGACCTAGGGGAATCCAGGGAGGTGTGACTTGCGGGCTTCGAACCAGCTTCTGTTACCCAGAATCCTTTGCAAACCTCAAAATTTGGCTAAAAAAACACATGTTCCTCACATTTCTGTGGCAGAAAGTTCTGGAATCTGAGAGGAGCCACAAATGTCCTTCCACCCAGCGTTCCCCCAAGTCTCCCGATAAAAATGATACCTCACTTGCGTGGGTAGGCCTAGCGCCGGCGACAGGAAACACCGAAAGCGCAACGTGGACACGTCCAAAATTTTGGAAGAAAACAGAGGTGTTTTTTACGAAGTGCCTACCTGTAGATTTTGGCCTCTAGCTCAGCTGGCACCTAGGGAAACCTACGAAACCTGTGCATTTCTGAAAACTAGAGACGTAGGGGAATCCAAGATGGGGTGACTTGCGGGGCTCGGACCAGGTTCTGTTACCCAGAATCCTTTGCAAACCTCAAAATTTGGCTAAAAAAACACATGTTCCTCACATTTCTGTGACAGAAAGTTCTGGAATCTGAGAGGAGCCACAAATTTCCTTCCACCCAGCGTTCCCCCAAGTCTCCCGATAAAAATGATACCTCACTTGCGTGGGTAGGCCTAGCGCCGGCGACAGGAAACACCCCAAAGCGCAACGTGGACACGTCCAAAATTTTGGAAGAAAACAGAGGTGTTTTTTGCGAAGTGCCTACCTGTAGATTTTGGCCTCTAGCTCAGCCGGCACCTAGGGAAACCTACCAAACCTGTGCATTTCTGAAAACTAGAGACCTAGGGGAATCCAGGGAGGTGTGACTTGCGGGCGTCGAACCAGGTTCTGTTACCCAGAATCCTTTGCAAACCTCAAAATTTGGCTAAAAAAACACATGTTCCTCACATTTCTGTGGCAGAAAGTTCTGGAATCTGAGAGGAGCCACAAATGTCCTTCCACCCAGCGTTCCCCCAAGTCTCCCGATAAAAATGATACCTCACTTGCGTGGGTAGGCCTAGCGCCCGCGACAGGAAACGCCCCAAAGCGCAACGTGGACACATCCAAAATTTTGGAAGAAAACAGAAGTGTTTTTTGCGAAGTGCCTACCTGTAGATTGTGGCCTCTAGCTCAGCCGGCACCTGGGAAACCTACCAAACCTGTGCATTTCTGAAAACTAGAGACCTAGGGGAATCTAAGGAGGGGTGACTTGCGGGACTCGGACCAGGTTCTGTTACCCAGAATCCTTTGCAAACCTCAAAATTTGGCTAAAAAAACACATGTTCCTCACATTTCTGTGGCAGAAAGTTCTGGAATCTGAGAGGAGCCACAAATTTCCTTCCACCCAGCATTCCCCGAAGTCTCCCGATAAAAATGATACCTCACTTGCGTGGGTAGGCCTAGCGCCGGCGACAGGAAACACCCCAAAGCGCAACGTGGACACGTCCCAAATTTTGGAAAAAAGCAGAGGTGTTTTTTGCGAAGTGCCTACCTGAAGATTTTGGCCTCTAGCTCAGCCGGCACCTAGGGAAACCTACCAAACCTGTGCATTTCTGAAAACTAGAGACCTAGGGGAATCCAAGGAGGGGTGACTTGCGGGGCTCGGACCAGGTTCTGTTACCCAGAATCCTTTGCAAACCTCAAAATTTGGCTAAAAAAACACATGTTCCTCACATTTCTGTGGCAGAAAGTTCTGGAATCTGAGAGGAGCCACAAATTTCCTTCCACCCAGCATTCCCCCAAGTCTCCCAATAAAAATGATACCTCACTTGCGTGGGTAGGCCTAGCGCCGGCGACAGGAAACACCCCAAAGCGCAACGTGGACACGTCCAAAATTTTGGAAGAAAACAGAGGTGTTTTTTACGAAGTGCCTACCTGTAGATTTTGGCCTCTAGCTCAGCCGGCACCTAGGGAAACCTACCAAACCTGTGCATTTCTGAAAACTAGAGACGTAGGGGAATCCAAGATGGGGTGACTTGCGGGGCTCGGACCAGGTTCTGTTACCCAGAATCCTTTGCAAACCTCAAAATTTGGCTAAAAAAACACATGTTCCTGACATTTCTGTGGCAGAAAGTTCTGGAATCTGAGAGGAGCCACAAATGTCCTTCCACCCAGCGTTCCCCCAAGACTCCCGATAAAAATGATACCTCACTTGCGTGGGTAGGCCTAGCGCCGGCGACAGGAAACACCCCAAAGCGCAACGTGGACACGTCCAAAATTTTGGAAGAAAACAGAGGTGTTTTTTGCGAAGTGCCTACCTGTAGATTTTGGCCTCTAGCTCAGCCGGCACCTAGGGAAACCTACCAAACCTGTGCATTTCTGAAAACTAGAGACCTAGGGGAATCCAGGGAGGTGTGACTTGCGGGCTTCGAACCAGGTTCTGTTACCCAGAATCCTTTGCAAACCTCAAAATTTGGCTAAAAAAACACATGTTCCTCACATTTCTGTGGCAGAAAGTTCTGGAATCTGAGAGGAGCCACAAATGTCCTTCCACCCAGCGTTCCCCCAAGTCTCCCGATAAAAATGATACCTCACTTGCGTGGGTAGGCCTAGCGCCCGCGACAGGAAACGCCCCAAAGCGCAACGTGGACACATCCAAAATTTTGGAAGAAAACAGAAGTGTTTTTTGCAAAGTGCCTACCTGTAGATTGTGGCCTCTAGCTCAGCCGGCACCTGTGAAACCTACCAAACCTGTGCATTTCTGAAAACTAGAGACCTAGGGGAATCTAAGGAGGGGTGACTTGCGGGGCTCGGACCAGGTTCTGTTACCCAGAATCCTTTGCAAACCTCAAAATTTGGCTAAAAACACACATGTTCCTGACATTTCTGTGGCAGAAAGTTCTGGAATCTGAGAGGAGCCACAAATTTCCTTCCACCCAGCGTTCCCCCAAGTCTCCCGATAAAAATGATACCTCACTTGCGTGGGTAGGCCTAGCGCCGGCGACAGGAAACACCCCAAAGCGCAACGTGGACACGTCCAAAATTTTGGAAGAAAACAGAGGTGTTTTTTGCGAAGTGCCTACCTGTAGATTTTGGCCTCTAGCTCAGCCGGCACCTAGGGAAACCTACCAAACCTGTGCATTTCTGAAAACTAGATACCTAGGGGAATCCAAGGAGGGGTGACTTGCGGGGCTCGGACCAGGTTCTGTTACCCAGAATCCTTTGCAAACCTCAAAATTTGGCTAAAAAAACACATGTTCCTCACATTTCTGTGGCAGAAAGTTCTGGAATCTGAGAGGAGCCACAAATTTTCTTCCACCCAGCATTCCCCCAAGTCTCCCGATAAAAATGATACCTCACTTGCGTGGGTAGGCCTAGCGCCGGCGACAGGAAACACCCCAAAGCGCAACGTGGACACGTCCAAAATTTTGGAAGAAAACAGAGGTGTTTTTTACGAAGTGCCTACCTGTAGATTTTGGCCTCTAGCTCAGCCGGCACCTAGGGAAACCTACCAAACCTGTGCATTTCTGAAAACTAAAAACGTAGGGGAATCCAAGATGGGGTGACTTGCGGGGCTCGGACCAGGTTCTGTTACCCAGAATCCTTTGCAAACCTCAAAATTTGGCTAAAAAAACACATGTTCCTCACATTTCTGTGGCAGAAAGTTCTGGAATCTGAGAGGAGCCACAAATTTCCTTCCACCCAGCGTTCCCCCAAGTCTCCCGATAAAAATGATACCTCACTTGCGTGGGTAGGCCTAGCGCCGGCGACAGGAAACACCCCAAAGCGCAACGTGGACACGTCCAAAATTTTGGAAGAAAACAGAGGTGTTTTTTGCAAAGTGCCTACCTGTAGATTTTGGCCTCTAGCTCAGCCGGCACCTAGGGAAACCTACCAAACCTGTGCATTTCTGAAAACTAGAGACCTAGGGGAATCCAGGGAGGTGTGACTTGCGGGCTTCGAACCAGGTTCTGTTACCCAGAATCCTTTGCAAACCTCAAAATTTGGCTAACAAAACACATGTTCCTCACATTTCTGTGGCAGAAAGTTCTGGAATCTGAGAGGAGCCACAAATGACCTTCCACCCAGCGTTCCCCCAAGTCTCCCGATAAAAATGATACCTCACTTGCGTGGGTAGGCCTAGCGCCCGCGACAGGAAACGCCCCAAAGCGCAACGTGGACACATCCAAAATTTTGGAAGAAAACAGAAGTGTTTTTTGCGAAGTGCCTACCTGTAGATTGTGGCCTCTAGCTCAGCCGGCACCTGGGAAACCTACCAAACCTGTGCATTTCTGAAAACTAGATACCTAGGGGAATATAAGGAGGGGTGACTTGCGGGGCTCGGACCAGGTTCTGTTACCCAGAATCCTTTGCAAACCTCAAAATTTGGCTAAAAAAACACATGTTCCTGACATTTCTGTGGCAGAAAGTTCTGGAATCTGAGAGGAGCCACAAATTTCCTTCCACCCAGCGTTCCCCCAAGTCTCCCGATAAAAATGATACCTCACTTGCGTGGGTAGGCCTAGCGCCGGCGACAGGAAACACCCCAAAGCGCAACGTGGACACGTCCAAAATTTTGGAAGAAAACAGAGGTGTTTTTTGCGAAGTGCCTACCTGTAGATTTTGGCCTCTAGCTCAGCCGGCACCTAGGGAAACCTACCAAACCTGTGCATTTCTGAAAACTAGAGACCAAGGGGAATCCAAGATGGGGTGACTTGCGGGACTCGGACCAGGTTCTGTTACCCAGAATCCTTTGCAAACCTCAAAATTTGGCAGAAAAAACACATGTTCCTGACATTTCTGTGGCAGAAAGTTCTGGAATCTGAGAGGAGCCACAAATTTCCTTCCACCCAGCGTTCCCCCAAGTCTCCCGATAAAAATGATACCTCACTTGCGTGGGTAGGCCTAGCGCCGGCGACAGGAAACACCCCAAAGCGCAACGTGGACACATCCAAAATTTTGGAAGAAAACAGAGGTGTTTTTTGCGAAGTGCCTACCTGTAGATTTTGGCCTGTAGCTCAGCCGGCACCCTTGGAAACCTACCAAACCTGTGCATTTCTGAAAACTAGAGACCTAGGGGAATATAAGGAGGGGTGACTTGCGGGGCTCGGACCAGGTTCTGTTACCCAGAATCCTTTGCAAACCTCAAAATTTGGCTAAAAAAACACATGTTCCTCACATTTCTGTGGCAGAAAGTTCTGGAATCTGAGAGGAGCCACAAATTTCCTTCCACCCAGCGTTCCCCCAAGTCTCCCGATAAAAATGATACCTCACTTGCGTGGGTAGGCCTAGCGCCGGCGACAGGAAACACCCCAAAGCGCAACGTGGACACGTCCAAAATTTTGGAAGAAAACAGAGGTGTTTTTTGCGAAGTGCCTACCTGTAGATTTTGGCCTCTAGCTCAGCCGGCACCTAGGGAAACCTACCAAACCTGTGCATTTCTGAAAACTAGATACCTAGGGGAATCCAAGGAGGGGTGACTTGCGGGGCTCGGACCAGGTTCTGTTACCCAGAATCCTTTGCAAACCTCAAAATTTGGCTAAAAAAACACATGTTCCTCACATTTCTGTGGCAGAAAGTTCTGGAATCTGAGAGGAGCCACAAATTTCCTTCCACCCAGCATTCCCCCAAGTCTCCCGATAAAAATGATACCTCACTTGCGTGGGTAGGCCTAGCGCCGGCGACAGGAAACACCCCAAAGCGCAACGTGGACACGTCCAAAATTTTGGAAGAAAACAGAGGTGTTTTTTACGAAGTGCCTACCTGTAGATTTTGGCCTCTAGCTCAGCTGGCACCTAGGGAAACCTACGAAACCTGTGCATTTCTGAAAACTAGAGATGTAGGGGAATCCAAGATGGGGTGACTTGCGGGGCTCGGACCAGGTTCTGTTACCCAGAATCCTTTGCAAACCTCAAAATTTGGCTAAAAAAACACATGTTCCTCACATTTCTGTGACAGAAAGTTCTGGAATCTGAGAGGAGCCACAAATTTCCTTCCACCCAGCGTTCCCCCAAGTCTCCCGATAAAAATGATACCTCACTTGCGTGGGTAGGCCTAGCGCCGGCGACAGGAAACACCCCAAAGCGCAACGTGGACACGTCCAAAATTTTGGAAGAAAACAGAGGTGTTTTTTGCGAAGTGCCTACCTGTAGATTTTGGCCTCTAGCTCAGCCGGCACCTAGGGAAACCTACCAAACCTGTGCATTTCTGAAAACTAGAGACCTAGGGGAATCCAGGGAGGTGTGACTTGCGGGCGTCGAACCAGGTTCTGTTACCCAGAATCCTTTGCAAACCTCAAAATTTGGCTAAAAAAACACATGTTCCTCACATTTCTGTGGCAGAAAGTTCTGGAATCTGAGAGGAGCCACAAATTTCCTTCCACCCAGCGTTCCCCCAAGTCTCCCGATAAAAATGATACCTCACTTGCGTGGGTAGGCCTAGCGCCCGCGACAGGAAACGCCCCAAAGCGCAACGTGGACACATCCAAAATTTTGGAAGAAAACAGAAATGTTTTTTGCGAAGTGCCTACCTGTAGATTGTGGCCTCTAGCTCAGCCGGCACCTGGGAAACCTACCAAACCTGTGCATTTCTGAAAACTAGAGACCTAGGGGAATCTAAGGAGGGGTGACTTGCGGGACTCGGACCAGGTTCTGTTACCCAGAATCCTTTGCAAACCTCAAAATTTGGCTAAAAAAACACATGTTCCTCACATTTCTGTGGCAGAAAGTTCTGGAATCTGAGAGGAGCCACAAATTTCCTTCCACCCAGCATTCCCCGAAGTCTCCTGATAAAAATGATACCTCACTTGCGTGGGTAGGCCTAGCGCCGGCGACAGGAAACACCCCAAAGCGCAACGTGGACACGTCCCAAATTTTGGAAAAAAGCAGAGGTGTTTTTTGCGAAGTGCCTACCTGAAGATTTTGGCCTCTAGCTCAGCCGGCACCTAGGGAAACCTACCAAACCTGTGCATTTCTGAAAACTAGAGACCTAGGGGAATCCAAGGAGGGGTGACTTGCGGGGCTCGGACCAGGTTCTGTTACCCAGAATCCTTTGCAAACCTCAAAATTTGGCTAAAAAAACACATGGTCCTCACATTTCTGTGGCAGAAAGTTTTGGAATCTGAGAGGAGCCACAAATTTCCTTCCACCCAGCGTTCCCCCAAGTCTCCCGATAAAAATGATACCTCACTTGCGTGGGTAGGCCTAGCGCCGGCGACAGGAAACACCCCAAAGCGCAACGTGGACACATCCAAAATTTTGGAAGAAAACAGAGGTGTTTTTTGCGAAGTGCCTACCTGTAGATTTTGGCCTCTAGCTCAGCCGGTACCTAGGGAAACCTACCAAACCTGTGCATTTCTGAAAACTAGAGACCTAGGGGAATCCAGGGAGGGGTGACTTGCGGGCTTCGAACCAGGTTCTGTTACCCAGAATCCTTTGCAAACCTCAAAATTTGGCTAAAAAAACACATGTTCCTCACATTTCTATGGCAGAAAGTTCTGGAATCTGAGAGGAGCCACAAATTTCCTTCCACCCAGCATTCCCCCAAGTCTCCCGATAAAAATTATACCTCACTTGTGTGGGTAGGCCTAGCGCCCGCGACAGGAAACACCCCAAAGCGCAACGTGGACACATCCAAAATTTTGGAAGAAAACAGAGGTGTTTTTTGCGAAGTGCCTACCTGTAGATTTTGGCATCCAGCTCAGCCAGCACCTAGGGAAACCTACCAAACCTGTGCATTTCTGAAAAATAGAGACCTAGGGGAATCCAAGATGGGGTGACTTGCGGGGCTCGGACCAGGTTCTGTTACCCAGAATCCTTTACAAACCTCAAAATTTGGCTAAAGAAACACATGTTCCTGACATTTCTGTGGCAGAAAGTTCTGGAATCTGAGAGGAGCCACAAATTTCCTTCCACCCAGCGTTCCCCCAAGTCTCCCGATAAAAATGATACCTCACTTGCGTGGGTAGGCCTATCGCCGGCGACAGGAATCACCCCAAAGCGCAACGAGGACACATCCAAAATTTTGGAAGAAAACAGGTGTTTTTTGCGAAGTGCCTACCTGTAGATTTTGGCCTCTAGCTCAGCCGGCACCTAGGGAAACCTACCAAACCTGTGCATTTCTGAAAACTAGATACCTAGGGGAATCCAAGGAGGGGTGCCTTGCGGGGCTCGGACCAGGTTCTGTTACCCAGAATCCTTTGCAAACCTCAAAATTTGGCTAAAAAAACACATGTTCCTCACATTTCTGTGGCAGAAAGTTCTGGAATCTGAGAGGAGCCACAAATTTCCTTCCACCCAGCATTCCCCCAAGTCTCCCGATAAAAATGATACCTCACTTGCGTGGGTAGGCCTAGCGCCGGCGACAGGAAACACCCCAAAGCGCAACGTGGACACGTCCAAAATTTTGGAAGAAAACAGAGGTGTTTTTTACGAAGTGCCTACCTGTAGATTTTGGCCTCTAGCTCAGCCGGCACCTAGGGAAACCTACCAAACCTGTGCATTTCTGAAAACTAGAGACCTAGGGGAATCCAGAGAGGTGTGACTTGCGGGCTTCGAACCAGGTTCTGTTACCCAGAATCCTTTGCAAACCTCAAAATTTGGCTAAAAAAACACATGTTCCTCACATTTCTGTGGCAGAAAGTTCTGGAATCTGAGAGGAGCCACAAATGTCCTTCCACCCAGCGTTCCCCCAAGTCTCCCGATAAAAATGATACCTCACTTGCGTGGGTAGGCCTAGCGCCCGCGACAGGAAACGCCCCAAAGCGCAACGTGGACACATCCAAAATTTTGGAAGAAAACAGAAGTGTTTTTTGCGAAGTGCCTACCTGTAGATTGTGGCCTCTAGCTCAGCCGGCACCTGTGAAACCTACCAAACCTGTGCATTTCTGAAAACTAGAGACCTAGGGGAATCTAAGGAGGGGTGACTTGCGGGGCTCGGACCAGGTTCTGTTACCCAGAATCCTTTGCAAACCTCAAAATGTGGCTAAAAACACACATGTTCCTGACATTTCTGTGGCAGAAAGTTCTGGAATCTGAGAGGAGCCACAAATTTCCTTCCACCCAGCGTTCCCCCAAGTCTCCCGATAAAAATGATACCTCACTTGCGTGGGTAGGCCTAGCACCGGCGACAGGAAACACCCCAAAGCGCAACGTGGACACGTCCAAAATTTTGGAAGAAAACAGAGGTGTTTTTTGCGAAGTGCCTACCTGTAGATTTTGGCCTCTAGCTCAGCCGGCACCTAGGGAAACCTACCAAACCTGTGCATTTCTGAAAACTAGAGACCTAGGGGAATCCAAGGAGGGGTGACTTGCGGGGCTCGGACCAGGTTCTGTTACCCAGAATCCTTTGCAAACCTCAAAATTTGGCTAAAAAAACACATGTTCCTCACATTTCTGTGGCAGAAAGTTCTGGAATCTGAGAGGAGCCACAAATTTCCTTCCACCCAGCGTTCCCCCAAGTCTCCCGATAAAAATGATACCTCACTTGCGTGGGTAGGCCTAGCGCCGGCGACAGGAAACACCCCAAAGCGCAACGTGGACACATCCAAAATTTTGGAAGAAAACAGAGGTGTTTTTTGCGAAGTGCCTACCTGTAGATTTTGGCCTCTAGCTCAGCCGGTACCTAGGGAAACCTACCAAACCTGTGCATTTCTGAAAACTAGAGACCTAGGGGAATCCAGGGAGGGGTGACTTGCGGGCTTCGAACCAGGTTCTGTTACCCAGAATCCTTTGCAAACCTCAAAATTTGGCTAAAAAAACACATGTTCCTCACATTTCTGTGGCAGAAAGTTCTGGAATCTGAGAGGAGCCACAAATTTCCTTCCACCCAGCATTCCCCCAAGTCTCCCGATAAAAATTATACCTCACTTGTGTGGGTAGGCCTAGCGCCCGCGACAGGAAACACCCCAAAGCGCAACGTGGACACATCCAAAATTTTGGAAGAAAACAGAGGTGTTTTTTGCGAAGTGCCTACCTGTAGATTTTGGCATCCAGCTCAGCCGGCACCTAGGGAAACCTACCAAACCTGTGCATTTCTGAAAACTAGAGACCTAGGGGAATCCAAGATGGGGTGACTTGCGGGGCTCGGACCAGGTTCTGTTACCCAGAATCCTTTACAAACCTCAAAATTTGGCTAAAGAAACACATGTTCCTGACATTTCTGTGGCAGAAAGTTCTGGAATCTGAGAGGAGCCACAAATTTCCTTCCACCCAGCGTTCCCCCAAGTCTCCCGATAAAAATGATACCTCACTTGCGTGGGTAGGCCTAGCGCCGGCGACAGGAATCACCCCAAAGCGCAACGAGGACACATCCAAAATTTTGGAAGAAAACAGAGGTGTTTTTTGCGAAGTGCCTACCTGTAGATTTTGGCCTCTAGCTCAGCCGGCACCTAGGGAAACCTACCAAACCTGTGCATTTCTGAAAACTAGATACCTAGGGGAATCCAAGGAGGGGTGCCTTGCGGGGCTCGGACCAGGTTCTGTTACCCAGAATCCTTTGCAAACCTCAAAATTTGGCTAAAAAAACACATGTTCCTCACATTTCTGTGGCAGAAAGTTCTGGAATCTGAGAGGAGCCACAAATTTCCTTCCACCCAGCATTCCCCCAAGTCTCCCGATAAAAATGATACCTCACTTGCGTGGGTAGGCCTAGCGCCGGCGACAGGAAACACCCCAAAGCGCAACATGGACACGTCCAAAATTTTGGAAGAAAACAGAGGTGTTTTTTACGAAGTGCCTACCTGTAGATTTTGGCCTCTAGCTCAGCCGGCATCTAGGGAAACCTAGCAAACCTGTGCATTTCTGAAAACTAGATACCTAGGGGAATCCAAGGAGGGGTGACTTGCGGGGCTCGGACCAGGTTCTGTTACCCAGAATCCTTTGCAAACCTCAAAATTTGGCTAAAAAAACACATGTTCCTCACATTTCTGTGACAGAAAGTTCTGGAATCTGAGAGGAGCCACAAATTTCCTTCCACCCAGCGTTCCCCCAAGTCTCCCGATAAAAATGATACCTCACTTGCGTGGGTAGGCCTAGCGCCGGCGACAGGAAACACCCCAAAGCGCAACGTGGACACGTCCAAAATTTTGGAAGAAAACAGAGGTGTTTTTTGCGAAGTGCCTACCTGTAGATTTTGGCCTCTAGCTCAGCCGGCACCTAGGGAAACCTACCAAACCTGTGCATTTCTGAAAACTAGAGACCTAGGGGAATCCAGGGAGGTGTGACTTGCGGGCGTCGAACCAGGTTCTGTTACCCAGAATCCTTTGCAAACCTCAAAATTTGGCTAAAAAAACACATGTTCCTCACATTTCTGTGGCAGAAAGTTCTGGAATCTGAGAGGAGCCACAAATGTCCTTCCACCCAGCGTTCCCCCAAGTCTCCCGATAAAAATGATACCTCACTTGCGTGGGTAGGCCTAGCGCCCGCGACAGGAAACGCCCCAAAGCGCAACGTGGACACATCCAAAATTTTGGAAGAAAATAGAAATGTTTTTTGCGAAGTGCCTACCTGTAGATTGTGGCCTCTAGCTCAGCCGGCACCTGGGAAACCTACCAAACCTGTGCATTTCTGAAAACTAGAGACCTAGGGGAATCTAAGGAGGGGTGACTTGCGGGACTCGGACCAGGTTCTGTTACCCAGAATCCTTTGCAAACCTCAAAATTTGGCTAAAAAAACACATGTTCCTCACATTTCTGTGGCAGAAAGTTCTGGAATCTGAGAGGAGCCACAAATTTCCTTCCACCCAGCATTCCCCGAAGTCTCCTGATAAAAATGATACCTCACTTGCGTGGGTAGGCCTAGCGCCGGCGACAGGAAACACCCCAAAGCGCAACGTGGACACGTCCCAAATTTTGGAAAAAAGCAGAGGTGTTTTTTGCGAAGTGCCTACCTGAAGATTTTGGCCTCTAGCTCAGCCGGCACCTAGGGAAACCTACCAAACCTGTGCATTTCTGAAAACTAGAGACCTAGGGGAATCCAAGGAGGGGTGACTTGCGGGGCTCGGACCAGGTTCTGTTACCCAGAATCCTTTGCAAACCTCAAAATTTGGCTAAAAAAACACATGGTCCTCACATTTCTGTGGCAGAAAGTTTTGGAATCTGAGAGGAGCCACAAATTTCCTTCCACCCAGCGTTCCCCCAAGTCTCCCGATAAAAATGATACCTCACTTGCGTGGGTAGGCCTAGCGCCGGCGACAGGAAACACCCCAAAGCGCAACGTGGACACATCCAAAATTTTGGAAGAAAACAGAGGTGTTTTTTGCGAAGTGCCTACCTGTAGATTTTGGCCTCTAGCTCAGCCGGTACCTAGGGAAACCTACCAAACCTGTGCATTTCTGAAAACTAGAGACCTAGGGGAATCCAGGGAGGGGTGACTTGCGGGCTTCGAACCAGGTTCTGTTACCCAGAATCCTTTGCAAACCTCAAAATTTGGCTAAAAAAACACATGTTCCTCACATTTCTATGGCAGAAAGTTCTGGAATCTGAGAGGAGCCACAAATTTCCTTCCACCCAGCATTCCCCCAAGTCTCCCGATAAAAATTATACCTCACTTGTGTGGGTAGGCCTAGCGCCCGCGACAGGAAACACCCCAAAGCGCAACGTGGACACATCCAAAATTTTGGAAGAAAACAGAGGTGTTTTTTGCGAAGTGCCTACCTGTAGATTTTGGCATCCAGCTCAGCCAGCACCTAGGGAAACCTACCAAACCTGTGCATTTCTGAAAACTAGAGACCTAGGGGAATCCAAGATGGGGTGACTTGCGGGGCTCGGACCAGGTTCTGTTACCCAGAATCCTTTACAAACCTCAAAATTTGGCTAAAGAAACACATGTTCCTGACATTTCTGTGGCAGAAAGTTCTGGAATCTGAGAGGAGCCACAAATTTCCTTCCACCCAGCGTTCCCCCAAGTCTCCCGATAAAAATGATACCTCACTTGCGTGGGTAGGCCTATCGCCGGCGACAGGAATCACCCCAAAGCGCAACGAGGACACATCCAAAATTTTGGAAGAAAACAGGTGTTTTTTGCGAAGTGCCTACCTGTAGATTTTGGCCTCTAGCTCAGCCGGCACCTAGGGAAACCTACCAAACCTGTGCATTTCTGAAAACTAGATACCTAGGGGAATCCAAGGAGGGGTGCCTTGCGGGGCTCGGACCAGGTTCTGTTACCCAGAATCCTTTGCAAACCTCAAAATTTGGCTAAAAAAACACATGTTCCTCACATTTCTGTGGCAGAAAGTTCTGGAATCTGAGAGGAGCCACAAATTTCCTTCCACCCAGCATTCCCCCAAGTCTCCCGATAAAAATGATACCTCACTTGCGTGGGTAGGCCTAGCGCCGGCGACAGGAAACACCCCAAAGCGCAACGTGGACACGTCCAAAATTTTGGAAGAAAACAGAGGTGTTTTTTACGAAGTGCCTACCTGTAGATTTTGGCCTCTAGCTCAGCCGGCACCTAGGGAAACCTACCAAACCTGTGCATTTCTGAAAACTAGAGACCTAGGGGAATCCAGAGAGGTGTGACTTGCGGGCTTCGAACCAGGTTCTGTTACCCAGAATCCTTTGCAAACCTCAAAATTTGGCTAAAAAAACACATGTTCCTCACATTTCTGTGGCAGAAAGTTCTGGAATCTGAGAGGAGCCACAAATGTCCTTCCACCCAGCGTTCCCCCAAGTCTCCCGATAAAAATGATACCTCACTTGCGTGGGTAGGCCTAGCGCCCGCGACAGGAAACGCCCCAAAGCGCAACGTGGACACATCCAAAATTTTGGAAGAAAACAGAAGTGTTTTTTGCGAAGTGCCTACCTGTAGATTGTGGCCTCTAGCTCAGCCGGCACCTGTGAAACCTACCAAACCTGTGCATTTCTGAAAACTAGAGACCTAGGGGAATCTAAGGAGGGGTGACTTGCGGGGCTCGGACCAGGTTCTGTTACCCAGAATCCTTTGCAAACCTCAAAATGTGGCTAAAAACACACATGTTCCTGACATTTCTGTGGCAGAAAGTTCTGGAATCTGAGAGGAGCCACAAATTTCCTTCCACCCAGCGTTCCCCCAAGTCTCCCGATAAAAATGATACCTCACTTGCGTGGGTAGGCCTAGCACCGGCGACAGGAAACACCCCAAAGCGCAACGTGGACACGTCCAAAATTTTGGAAGAAAACAGAGGTGTTTTTTGCGAAGTGCCTACCTGTAGATTTTGGCCTCTAGCTCAGCCGGCACCTAGGGAAACCTACCAAACCTGTGCATTTCTGAAAACTAGAGACCTAGGGGAATCCAAGGAGGGGTGACTTGCGGGGCTCGGACCAGGTTCTGTTACCCAGAATCCTTTGCAAACCTCAAAATTTGGCTAAAAAAACACATGTTCCTCACATTTCTGTGGCAGAAAGTTCTGGAATCTGAGAGGAGCCACAAATTTCCTTCCACCCAGCGTTCCCCCAAGTCTCCCGATAAAAATGATACCTCACTTGCGTGGGTAGGCCTAGCGCCGGCGACAGGAAACACCCCAAAGCGCAACGTGGACACATCCAAAATTTTGGAAGAAAACAGAGGTGTTTTTTGCGAAGTGCCTACCTGTAGATTTTGGCCTCTAGCTCAGCCGGTACCTAGGGAAACCTACCAAACCTGTGCATTTCTGAAAACTAGAGACCTAGGGGAATCCAGGGAGGGGTGACTTGCGGGCTTCGAACCAGGTTCTGTTACCCAGAATCCTTTGCAAACCTCAAAATTTGGCTAAAAAAACACATGTTCCTCACATTTCTGTGGCAGAAAGTTCTGGAATCTGAGAGGAGCCACAAATTTCTTTCCACCCAGCATTCCCCCAAGTCTCCCGATAAAAATTATACCTCACTTGTGTGGGTAGGCCTAGCGCCCGCGACAGGAAACACCCCAAAGCGCAACGTGGACACATCCAAAATTTTGGAAGAAAACAGAGGTGTTTTTTGCGAAGTGCCTACCTGTAGATTTTGGCATCCAGCTCAGCCGGCACCTAGGGAAACCTACCAAACCTGTGCATTTCTGAAAACTAGAGACCTAGGGGAATCCAAGATGGGGTGACTTGCGGGGCTCGGACCAGGTTCTGTTACCCAGAATCCTTTACAAACCTCAAAATTTGGCTAAAGAAACACATGTTCCTGACATTTCTGTGGCAGAAAGTTCTGGAATCTGAGAGGAGCCACAAATTTCCTTCCACCCAGCGTTCCCCCAAGTCTCCCGATAAAAATGATACCTCACTTGCGTGGGTAGGCCTAGCGCCGGCGACAGGAATCACCCCAAAGCGCAACGAGGACACATCCAAAATTTTGGAAGAAAACAGAGGTGTTTTTTGCGAAGTGCCTACCTGTAGATTTTGGCCTCTAGCTCAGCCGGCACCTAGGGAAACCTACCAAACCTGTGCATTTCTGAAAACTAGATACCTAGGGGAATCCAAGGAGGGGTGCCTTGCGGGGCTCGGACCAGGTTCTGTTACCCAGAATCCTTTGCAAACCTCAAAATTTGGCTAAAAAAACACATGTTCCTCACATTTCTGTGGCAGAAAGTTCTGGAATCTGAGAGGAGCCACAAATTTCCTTCCACCCAGCATTCCCCCAAGTCTCCCGATAAAAATGATACCTCACTTGCGTGGGTAGGCCTAGCGCCGGCGACAGGAAACACCCCAAAGCGCAACATGGACACGTCCAAAATTTTGGAAGAAAACAGAGGTGTTTTTTACGAAGTGCCTACCTGTAGATTTTGGCCTCTAGCTCAGCCGGCATCTAGGGAAACCTAGCAAACCTGTGCATTTCTGAAAACTAGATACCTAGGGGAATCCAAGGAGGGGTGACTTGCGGGGCTCGGACCAGGTTCTGTTACCCAGAATCCTTTGCAAACCTCAAAATTTGGCTAAAAAAACACATGTTCCTCACATTTCTGTGGCAGAAAGTTCTGGAATCTGAGAGGAGCCACAAATTTCCTTCCACCCAGCATTCCCCCAAGTCTCCCGATAAAAATGATACCTCACTTGCGTGGGTAGGCCTAGCGCCGGCGACAGGAAACACCCCAAAGCTCAACGTGGACACGTCCAAAATTTTGGAAGAAAACAGAGGTGTTTTTTACGAAGTGCCTACCTGTAGATTTTGGCCTCTAGCTCAGCCGGCACCTAGGGAAACCTACCAAACCTGTGCATTTCTGAAAACTAGAGACCTAGGGGAATCCAAGATGGGGTGACTTGCGGGGCTCGGACCAGGTTCTGTTACCCAGAATCCTTTACAAACCTCAAAATTTGGCTAAAGAAACACATGTTCCTGACATTTCTGTGGCAGAAAGTTCTGGAATCTGAGAGGAGCCACAAATTTCCTTCCACCCAGCGTTCCCCCAAGTCTCCCGATAAAAATGATACCTCACTTGCGTGGGTAGGCCTAGCGCCGGCGACAGGAATCACCCCAAAGCGCAACGAGGACACATCCAAAATTTTGGAAGAAAACAGAGGTGTTTTTTGCGAAGTGCCTACCTGTAGATTTTGGCCTCTAGCTCAGCCGGCACCTAGGGAAACCTACCAAACCTGTGCATTTCTGAAAACTAGATACCTAGGGGAATCCAAGGAGGGGTGACTTGCGGGGCTCGGACCAGGTTCTGTTACCCAGAATCCTTTGCAAACCTCAAAATTTGGCTAAAAAAACACATGTTCCTCACATTTCTGTGGCAGAAAGTTCTGGAATCTGAGAGGAGCCACAAATTTCCTTCCACCCAGCATTCCCCCAAGTCTCCCGATAAAAATGATACCTCACTTGCGTGGGTAGGCCTAGCGCCGGCGACAGGAAACACCCCAAAGCGCAACGTGGACACGTCCAAAATTTTGGAAGAAAACAGAGGTGTTTTTTACGAAGTGCCTACCTGTAGATTTTGGCCTCTAGCTCAGCCGGCACCTAGGGAAACCTACCAAACCTGTGCATTTCTGAAAACTAGAGACGTAGGGGAATCCAAGATGGGGTGACTTGCGGGGCTCGGACCAGGTTCTGTTACCCAGAATCCTTTGCAAACCTCAAAATTTGGCTAAAAAAACACATGTTCCTCACATTTCTGTGGCAGAAAGTTCTGGAATCTGAGAGGAGCCACAAATTTCCTTCCACCCAGCGTTCCCCCAAGTCTCCCGATAAAAATGATACCTCACTTGCGTGGGTAGGCCTAGCGCCGGCGACAGGAAACACCCCAAAGCGCAACGTGGACACGTCCAAAATTTTGGAAGAAAACAGAGGTGTTTTTTGCGAAGTGCCTACCTGTAGATTTTGGCCTCTAGCTCAGCCGGCACCTAGGGAAACCTACCAAACCTGTGCATTTCTGAAAACTAGAGACCTAGGGGAATCCAGGGAGGTGTGACTTGCGGGCTTCGAACCAGGTTCTGTTACCCAGAATCCTTTGCAAACCTCAAAATTTGGCTAAAAAAACACATGTTCCTCACATTTCTGTGGCAGAAAGTTCTGGAATCTGAGAGGAGCCACAAATGTCCTTCCACCCAGCGTTCCCCCAAGTCTCCCGATAAAAATGATACCTCACTTGCGTGGGTAGGCCTAGCGCCCGCGACAGGAAACGCCCCAAAGCGCAACGTGGACACATCCAAAATTTTGGAAGAAAACAGAAGTGTTTTTTGCGAAGTGCCTACCTGTAGATTGTGGCCTCTAGCTCAGCCGGCACCTGGGAAACCTACCAAACCTGTGCATTTCTGAAAACTAGAGACCTAGGGGAATCTAAGGAGGGGTGACTTGCGGGGCTCGGACCAGGTTCTGTTACCCAGAATCCTTTGCAAACCTCAAAATTTGGCTAAAAAAACACATGTTCCTCACATTTCTGTGGCAGAAAGTTCTGGAATCTGAGAGGAGCCACAAATTTCCTTCCACCCAGTGTTCCCCCAAGACTCCCGATAAAAATGATACCTCACTTGCGTGGGTAGGCCTAGCGCCAGCGACAGGAAACACCCCAAAGCGCAACGTGGACACGTCCAAAATTTTGGAAGAAAATAGAGGTGTTTTTTGCGAAGTGCCTACCTGTAGATTTTGGCCTCTAGCTCAGCCGGCACCTAGGGAAACCTACCAAACCTGTGCATTTCTGAAAACTAGAGACCTAGGGGAATCCAAGATGGGGTGACTTGCGGGACTCGGACCAGGTTCTGTTACCCAGAATCCTTTGCAAACCTCAAAATTTGGCTGAAAAAACACATGTTCCTGACATTTCTGTGGCAGAAAGTTCTGGAATCTGAGAGGAGCCACAAATTTCCTTCCACCCAGCGTTCCCCCAAGTCTCCCGATAAAAATGATACCTCACTTGCGTGGGTAGGCCTAGCGGCGGCGACAGGAAACACCCCAAAGCGCAACGTGGACACGTCCAAAATTTTGGAAGAAAACAGAGGTGTTTTTTGCGAAGTGCCTACCTGTAGATTTTGGCCTCTAGCTCAACCGGCACCTAGGGAAACCTACCATACCTGTGCATTTCTGAAAACTAGAGACCTAGGGGAATCCAAGATGGGGTGACTTGCGGGACTCGGACCAGGTTCTGTTACCCAGAATACTTTGCAAACCTCAAAATTTGGCTGAAAAAACACATGTTCCTGACATTTCTGTGGCAGAAAGTTCTGGAATCTGAGAGGAGCCACAAATTTCGTTCCACCCAGCGTTCCCCCAAGTCTCCCGATAAAAATGATACCTCACTTGCGTGGGTAGGCCTAGCGCCGGCGACAGGAAACACCCCAAAGCGCAACGTGGACCCATCCAAAATTTTGGAAGAAAACAGAAGTGTTTTTTGCGAAGTGCCTACCTGTAGATTGTGGCCTCTAGCTCAGCCGGCACCTGGGAAACCTACCAAACCTGTGCATTTCTGAAAACTAGAGACCTAGGGGAATCTAAGGAGGGGTGACTTGCGGGACTCGGACCAGGTTCTGTTACCCAGAATCCTTTGCAAACCTCAAAATTTGGCTAAAAAAACACATGTTCCTCACATTTCTGTGGCAGAAAGTTCTGGAATCTGAGAGGAGCCACAAATTTCCTTCCACCCAGCATTCCCCCAAGTCTCCCGATAAAAATGATACCTCACTTGCGTGGGTAGGCCTAGCGCCGGCGACAGGAAACACCCCAAAGCGCAACGTGGACACGTCCCAAATTTTGGAAAAAAGCAGAGGTGTTTTTTGCAAAGTGCCTACCTGAAGATTTTGGCCTCTAGCTCAGCCGGCACCTAGGGAAACCTACCAAACCTGTGCATTTCTGAAAACTAGAGACCTAGGGGAATCCAAGGAGGGGTGACTTGCGGGGCTCGGACCAGGTTCTGTTACCCAGAATCCTTTGCAAACCTCAACATTTGGTTAAAAAAACACATGTTCCTCACATTTCTGTGGCAGAAAGTTCTGGAATCTGAGAGGAGCCACAAATTTATTTCCACCCAGCGTTCCCCCAAGTCTCCCGATAAAAATGATACCTCACTTGCGTGGGTAGGCCTAGCGCCGGCGACAGGAAACACCCCAAAGCGCAACGTGGACACGTCCAAAATTTTGGAAGAAAACAGAGGTGTTTTTTGCGAAGTGCCTACCTGTAGATTTTGGCCTCTAGCTCAGCCGGCACCTAGGGAAACCTACCAAACCTGTGCATTTCTGAAAACTAGAGACCTAGGGGAATCCAAGATGGGGTGACTTGCGGGGCTCGGACCAGGTTCTGTTACCCAGAATCCTTTGCAAACCTCAAAATTTGGCTAAAAAAACACATGTTCCTCACATTTCTGTGGCAGAATGTTCTGGAATCTGAGAGGAGCCACAAATTTCCTTCCACCAAGCGTTCCCCCAAGACTCCCGATAAAAATGATACCTCACTTGCGTGGGTAGGCCTAGCGCTGGCGACAGGAAACACCCCAAAGCGCAACGTGGACACATCCAAAATTTTGGAAGAAAACAGAGGTGTTTTTTGCGAAGTGCCTACCTGTAGATTTTGGCCTCTAGCTCAGCCGGCACCTAGGGAAACCTACCAAACCTGTGCATTTCTGAAAACTAGAGACCTAGGGGAATCCAAGGAGGGGTGACTTGCGGGGCTCGGACCAGGTTCTGTTACCCAGAATCCTTTGCAAACCTCAAAATGTGGCTAAAAAAACACATGTTCCTCAAATTTCTGTGGCAGAAAGTTCTGGAATCTGAGAGGAGCCACAAATTTCCTTGAACCCAGCGTTACCCCAAGTCTCCCGATAAAAATGATACCTCACTTGCGTGGGTAGGCCTAGCGCCGGCGACAGGAAACACCCCAAAGCGCAACGTGGACACGTCCCAAATTTTGGAAGAAAGCAGAGGTGTTTTTTGCGAAGTGCCTACCTGTAGATTTTGGCATCTAGCTCAGCCGGCACCTGGGGAAACCTACCAAACCTGTGCATTTCTGAAAACTAGAGACCTAGGGGAATCCAAGATGGGGTGACTTGTGGGGCTCGGACCAGGTTATGTTACCCAGAATCCTTTGCAAACCTCAAAATTTGGCTAAAAAAACAAATGTTCCTGACATTTCTGTGGCAGAAAGTTCTGGAATCTGAGAGGAGCCACAAATTTCCTTCCACCCAGCGTTCCTCCAAGTCTCCCGATAAAAATGATACCTCACTTGCGTGGGTAGGCCTAGCGCCGGCGACAGGAAACACCCCAAAGCGCAACGTGGACACATCCAAAATTTTGGAAGAAAACAGAGGTGTTTTTTGCGAAGTGCCTACCTGTAGATTTTGGCCTCTAGCTCAGCCGGCACCTAGGGAAACCTACCAAACCTGAGCATTTCTGAAAACTAGAGACCTAGGGGAATGCAAGATGGGGTGACTTGCGGGGATCGGACCAGGTTCTGTTACCCAGAATCCTTTGCAAACCTCAAAATTTGGCTAAAAAAACACATGTTCCTCACATTTCTGTGGCAGAAAGTTCTGGAATCTGAGAGGAGCCACAAATTTCCTTCCACCCAGCGTTCCCCCAAGTCTCCCGATAAAAATGATACGTCACTTGCGTGGGTAGGCTTAGCGCCGGCGACAGGAAACAACACAAAGCGCAACGAGGACACATAAAATTTTTTGGAAGAAAACAGAGGTGTTTTTTGCGAAGTGCCTACCTGTAGATTTTGGCCTCTAGCTCAGCCGGCACCTAGGGAAACCTACCAAACCTGTGCATTTCTGAAAACTAGAGACCTAGGGGAATCTAATGAGGGGTGACTTGCGGGGCTCGGACCAGGTTCTGTTACCCAGAATCCTTTGCAAACCTCAAAATTTGGCTTAAAAAACACATGTTCCTCACATTTCTGTGGCAGAAAGTTCTGGAATCTGAGAGAAGCCACAAATTTCCTTCCACCCAGCGTTCCCCCAAGTCTCCCGATAAAAATGATACCTCACTTGCGTGGGTAGGCCTAGCGCTGGCGACAGGAAACACCCCAAAGCGCAACGTGGACACATCAAAAATTTTGGAAGAAAACAGAGGTATTTTTTGCGAAGGGCCTACCTGTAGATTTTGGCCTCTAGCTCAGCCGGCACCTAGGGAAACCTACCAAACCTGTGCATTTCTGAAAACTAGAGACCTAGGGGAATCCAAGGAGGGGTGACTTGCGGGGCTCGGACCAGGTTCTGTTACCCAGAATCCTTTGCAAACCTCAAAATTTGGCTAAAAAAACACATGTTCCTCACATTTCTGTGGTAGAAAGTTCTGGAATCTGAGAGGAGCCACAAATTTCCTTCCACCCAGCGTTCCCCCAAGTCTCCCTATAAAAATTATACCTCACTTGCGTGGGTAGGCCTAGCGCCGGCGACAGGAAACACCCCAAAGAGTAAACGTGGACACGTCCAAAATTTTGGAAGAAAACAGAGGTGTTTTTTGTGAAGTGCCTACCTGTAGATTTTGGCCTCTAGCTCAGCCGGCACCCAGGGAAACCTACCAAACCTGTGCATTTCTGAAAACTAGAGACCTAGGGGAATCCAAGATGGGGTGACTTGCGGGGCTCGGACCAGGTTCTGTTACCCAGAATCCTTTGCAAACCTCAAAATGTGGCTAAAAAAACACATGTTCCTCAAATTTCTGTGGCAGAAAGTTCTGGAATCTGAGAGGAGCCACAAATTTCCTTGAACCCAGCGTTACCCCAAGTCTCCCGATAAAAATGATACCTCACTTGCGTGGGTAGGCCTAGCGCCGGCGACAGGAAACACCCCAAAGCGCAACGTGGACACGTCCCAAATTTTGGAAGAAAGCAGAGGTGTTTTTTGCGAAGTGCCTACCTGTAGATTTTGGCATCTAGCTCAGCCGGCACCTGGGGAAACCTACCAAACCTGTGCATTTCTGAAAACTAGAGACCTAGGGGAATCCAAGATGGGGTGACTTGTGGGGCTCGGACCAGGTTATGTTACCCAGAATCCTTTGCAAACCTCAAAATTTGGCTAAAAAAACAAATGTTCCTGACATTTCTGTGGCAGAAAGTTCTGGAATCTGAGAGGAGCCACAAATTTCCTTCCACCCAGCGTTCCTCCAAGTCTCCCGATAAAAATGATACCTCACTTGCGTGGGTAGGCCTAGCGCCGGCGACAGGAAACACCCCAAAGCGCAACGTGGACACATCCAAAATTTTGGAAGAAAACAGAGGTGTTTTTTGCGAAGTGCCTACCTGTAGATTTTGGCCTCTAGCTCAGCCGGCACCTAGGGAAACCTACCAAACCTGAGCATTTCTGAAAACTAGAGACCTAGGGGAATGCAAGATGGGGTGACTTGCGGGGATCGGACCAGGTTCTGTTACCCAGAATCCTTTGCAAACCTCAAAATTTGGCTAAAAAAACACATGTTCCTCACATTTCTGTGGCAGAAAGTTCTGGAATCTGAGAGGAGCCACAAATTTCCTTCCACCCAGCGTTCCCCCAAGTCTCCCGATAAAAATGATACGTCACTTGCGTGGGTAGGCTTAGCGCCGGCGACAGGAAACAACACAAAGCGCAACGAGGACACATAAAATTTTTTGGAAGAAAACAGAGGTGTTTTTTGCGAAGTGCCTACCTGTAGATTTTGGCCTCTAGCTCAGCCGGCACCTAGGGAAACCTACCAAACCTGTGCATTTCTGAAAACTAGAGACCTAGGGGAATCTAATGAGGGGTGACTTGCGGGGCTCGGACCAGGTTCTGTTACCCAGAATCCTTTGCAAACCTCAAAATTTGGCTTAAAAAACACATGTTCCTCACATTTCTGTGGCAGAAAGTTCTGGAATCTGAGAGAAGCCACAAATTTCCTTCCACCCAGCGTTCCCCCAAGTCTCCCGATAAAAATGATACCTCACTTGCGTGGGTAGGCCTAGCGCTGGCGACAGGAAACACCCCAAAGCGCAACGTGGACACATCAAAAATTTTGGAAGAAAACAGAGGTATTTTTTGCGAAGGGCCTACCTGTAGATTTTGGCCTCTAGCTCAGCCGGCACCTAGGGAAACCTACCAAACCTGTGCATTTCTGAAAACTAGAGACCTAGGGGAATCCAAGGAGGGGTGACTTGCGGGGCTCGGACCAGGTTCTGTTACCCAGAATCCTTTGCAAACCTCAAAATTTGGCTAAAAAAACACATGTTCCTCACATTTCTGTGGTAGAAAGTTCTGGAATCTGAGAGGAGCCACAAATTTCCTTCCACCCAGCGTTCCCCCAAGTCTCCCTATAAAAATTATACCTCACTTGCGTGGGTAGGCCTAGCGCCGGCGACAGGAAACACCCCAAAGAGTAAACGTGGACACGTCCAAAATTTTGGAAGAAAACAGAGGTGTTTTTTGTGAAGTGCCTACCTGTAGATTTTGGCCTCTAGCTCAGCCGGCACCCAGGGAAACCTACCAAACCTGTGCATTTCTGAAAACTAGAGACCTAGGGGAATCCAAGATGGGGTGACTTGCGGGGCTCGGACCAGGTTCTGTTACCCAGAATCCTTTGCAAACCTCAACATTTGGCTAAAAAAACACATGTTCCTCACATTTCTGTGGCAGAATGTTCTGGAATCTGAGAGGAGCCACAAATTTCCTTCCACCAAGCGTTCCCCCAAGACTCCCGATAAAAATGATACCTCACTTGCGTGGGTAGGCCTAGCGCTGGCGACAGGAAACACCCCAAAGCGCAACGTGGACACATCCAAAATTTTGGAAGAAAACAGAGGTGTTTTTTGCGAAGTGCCTACCTGTAGATTTTGGCCTCTAGCTCAGCCGGCACCTTGGGAAACCTACCAAACCTGTGCATTTCTGAAAACTAGAGACCTAGGGGAATCCAAGGAGGGGTGACTTGCGGGGCTCGGACCAGGTTCTGTTACCCAGAATCCTTTGCAAACCTCAAAATGTGGCTAAAAAAACACATGTTCCTCAAATTTCTGTGGCAGAAAGTTCTGGAATCTGAGAGGAGCCACAAATTTCCTTGAACCCAGCGTTACCCCAAGTCTCCCGATAAAAATGATACCTCACTTGCGTGGGTAGGCCTAGCGCCGGCGACAGGAAACACCCCAAAGCGCAACGTGGACACGTCCAAAATTTTGGAAGAAAGCAGAGGTGTTTTTTGCGAAGTGCCTACCTGTAGATTTTGGCCTCTAGCTCAGCCGGCACCTGGGGAAACCTACCAAACCTGTGCATTTCTGAAAACTAGAGACCTAGGGGAATCCAAGATGGGGTGACTTGTGGGGCTCGGACCAGGTTATGTTACCCAGAATCCTTTGCAAACCTCAAAATTTGGCTAAAAAAACTAATGTTCCTGACATTTCTGTGGCAGAAAGTTCTGGAATCTGAGAGGAGCCACAAATTTCCTTCCACCCAGCGTTCCCCCAAGTCTCCCGATAAAAATGATACCTCACTTGCGTGGGTAGGCCTAGCGCCGGCGACAGGAAACACCCCAAAGCGCAACGTGGACACATCCAAAATTTTGGAAGAAAACAGAGGTGTTTTTTGCGAAGTGCCTACCTGTAGATTTTGGCCTCTAGCTCAGCCGGCACCTAGGGAAACCTACCAAACCTGAGCATTTCTGAAAACTAGAGACCTAGGGGAATGCAAGATGGGGTGACTTGCGGGGATCGGACCAGGTTCTGTTACCCAGAATCCTTTGCAAACCTCAAAATTTGGCTAAAAAAACACATGTTCCTCACATTTCTGTGGCAGAAAGTTCTGGAATCTGAGAGGAGCCACAAATTTCCTTCCACCCAGCGTTCCCCCAAGTCTCCCGATAAAAATGATACGTCACTTGCGTGGGTAGGCTTAGCGCCGGCGACAGGAAACAACACAAAGCGCAACGAGGACACATAAAAAATTTTGGAAGAAAACAGAGGTGTTTTTTGCGAAGTGCCTACCTGTAGATTTTGGCCTCTAGCTCAGCCGGCACCTAGGGAAACCTACCAAACCTGTGCATTTCTGAAAACTAGAGACCTAGGGGAATCTAATGAGGGGTGACTTGCGGGGCTCGGACCAGGTTCTGTTACCCAGAATCCTTTGCAAACCTCAAAATTTGGCTTAAAAAACACATGTTCCTCACATTTCTGTGGCAGAAAGTTCTGGAATCTGAGAGAAGCCACAAATTTCCTTCCACCCAGCGTTCCCCCAAGTCTCCCGATAAAAATGATACCTCACTTGCGTGGGTAGGCCTAGCGCTGGCGACAGGAAACACCCCAAAGCGCAACGTGGACACATCAAAAATTTTGGAAGAAAACAGAGGTATTTTTTGCGAAGGGCCTACCTGTAGATTTTGGCCTCTAGCTCAGCCGGCACCTAGGGAAACCTACCAAACCTGTGCATTTCTGAAAACTAGAGACCTAGGGGAATCCAAGGAGGGGTGACTTGCGGGGCTCGGACCAGGTTCTGTTACCCAGAATCCTTTGCAAACCTCAAAATTTGGCTAAAAAAACACATGTTCCTCACATTTCTGTGGTAGAAAGTTCTGGAATCTGAGAGGAGCCACAAATTTCCTTCCACCCAGCGTTCCCCCAAGTCTCCCTATAAAAATTATACCTCACTTGCGTGGGTAGGCCTAGCGCCGGCGACAGGAAACACCCCAAAGAGTAAACGTGGACACGTCCAAAATTTTGGAAGAAAACAGAGGTGTTTTTTGTGAAGTGCCTACCTGTAGATTTTGGCCTCTAGCTCAGCCGGCACCCAGGGAAACCTACCAAACCTGTGCATTTCTGAAAACTAGAGACCTAGGGGAATCCAAGATGGGGTGACTTGCGGGGCTCGGACCAGGTTCTGTTACCCAGAATCCTTTGCAAACCTCAACATTTGGCTAAAAAAACACATGTTCCTCACATTTCTGTGGCAGAAAGTTCTGGAATCTGAGAGGAGCCACAAATTTCTTTCCACCCAGCGTTCCCCCAAGTCTCCCGATAAAAATGATACCTCACTTGCGTGGGTAGGCCTAGCGCCGGCGACAGGAAACACCCCAAAGCGCAACGTGGACACGTCCAAAATTTTGGAAGAAAACAGAGGTGTTTTTTGCGAAGTGCCTACCTGTAGATTTTGGCCTCTAGCTCAGCCGGCACCTAGGGAAACCTACCAAACCTGTGCATTTCTGAAAACTAGAGACCTAGGGGAATCCAAGATGGGGTGACTTGCGGGGCTCGGACCAGGTTCTGTTACCCAGAATCCTTTGCAAACCTCAAAATTTGGCTAAAAAAACACATGTTCCTCACATTTCTGTGGCAGAAAGTTCTGGAATCTGAGAGGAGCCACAAATTTCCCTCCACCCAGCGTTCCCCCAAGTCTCCCGATAAAAATGATACCTCACTTGCGTGGGTAGGCCTAGCGCCGGCGACAGGAAACACCCCAAAGCGCAACGTGGACACATCCAAAATTTTGGAAGAAAACAGAGGTGTTTTTTGCGAAGTGCCTACCTGTAGATTTTGGCCTCTAGCTCAGCCGGCACCTAGGGAAACCTACCAAACCTGTGCATTTCTGAAAACTAGAGACCTAGGGAAATCTAAGGAGGGGTGACTTGCGGGGCTCGGACCAGGTTCTGTTACCCAGAATCCTTTACAAACCTCAAAATTTGGCTTAAAAAACACATGTTCCTCACATTTCTGTGGCAGAAAGTTCTGGAATCTGAGAGGAGCCACAAATTTCCTTCCACCCAGCGTTCCCCCAAGTCTCCCGATAAAAATGATACCTCACTTGCGTGGGTAGGCCTAGCGCCGGCGACAGGAAACACCCCAAAGCGCAACGTGGACACATCCAAAATTTTGGAAGAAAACAGAGGTGTTTTTTGCGAAGTGCCTACCTGTAGATTGTGGCCTCTAGCTCAGCCGGCACCTAGGGAAACCTACCAAACCTGTGCATTTCTGAAAACTAGAGACCTAGGGGAATCCAAGATGGGGTGACCTGCGGGGCTTGGACCAGGTTCTGTTACCCAGAATCCTTTGCAAACCTCAAAATTTGGCTAAAAAAACACATGTTCCTGACATTTCAGTGGCAGAAAGTTCTGGAATCTGAGAGGAGCCACAAATTTCCTTCCACCCAGCGTTCCCCCAAGTCTCCCGATAAAAATTATACCTCACTTGCGTGGGTAGGCCAAGCGCCCGCGACAGGAAACACCCCAAAGCGCAACGTGGACACGTCCAAAATTTTGGAAGAAAACAGAGGTGTTTTTTGCGAAGTGCCTACCTGTAGATTTTGGCCTCTAGCTCAGCCGGCACCTAGGGAAACCTACCAAACCTGTGCATTTCTGAAAACTAGAGACCTAGGGGAATCCAAGATGGGGTGACTTGCGGGGCTCGGACCAGGTTCTGTTCCCAGAATCCTTTGCAAACCTCAAAATTTGGATAAAAAAACACATGTTCCTGATATTTCTGTGGAAGAAAGTTCTGGAATCTGAGAGGAGCCACAAATTTCCTTCCACCCAGCGTTCCCCCAAGTCTCCCGATAAAAATGATACCTCACTTGCGTGGGTAGGCCTAGCGCCGGCGACAGGAAACACCCCAAAGCGCAACGTGGACACATCCAAAATTTTGGAAGAAAACAGAGGTTTTTTTGCGAAGTGCCTACCTGTAGATTTTGGCCTCTAGCTCAGCTGGCACCCAGGGAAACCTACCAAACCTGTGCATTTCTGAAAACTAGAGACCTAGGGGAATCCAAGATGGGGTGATTTGCGGGGCTCGGACCAGGTTCTGTTATCCAGAATCCTTTGCAAACCTCAAAATGTGGCTAATAAAACACATGTTCCTCACATTTCTGTGGCAGAAAGTTCTGGAATCTGAGAGGAGCCACAAATTTCCTTCCACCCAGCGTTCCCCCAACTCTCCCGATAAAAATGATACCTCACTTGCGTGGGTAGGCCTAGCGCCGGCGACAGGAAACACCCCAAAGCTCAACGTGGACACATCCAAAATTTTTGAAGACAACAGAGGTGTTTTTTGCGAAGTGCCTACCTGTAGATTTTGGCCTCTAGCTCAGCCGGCACCTAGGGAAACCTACCAAACCTGTGCATTTCTGAAAACTAGAGACCTAGGGAAATCTAAGGAGGGGTGACTTGCGGGGCTCGGACCAGGTTCAGTTACCCAGAATCCTTTACAAACCTCAAAATTTGGCTTAAAAAACACATGTTCCTCACATTTCTGTGGCAGAAAGTTCTGGAATCTGAGAGGAGCCACAAATTTCCTTCCACCCAGCGTTCCCCCAAGTCTCCCTATAAAAATGATACCTCACTTGCGTGGGTAGGCCTAGCGCCGGCGACAGGAAACACCCCAAAGCGCAACGTGGACACATCCAAAATTTTGGAAGAAAACAGAGGTGTTTTTTGCGAAGTGCCTACCTGTAGATTTTGGCCTCTAGCTCAGCCGGCACCTAGGGAAACCTACCAAACCTGTGCATTTCTGAAAACTAGAGACCTAGGGGAATCCAAAGAGGGGTGACTTGCGGGGCTCGGACCAGGTTCTGTTACCCAGAATCCTTTGCAAACCTCAAAATTTGGCTAAAAAAACACATGTTCCTCACATTTCTGTGGTAGAAAGTTCTGGAATCTGAGAGGAGCCACAAATTTCCTTCCACCCAGCGTTCCCCCAAGTCTCCCGATAAAAATTATACCTCACTTGCGTGGGTAGGCCTAGCGCCGGCGACAGGAAACACCCCAAAGAGTAAACGTGGACACGTCCAAAATTTTGGAAGAAAACAGAGGTGTTTTTTGTGAAGTGCCTACCTGTAGATTTTGGCCTCTAGCTCAGCCGGCACCCAGGGAAACCTACCAAACCTGTGCATTTCTGAAAACTAGAGACCTAGGGGAATCCAAGATGGGGTGACTTGCGGGGCTCGGACCAGGTTCTGTTACCCAGAATCCTTTGCAAACCTCAACATTTGGCTAAAAAAACACATGTTCCTCACATTTCTGTGGCAGAAAGTTCTGGAATCTGAGAGGAGCCACAAATTTCCTTCCACCCAGCGTTCCCCCAAGTCTCCCGATAAAAATGATACCTCACTTGCGTGGGTAGGCCTAGCGCCGGCGACAGGAAACACCCCAAAGCGCAACGTGGACACATCCAAAATTTTGGAAGAAAACAGAGGTGTTTTTTGCGAAGTGCCTACCTGTAGATTGTGGCTTCTAGCTCAGCCGGCACCTAGGGAAACCTACCAAACCTGTGCATTTCTGAAAACTAGAGACCTAGGGGAATCTAAGGAGGGGTGACTTGCGGGGCTCGGACCAGGTTCTGTTACCCAGAATCCTTTACAAACCTCAAAATTTGGCTAAAAAAACACATCTTCCTCAAATTTCTGTGGCAGAAAGTTCTGGAATCTGAGAGGAGCCACAAATTTCCTATCACCAAGCGTTCCCCCAAGTCTCCCGATAAAAATGATACCTCACTTGCGTGGGTAGGCCTAGCGCTGGCGACAGGAAACACCCCAAAGCGCAACGTGGACACATCCAAAATTTTGGAAGAAAACAGAGGTGTTTTTTGCGAAGTGCCTACCTGTAGATTTTGGCCTCAAGCTCAGCCGGCACCTAGGGAAACCTACCAAACCTGTGCATTTCTGAAAACTAGAGACCTAGGGGAATCCAAGGAGGGGTGACTTGCGGGGCTCGGACCAGGTTCTGTTACCCAGAATCCTTTGCAAACCTCAAAATTTGGCTAAAAAAACACATGTTCCTCACATTTCTGTGGTAGAAAGTTCTGGAATCTGAGAGGAGCCACAAATTTCCTTCCACCCAGCGTTCCCCCAAGTCACCCTATAAAAATTATACCTCACTTGCGTGGGTAGGCCTAGCGCCGGCGACAGGAAACACCCCAAAGAGTAAACGTGGACACGTCCAAAATTTTGGAAGAAAACAGAGGTGTTTTTTGTGAAGTGCCTACCTGTAGATTTTGGCCTCTAGCTCAGCCGGCACCCAGGGAAACCTACCAAACCTGTGCATTTCTGAAAACTAGAGACCTAGGGGAATCCAAGATGGGGTGACTTGCGGGGCTCGGACCAGGTTCTGTTACCCAGAATCCTTTGCAAACCTCAACATTTGGCTAAAAAAACACATGTTCCTCACATTTCTGTGGCAGAAAGTTCTGGAATCTGAGAGGAGCCACAAATTTCTTTCCACCCAGCGTTCCCCCAAGTCTCCCGATAAAAATGATACCTCACTTGCGTGGGTAGGCCTAGCGCCGGCGACAGGAAACACCCCAAAGCGCAACGTGGACACGTCCAAAATTTTGGAAGAAAACAGAGGTGTTTTTTGCGAAGTGCCTACCTGTAGATTTTGGCCTCTAGCTCAGCCGGCACCTAGGGAAACCTACCAAACCTGTGCATTTCTGAAAACTAGAGACCTAGGGGAATCCAAGATGGGGTGACTTGCGGGGCTCGGACCAGGTTCTGTTACCCAGAATCCTTTGCAAACCTCAAAATTTGGCTAAAAAAACACATGTTCCTCACATTTCTGTGGCAGAATGTTCTGGAATCTGAGAGGAGCCACAAATTTCCTTCCACCAAGCGTTCCCCCAAGACTCCCGATAAAAATGATACCTCACTTGCGTGGGTAGGCCTAGCGCTGGCGACAGGAAACACCCCAAAGCGCAACGTGGACACATCCAAAATTTTGGAAGAAAACAGAGGTGTTTTTTGCGAAGTGCCTACCTGTAGATTTTGGCCTCTAGCTCAGCCGGCACCTAGGGAAACCTACCAAACCTGTGCATTTCTGAAAACTAGAGACCTAGGGGAATCCAAGGAGGGGTGACTTGCGGGGCTCGGACCAGGTTCTGTTACCCAGAATCCTTTGCAAACCTCAAAATGTGGCTAAAAAAACACATGTTCCTCAAATTTCTGTGGCAGAAAGTTCTGGAATCTGAGAGGAGCCACAAATTTCCTTCAACCCAGCGTTACCCCAAGTCTCCCGATAAAAATGATACCTCACTTGCGTGGGTAGGCCTAGCGCCGGCGACAGGAAACACCCCAAAGCGCAACGTGGACACGTCCAAAATTTTGGAAGAAAGCAGAGGTGTTTTTTGCGAAGTGCCTACCTGTAGATTTGGCCTCTAGCTCAGCCGGCACCTGGGGAAACCTACCAAACCTGTGCATTTCTGAAAACTAGAGACCTAGGGGAATCCAAGATGGGGTGACTTGCGGGGCTCGGACCAGGTTATGTTACCCAGAATCCTTTGCAAACCTCAAAATTTGGCTAAAAAAACAAATGTTCCTGACATTTCTGTGGCAGAAAGTTCTGGAATCTGAGAGGAGCCACAAATTTCCTTCCACCCAGCGTTCCCCCAAGTCTCCCGATAAAAATGATACCTCACTTGCGTGGGTAGGCCTAGCGCCGGCGACAGGAAACACCCCAAAGCGCAACGTGGACACATCCAAAATTTTGGAAGAAAACAGAGGTGTTTTTTGCGAAGTGCCTACCTGTAGATTTTGGCCTCTAGCTCAGCCGGCACCTAGGGAAACCTACCAAACCTGTGCATTTCTGAAAACTAGAGACCTAGGGGAATGCAAGATGGGGTGACTTGCGGGGATCGGACCAGGTTCTGTTACCCAGAATCCTTTGCAAACCTCAAAATTTGGCTAAAAAAACACATGTTCCTGACATTTCTGTGGCAGAAAGTTCTGGAATCTGAGAGGAGCCACAAATTTCCTTCCTCCCAGCGTTCCCCCAAGTCTCCCGATAAAAATGATACGTCACTTGCGTGGGTAGGCTTAGCGCCGGCGACAGGAAACAACACAAAGCGCAACGAGGACACATAAAATTTTTTGGAAGAAAACAGAGGTGTTTTTTGCGAAGTGCCTACCTGTAGATTTTGGCCTCTAGCTCAGCCGGCACCTAGGGAAACCTACCAAACCTGTGCATTTCTGAAAACTATAGACCTAGGGGAATCTAATGAGGGGTGACTTGCGGGGCTCGGACCAGGTTCTGTTACCCAGAATCCTTTGCAAACCTCAAAATTTGGCTTAAAAAACACATGTTCCTCACATTTCTGTGGCAGAAAGTTCTGGAATCTGAGAGAAGCCACAAATTTCCTTCCACCCAGCGTTCCCCCAAGTCTCCCGATAAAAATGATACCTCACTTGCGTGGGTAGGCCTAGCGCTGGCGACAGGAAACACCCCAAAGCGCAACGTGGACACATCCAAAATTTTGGAAGAAAACAGAGGTATTTTTTGCGAAGGGCCTACCTGTAGATTTTGGCCTCTAGCTCAGCCGGCACCTAGGGAAACCTACCAAACCTGTGCATTTCTGAAAACTAGAGACCTAGGGGAATCCAAGGAGGGGTGACTTGCGGGGCTCGGACCAGGTTCTGTTACCCAGAATCCTTTGCAAACCTCAAAATTTGGCTAAAAAAACACATGTTCCTCACATTTCTGTGGTAGAAAGTTCTGGAATCTGAGAGGAGCCACAAATTTCCTTCCACCCAGCGTTCCCCCAAGTCTCCCTATAAAAATTATACCTCACTTGCGTGGGTAGGCCTAGCGCCGGCGACAGGAAACACCCCAAAGAGTAAACGTGGACACGTCCAAAATTTTGGAAGAAAACAGAGGTGTTTTTTGTGAAGTGCCTACCTGTAGATTTTGGCCTCTAGCTCAGCCGGCACCCAGGGAAACCTACCAAACCTGTGCATTTCTGAAAACTAGAGACTAGGGGAATCCAAGATGGGGTGACTTGCGGGGCTCGGACCAGGTTCTGTTACCCAGAATCCTTTGCAAACCTCAAAATTTGGCTAAAAAAACACATGTTCCTCACATTTCTGTGGCAGAATGTTCTGGAATCTGAGAGGAGCCACAAATTTCCTTCCACCAAGCGTTCCCCCAAGACTCCCGATAAAAATGATACCTCACTTGCGTGGGTAGGCCTAGCGCCGGCGACAGGAAACACCCCAAAGAGTAAACGTGGACACGTCCAAAATTTTGGAAGAAAACAGAGGTGTTTTTTGTGAAGTGCCTACCTGTAGATTTTGGCCTCTAGCTCAGCCGGCACCCAGGGAAACCTACCAAACCTGTGCATTTCTGAAAACTAGAGACTAGGGGAATCCAAGATGGGGTGACTTGCGGGGCTCGGACCAGGTTCTGTTACCCAGAATCCTTTGCAAACCTCAACATTTGGCTAAAAAAACACATGTTCCTCACATTTCTGTGGCAGAAAGTTCTGGAATCTGAGAGGAGCCACAAATTTCTTTCCACCCAGCGTTCCCCCAAGTCTCCCGATAAAAATGATACCTCACTTGCGTGGGTAGGCCTAGCGCCGGCGACAGGAAACACCCCAAAGCGCAACGTGGACACGTCCAAAATTTTGGAAGAAAACAGAGGTGTTTTTTGCAAAGTGCCTACCTGTAGATTTTGGCCTCTAGCTCAGCCGGCACCTAGGGAAACCTACCAAACCTGTGCATTTCTGAAAACTAGAGACCTAGGGGAATCCAAGGAGGGGTGACTTGCGGGGCTCGGACCAGGTTCTGTTACCCAGAATCCTTTGCAAACCTCAAAATGTGGCTAAAAAAACACATGTTCCTCAAATTTCTGTGGCAGAAAGTTCTGGAATCTGAGAGGAGCCACAAATTTCCTTCAACCCAGCGTTACCCCAAGTCTCCCGATAAAAATGATACCTCACTTGCGTGGGTAGGCCTAGCGCCGGCGACAGGAAACACCCCAAAGCGCAACGTGGACACGTCCAAAATTTTGGAAGAAAGCAGAGGTGTTTTTTGCGAAGTGCCTACCTGTAGATTTTGGCCTCTAGCTCAGCCGGCACCTGGGGAAACCTACCAAACCTGTGCATTTCTGAAAACTAGAGACGTAGGGGAATCCAAGATGGGGTGACTTGCGGGGCTCGGACCAGGTTATGTTACCCAGAATCCTTTGCAAACCTCAAAATTTGGCTAAAAAAACAAATGTTCCTGACATTTCTGTGGCAGAAAGTTCTGGAATCTGAGAGGAGCCACAAATTTCCTTCCACCCAGCGTTCCCCCAAGTCTCCCGATAAAAATGATACCTCACTTGCGTGGGTAGGCCTAGCGCCGGCGACAGGAAACACCCCAAAGCGCAACGTGGACACATCCAAAATTTTGGAAGAAAACAGAGGTGTTTTTTGCGAAGTGCCTACCTGTAGATTTTGGCCTCTAGCTCAGCCGGCACCTAGGGAAACCTACCAAACCTGTGCATTTCTGAAAACTAGAGACCTAGGGGAATCCAAGATGGGGTGACTTGCGGGGCTCGGACCAGGTTCTGTTACCCAGAATCCTTTGCAAACCTCAACATTTGGCTAAAAAAACACATGTTCCTCACATTTCTGTGGCAGAAAGTTCTGGAATCTGAGAGGAGCCACAAATTTCTTTCCACCCAGCGTTCCCCCAAGTCTCCCGATAAAAATGATACCTCACTTGCGTGGGTAGGCCTAGCGCCGGCGACAGGAAACACCCCAAAGCGCAACGTGGACACGTCCAAAATTTTGGAAGAAAACAGAGGTGTTTTTTGCGAAGTGCCTACCTGTAGATTTTGGCCTCTAGCTCAGCCGGCACCTAGGGAAACCTACCAAACCTGTGCATTTCTGAAAACTAGAGACCTAGGGGAATCCAAGATGGGGTGACTTGCGGGGCTCGGACCAGGTTCTGTTACCCAGAATCCTTTGCAAACCTCAAAATTTGGCTAAAAAAACACATGTTCCTCACATTTCTGTGGCAGAATGTTCTGGAATCTGAGAGGAGCCACAAATTTCCTTCCACCAAGCGTTCCCCCAAGACTCCCGATAAAAATGATACCTCACTTGCGTGGGTAGGCCTAGCGCTGGCGACAGGAAACACCCCAAAGCGCAACGTGGACACATCCAAAATTTTGGAAGAAAACAGAGGTGTTTTTTGCGAAGTGCCTACCTGTAGATTTTGGCCTCTAGCTCAGCCGGCACCTAGGGAAACCTACCAAACCTGTGCATTTCTGAAAACTAGAGACCTAGGGGAATCCAAGGAGGGGTGACTTGCGGGGCTCGGACCAGGTTCTGTTACCCAGAATCCTTTGCAAACCTCAAAATGTGGCTAAAAAAACACATGTTCCTCAAATTTCTGTGGCAGAAAGTTCTGGAATCTGAGAGGAGCCACAAATTTCCTTCAACCCAGCGTTACCCCAAGTCTCCCGATAAAAATGATACCTCACTTGCGTGGGTAGGCCTAGCGCCGGCGACAGGAAACACCCCAAAGCGCAACGTGGACACGTCCAAAATTTTGGAAGAAAGCAGAGGTGTTTTTTGCGAAGTGCCTACCTGTAGATTTTGGCCTCTAGCTCAGCCGGCACCTGGGGAAACCTACCAAACCTGTGCATTTCTGAAAACTAGAGACCTAGGGGAATCCAAGATGGGGTGACTTGCGGGGCTCGGACCAGGTTATGTTACCCAGAATCCTTTGCAAACCTCAAAATTTGGCTAAAAAAACAAATGTTCCTGACATTTCTGTGGCAGAAAGTTCTGGAATCTGAGAGGAGCCACAAATTTCATTCCACCCAGCGTTCCCCCAAGTCTCCCGATAAAAATGATACCTCACTTGCGTGGGTAGGCCTAGCGCCGGCGACAGGAAACACCCCAAAGCGCAACGTGGACACATCCAAAATTTTGGAAGAAAACAGAGGTGTTTTTTGCGAAGTGCCTACCTGTAGATTTTGGCCTCTAGCTCAGCCGGCACCTAGGGAAACCTACCAAACCTGTGCATTTCTGAAAACTAGAGACCTAGGGGAATGCAAGATGGGGTGACTTGCGGGGATCGGACCAGGTTCTGTTACCCAGAATCCTTTGCAAACCTCAAAATTTGGCTAAAAAAACACATGTTCCTCACATTTCTGTGGCAGAAAGTTCTGGAATCTGAGAGGAGCCACAAATTTCCTTCCAACCAGCGTTCCCCCAAGTCTCCCGATAAAAATGATACGTCACTTGCGTGGGTAGGCTTAGCGCCGGCGACAGGGAACAACACAAAGCGCAACGAGGACACATAAATTTTTTTGGAAGAAAACAGAGGTGTTTTTTGCGAAGTGCCTACCTGTAGATTTTGGCCTCTAGCTCAGCCGGCACCTAGGGAAACCTACCAAACCTGTGCATTTCTGAAAACTAGAGACCTAGGGGAATCTAATGAGGGGTGACTTGCGGGGCTCGGACCAGGTTCTGTTACCCAGAATCCTTTGCAAACCTCAAAATTTGGCTTAAAAAACACATGTTCCTCACATTTCTGTGGCAGAAAGTTCTGGAATCTGAGAGAAGCCACAAATTTCCTTCCACCCAGCGTTCCCCCAAGTCTCCCGATAAAAATGATACCTCACTTGCGTGGGTAGGCCTAGCGCTGGCGACAGGAAACACCCCAAAGCGCAACGTGGACACATCCAAAATTTTGGAAGAAAACAGAGGTATTTTTTGCGAAGGGCCTACCTGTAGATTTTGGCCTCTAGCTCAGCCGGCACCTAGGGAAACCTACCAAACCTGTGCATTTCTGAAAACTAGAGACCTAGGGGAATCCAAGGAGGGGTGACTTGCGGGGCTCGGACCAGGTTCTGTTACCCAGAATCCTTTGCAAACCTCAAAATGTGGCTAAAAAAACACATGTTCCTCAAATTTCTGTGGCAGAAAGTTCTGGAATCTGAGAGGAGCCAAAAATTTCCTTCAACCCAGCGTTACCCCAAGTCTCCCGATAAAAATGATACCTCACTTGCGTGGGTAGGCCTAGCGCCGGCGACAGGAAACACCCCAAAGCGCAACGTGGACACGTCCAAAATTTTGGAAGAAAGCAGAGGTGTTTTTTGCGAAGTGCCTACCTGTAGATTTTGGCCTCTAGCTCAGCCGGCACCTGGGGAAACCTACCAAACCTGTGCATTTCTGAAAACTAGAGACCTAGGGGAATCCAAGATGGGGTGACTTGCGGGGCTCGGACCAGGTTATGTTACCCAGAATCCTTTGCAAACCTCAAAATTTGGCTAAAAAAACAAATGTTCCTGACATTTCTGTGGCAGAAAGTTCTGGAATCTGAGAGGAGCCACAAATTTCCTTCCACCCAGCGTTCCCCCAAGTCTCCCGATAAAAATGATACCTCACTTGCGTGGGTAGGCCTAGCGCCGGCGACAGGAAACACCCCAAAGCGCAACGTGGACACATCCAAAATTTTGGAAGAAAACAGAGGTGTTTTTTGCGAAGTGCCTACCTGTAGATTTTGGCCTCTAGCTCAGCCGGCACCTAGGGAAACCTACCAAACCTGTGCATTTCTGAAAACTAGAGACCTAGGGGAATGCAAGATGGGGTGACTTGCGGGGATCGGACCAGGTTCTGTTACCCAGAATCCTTTGCAAACATCAAAATTTGGCTAAAAAAACACATGTTCCTCACATTTCTGTGGCAGAAAGTTCCGGAATCTGAGAGGAGCCACAAATTTCCTTCCACCCAGCGTTCCCCCAAGTCTCCCGATAAAAATGATACGTCACTTGCGTGGGTAGGCTTAGCGCCGGCGACAGGAAACACCCCAAAGCGCAACGAGGACACATAAAAATTTTTGGAAGAAAACAGAGGTGTTTTTTGCGAAGTGCCTACCTGTAGATTTTGGCCTCTAGCTCAGCCGGCACCTAGGGAAACCTACCAAACCTGTGCATTTCTGAAAACTAGAGACCTAGGGGAATCTAATGAGGGGTGACTTGCGGGGCTCGGACCAGGTTCTGTTACCCAGAATCCTTTGCAAACCTCAAAATTTGGCTAAAAAAACACATCTTCCTCACATTTCTGTGGCAGAAAGTTCTGGAATCTGAGAGGAGCCACAAATTTCCTTACACCAAGCGTTCCCCCAAGTCTCCCGATAAAAATGATACCTCACTTGCGTGGGTAGGCCTAGCGCTGGCGACAGGAAACACCCCAAAGCGCAACGTGGACACATCCAAAATTTTGGAAGAAAACAGAGGTGTTTTTTGCGAAGTGCCTACCTGTAGAATTTGGCCTCTACCTCAGCCGGCACCTGGGGAAACCTACCAAACCTGTGCATTTCTGAAAACTAGAGACCTAGGGGAATCCAAGGAGGGGTGACTTGCGGGGCTCGGACCAGGTTATGTTACCCAGAATCCTTTGCAAACCTCAAAATTTGGCTAAAAAAACAAATGTTCCTGACATTTCTGTGGCAGAAAGTTCTGGAATCTGAGAGGAGCCACGAACTTCCTTCCACCCAGCGTTCCCCCAAGTCTCCCGATAAAAATGATACCTCACTTGCGTGGGTAGGCCTAGCGCCGGCGACAGGAAACACCCCAAAGCGCAACGTGGACACATCCAAAATTTTGGAAGAAAACAGAGGTGTTTTTTGCAAAGTGCCTACCTGTGGATTTTGGCCTCTAGCTAAGCTGGCACCCAGGGAAACCTACCAAACCTGTGCATTTCTGAAAACTAGAGACCTAGGGGAATCCAAGATGGGGTGACCTGCGGGGCTTGGACCAGGTTCTGTTACCCAGAATCCTTTGCAAACCTCAAAATTTGGCTAAAAAAACACATGTTCCTGACATTTCTGTGGCAGAAAGTTCTGGAATCTGAGAGGAGCCACAAATTTCCTTCCACCCAGCGTTCCCCCAAGTCTCCCGATAAAAATTATACCTCACTTGCGTGGGTAGGCCAAGCGCCCGCGACAGGAAACACCCCAAAGCGCAACGTGGACACATCCAAAATTTTGGAAGAAAACAGAGGTGTTTTTTGCGAAGTGCCTACCTGTAGATTTTGGCCTCTAGCTCAGCCGGCACCTAGGGAAACCTACCAAACCTGTGCATTTCTGAAAACTAGAGACCTAGGGGAATCCAGGGAGGTGTGACTTGCGGGCGTCGAACCAGGTTCTGTTACCCAGAATCCTTTGCAAACCTCAAAATTTGGCTAAAAAAACACATGTTCCTCACATTTCTGTGGCAGAAAGTTCTGGAATCTGAGAGGAGCCACAAATGTCCTTCCACCCAGCGTTCCCCCAAGTCTCCCGATAAAAATGATACCTCACTTGCGTGGGTAGGCCTAGCGCCCGCGACAGGAAACGCCCCAAAGCGCAACGTGGACACATCCAAAATTTTGGAAGAAAACAGAAGTGTTTTTTGCGAAGTGCCTACCTGTAGATTGTGGCCTCTAGCTCAGCCGGCACCTGGGAAACCTACCAAACCTGTGCATTTCTGAAAACTAGAGACCTAGGGGAATCTAAGGAGGGGTGACTTGCGGGACTCGGACCAGGTTCTGTTACCCAGAATCCTTTGCAAACCTCAAAATTTGGCTAAAAAAACACATGTTCCTCACATTTCTGTGGCAGAAAGTTCTGGAATCTGAGAGGAGCCACAAATTTCCTTCCACCCAGCATTCCCCGAAGTCTCCCGATAAAAATGATACCTCACTTGCGTGGGTAGGCCTAGCGCCGGCGACAGGAAACACCCCAAAGCGCAACGTGGACACGTCCCAAATTTTGGAAAAAAGCAGAGGTGTTTTTTGCGAAGTGCCTACCTGAAGATTTTGGCCTCTAGCTCAGCCGGCACCTAGGGAAACCTACCAAACCTGTGCATTTCTGAAAACTAGAGACCTAGGGGAATCCAAGGAGGGGTGACTTGCGGGGCTCGGACCAGGTTCTGTTACCCAGAATCCTTTGCAAACCTCAAAATTTGGCTAAAAAAACACATGTTCCTCACATTTCTGTGGCAGAAAGTTCTGGAATCTGAGAGGAGCCACAAATTTCCTTCCACCCAGCATTCCCCCAAGTCTCCCAATAAAAATGATACCTCACTTGCGTGGGTAGGCCTAGCGCCGGCGACAGGAAACACCCCAAAGCGCAACGTGGACACGTCCAAAATTTTGGAAGAAAACAGAGGTGTTTTTTACGAAGTGCCTACCTGTAGATTTTGGCCTCTAGCTCAGCCGGCACCTAGGGAAACCTACCAAACCTGTGCATTTCTGAAAACTAGAGACGTAGGGGAATCCAAGATGGGGTGACTTGCGGGGCTCGGACCAGGTTCTGTTACCCAGAATCCTTTGCAAACCTCAAAATTTGGCTAAAAAAACACATGTTCCTGACATTTCTGTGGCAGAAAGTTCTGGAATCTGAGAGGAGCCACAAATGTCCTTCCACCCAGCGTTCCCCCAAGACTCCCGATAAAAATGATACCTCACTTGCGTGGGTAGGCCTAGCGCCGGCGACAGGAAACACCCCAAAGCGCAACGTGGACACGTCCAAAATTTTGGAAGAAAACAGAGGTGTTTTTTGCGAAGTGCCTACCTGTAGATTTTGGCCTCTAGCTCAGCCGGCACCTAGGGAAACCTACCAAACCTGTGCATTTCTGAAAACTAGAGACCTAGGGGAATCCAGGGAGGTGTGACTTGCGGGCTTCGAACCAGGTTCTGTTACCCAGAATCCTTTGCAAACCTCAAAATTTGGCTAAAAAAACACATGTTCCTCACATTTCTGTGGCAGAAAGTTCTGGAATCTGAGAGGAGCCACAAATGTCCTTCCACCCAGCGTTCCCCCAAGTCTCCCGATAATAATGATACCTCACTTGCGTGGGTAGGCCTAGCGCCCGCGACAGGAAACGCCCCAAAGCGCAACGTGGACACATCCAAAATTTTGGAAGAAAACAGAAGTGTTTTTTGCAAAGTGCCTACCTGTAGATTGTGGCCTCTAGCTCAGCCGGCACCTGTGAAACCTACCAAACCTGTGCATTTCTGAAAACTAGAGACCTAGGGGAATCTAAGGAGGGGTGACTTGCGGGGCTCGGACCAGGTTCTGTTACCCAGAATCCTTTGCAAACCTCAAAATTTGGCTAAAAACACACATGTTCCTGACATTTCTGTGGCAGAAAGTTCTGGAATCTGAGAGGAGCCACAAATTTCCTTCCACCCAGCGTTCCCCCAAGTCTCCCGATAAAAATGATACCTCACTTGCGTGGGTAGGCCTAGCGCCGGCGACAGGAAACACCCCAAAGCGCAACGTGGACACGTCCAAAATTTTGGAAGAAAACAGAGGTGTTTTTTGCGAAGTGCCTACCTGTAGATTTTGGCCTCTAGCTCAGCCGGCACCTAGGGAAACCTACCAAACCTGTGCATTTCTGAAAACTAGATACCTAGGGGAATCCAAGGAGGGGTGACTTGCGGGGCTCGGACCAGGTTCTGTTACCCAGAATCCTTTGCAAACCTCAAAATTTGGCTAAAAAAACACATGTTCCTCACATTTCTGTGGCAGAAAGTTCTGGAATCTGAGAGGAGCCACAAATTTTCTTCCACCCAGCATTCCCCCAAGTCTCCCGATAAAAATGATACCTCACTTGCGTGGGTAGGCCTAGCGCCGGCGACAGGAAACACCCCAAAGCGCAACGTGGACACGTCCAAAATTTTGGAAGAAAACAGAGGTGTTTTTTACGAAGTGCCTACCTGTAGATTTTGGCCTCTAGCTCAGCCGGCACCTAGGGAAACCTACCAAACCTGTGCATTTCTGAAAACTAAAAACGTAGGGGAATCCAAGATGGGGTGACTTGCGGGGCTCGGACCAGGTTCTGTTACCCAGAATCCTTTGCAAACCTCAAAATTTGGCTAAAAAAACACATGTTCCTCACATTTCTGTGGCAGAAAGTTCTGGAATCTGAGAGGAGCCACAAATTTCCTTCCACCCAGCGTTCCCCCAAGTCTCCCGATAAAAATGATACCTCACTTGCGTGGGTAGGCCTAGCGCCGGCGACAGGAAACACCCCAAAGCGCAACGTGGACACGTCCAAAATTTTGGAAGAAAACAGAGGTGTTTTTTGCAAAGTGCCTACCTGTAGATTTTGGCCTCTAGCTCAGCCGGCACCTAGGGAAACCTACCAAACCTGTGCATTTCTGAAAACTAGAGACCTAGGGGAATCCAGGGAGGTGTGACTTGCGGGCTTCGAACCAGGTTCTGTTACCCAGAATCCTTTGCAAACCTCAAAATTTGGCTAACAAAACACATGTTCCTCACATTTCTGTGGCAGAAAGTTCTGGAATCTGAGAGGAGCCACAAATGACCTTCCACCCAGCGTTCCCCCAAGTCTCCCGATAAAAATGATACCTCACTTGCGTGGGTAGGCCTAGCGCCCGCGACAGGAAACGCCCCAAAGCGCAACGTGGACACATCCAAAATTTTGGAAGAAAACAGAAGTGTTTTTTGCGAAGTGCCTACCTGTAGATTGTGGCCTCTAGCTCAGCCGGCACCTGGGAAACCTACCAAACCTGTGCATTTCTGAAAACTAGATACCTAGGGGAATATAAGGAGGGGTGACTTGCGGGGCTCGGACCAGGTTCTGTTACCCAGAATCCTTTGCAAACCTCAAAATTTGGCTAAAAAAACACATGTTCCTGACATTTCTGTGGCAGAAAGTTCTGGAATCTGAGAGGAGCCACAAATTTCCTTCCACCCAGCGTTCCCCCAAGTCTCCCGATAAAAATGATACCTCACTTGCGTGGGTAGGCCTAGCGCCGGCGACAGGAAACACCCCAAAGCGCAACGTGGACACGTCCAAAATTTTGGAAGAAAACAGAGGTGTTTTTTGCGAAGTGCCTACCTGTAGATTTTGGCCTCTAGCTCAGCCGGCACCTAGGGAAACCTACCAAACCTGTGCATTTCTGAAAACTAGAGACCAAGGGGAATCCAAGATGGGGTGACTTGCGGGACTCGGACCAGGTTCTGTTACCCAGAATCCTTTGCAAACCTCAAAATTTGGCAGAAAAAACACATGTTCCTGACATTTCTGTGGCAGAAAGTTCTGGAATCTGAGAGGAGCCACAAATTTCCTTCCACCCAGCGTTCCCCCAAGTCTCCCGATAAAAATGATACCTCACTTGCGTGGGTAGGCCTAGCGCCGGCGACAGGAAACACCCCAAAGCGCAACGTGGACACATCCAAAATTTTGGAAGAAAACAGAGGTGTTTTTTGCGAAGTGCCTACCTGTAGATTTTGGCCTGTAGCTCAGCCGGCACCCTTGGAAACCTACCAAACCTGTGCATTTCTGAAAACTAGAGACCTAGGGGAATATAAGGAGGGGTGACTTGCGGGGCTCGGACCAGGTTCTGTTACCCAGAATCCTTTGCAAACCTCAAAATTTGGCTAAAAAAACACATGTTCCTCACATTTCTGTGGCAGAAAGTTCTGGAATCTGAGAGGAGCCACAAATTTCCTTCCACCCAGCGTTCCCCCAAGTCTCCCGATAAAAATGATACCTCACTTGCGTGGGTAGGCCTAGCGCCGGCGACAGGAAACACCCCAAAGCGCAACGTGGACACGTCCAAAATTTTGGAAGAAAACAGAGGTGTTTTTTGCGAAGTGCCTACCTGTAGATTTTGGCCTCTAGCTCAGCCGGCACCTAGGGAAACCTACCAAACCTGTGCATTTCTGAAAACTAGATACCTAGGGGAATCCAAGGAGGGGTGACTTGCGGGGCTCGGACCAGGTTCTGTTACCCAGAATCCTTTGCAAACCTCAAAATTTGGCTAAAAAAACACATGTTCCTCACATTTCTGTGGCAGAAAGTTCTGGAATCTGAGAGGAGCCACAAATTTCCTTCCACCCAGCATTCCCCCAAGTCTCCCGATAAAAATGATACCTCACTTGCGTGGGTAGGCCTAGCGCCGGCGACAGGAAACACCCCAAAGCGCAACGTGGACACGTCCAAAATTTTGGAAGAAAACAGAGGTGTTTTTTACGAAGTGCCTACCTGTAGATTTTGGCCTCTAGCTCAGCTGGCACCTAGGGAAACCTACGAAACCTGTGCATTTCTGAAAACTAGAGATGTAGGGGAATCCAAGATGGGGTGACTTGCGGGGCTCGGACCAGGTTCTGTTACCCAGAATCCTTTGCAAACCTCAAAATTTGGCTAAAAAAACACATGTTCCTCACATTTCTGTGACAGAAAGTTCTGGAATCTGAGAGGAGCCACAAATTTCCTTCCACCCAGCGTTCCCCCAAGTCTCCCGATAAAAATGATACCTCACTTGCGTGGGTAGGCCTAGCGCCGGCGACAGGAAACACCCCAAAGCGCAACGTGGACACGTCCAAAATTTTGGAAGAAAACAGAGGTGTTTTTTGCGAAGTGCCTACCTGTAGATTTTGGCCTCTAGCTCAGCCGGCACCTAGGGAAACCTACCAAACCTGTGCATTTCTGAAAACTAGAGACCTAGGGGAATCCAGGGAGGTGTGACTTGCGGGCGTCGAACCAGGTTCTGTTACCCAGAATCCTTTGCAAACCTCAAAATTTGGCTAAAAAAACACATGTTCCTCACATTTCTGTGGCAGAAAGTTCTGGAATCTGAGAGGAGCCACAAATTTCCTTCCACCCAGCGTTCCCCCAAGTCTCCCGATAAAAATGATACCTCACTTGCGTGGGTAGGCCTAGCGCCCGCGACAGGAAACGCCCCAAAGCGCAACGTGGACACATCCAAAATTTTGGAAGAAAACAGAAATGTTTTTTGCGAAGTGCCTACCTGTAGATTGTGGCCTCTAGCTCAGCCGGCACCTGGGAAACCTACCAAACCTGTGCATTTCTGAAAACTAGAGACCTAGGGGAATCTAAGGAGGGGTGACTTGCGGGACTCGGACCAGGTTCTGTTACCCAGAATCCTTTGCAAACCTCAAAATTTGGCTAAAAAAACACATGTTCCTCACATTTCTGTGGCAGAAAGTTCTGGAATCTGAGAGGAGCCACAAATTTCCTTCCACCCAGCATTCCCCGAAGTCTCCTGATAAAAATGATACCTCACTTGCGTGGGTAGGCCTAGCGCCGGCGACAGGAAACACCCCAAAGCGCAACGTGGACACGTCCCAAATTTTGGAAAAAAGCAGAGGTGTTTTTTGCGAAGTGCCTACCTGAAGATTTTGGCCTCTAGCTCAGCCGGCACCTAGGGAAACCTACCAAACCTGTGCATTTCTGAAAACTAGAGACCTAGGGGAATCCAAGGAGGGGTGACTTGCGGGGCTCGGACCAGGTTCTGTTACCCAGAATCCTTTGCAAACCTCAAAATTTGGCTAAAAAAACACATGGTCCTCACATTTCTGTGGCAGAAAGTTTTGGAATCTGAGAGGAGCCACAAATTTCCTTCCACCCAGCGTTCCCCCAAGTCTCCCGATAAAAATGATACCTCACTTGCGTGGGTAGGCCTAGCGCCGGCGACAGGAAACACCCCAAAGCGCAACGTGGACACATCCAAAATTTTGGAAGAAAACAGAGGTGTTTTTTGCGAAGTGCCTACCTGTAGATTTTGGCCTCTAGCTCAGCCGGTACCTAGGGAAACCTACCAAACCTGTGCATTTCTGAAAACTAGAGACCTAGGGGAATCCAGGGAGGGGTGACTTGCGGGCTTCGAACCAGGTTCTGTTACCCAGAATCCTTTGCAAACCTCAAAATTTGGCTAAAAAAACACATGTTCCTCACATTTCTATGGCAGAAAGTTCTGGAATCTGAGAGGAGCCACAAATTTCCTTCCACCCAGCATTCCCCCAAGTCTCCCGATAAAAATTATACCTCACTTGTGTGGGTAGGCCTAGCGCCCGCGACAGGAAACACCCCAAAGCGCAACGTGGACACATCCAAAATTTTGGAAGAAAACAGAGGTGTTTTTTGCGAAGTGCCTACCTGTAGATTTTGGCATCCAGCTCAGCCAGCACCTAGGGAAACCTACCAAACCTGTGCATTTCTGAAAACTAGAGACCTAGGGGAATCCAAGATGGGGTGACTTGCGGGGCTCGGACCAGGTTCTGTTACCCAGAATCCTTTACAAACCTCAAAATTTGGCTAAAGAAACACATGTTCCTGACATTTCTGTGGCAGAAAGTTCTGGAATCTGAGAGGAGCCACAAATTTCCTTCCACCCAGCGTTCCCCCAAGTCTCCCGATAAAAATGATACCTCACTTGCGTGGGTAGGCCTATCGCCGGCGACAGGAATCACCCCAAAGCGCAACGAGGACACATCCAAAATTTTGGAAGAAAACAGGTGTTTTTTGCGAAGTGCCTACCTGTAGATTTTGGCCTCTAGCTCAGCCGGCACCTAGGGAAACCTACCAAACCTGTGCATTTCTGAAAACTAGATACCTAGGGGAATCCAAGGAGGGGTGCCTTGCGGGGCTCGGACCAGGTTCTGTTACCCAGAATCCTTTGCAAACCTCAAAATTTGGCTAAAAAAACACATGTTCCTCACATTTCTGTGGCAGAAAGTTCTGGAATCTGAGAGGAGCCACAAATTTCCTTCCACCCAGCATTCCCCCAAGTCTCCCGATAAAAATGATACCTCACTTGCGTGGGTAGGCCTAGCGCCGGCGACAGGAAACACCCCAAAGCGCAACGTGGACACGTCCAAAATTTTGGAAGAAAACAGAGGTGTTTTTTACGAAGTGCCTACCTGTAGATTTTGGCCTCTAGCTCAGCCGGCACCTAGGGAAACCTACCAAACCTGTGCATTTCTGAAAACTAGAGACCTAGGGGAATCCAGAGAGGTGTGACTTGCGGGCTTCGAACCAGGTTCTGTTACCCAGAATCCTTTGCAAACCTCAAAATTTGGCTAAAAAAACACATGTTCCTCACATTTCTGTGGCAGAAAGTTCTGGAATCTGAGAGGAGCCACAAATGTCCTTCCACCCAGCGTTCCCCCAAGTCTCCCGATAAAAATGATACCTCACTTGCGTGGGTAGGCCTAGCGCCCGCGACAGGAAACGCCCCAAAGCGCAACGTGGACACATCCAAAATTTTGGAAGAAAACAGAAGTGTTTTTTGCGAAGTGCCTACCTGTAGATTGTGGCCTCTAGCTCAGCCGGCACCTGTGAAACCTACCAAACCTGTGCATTTCTGAAAACTAGAGACCTAGGGGAATCTAAGGAGGGGTGACTTGCGGGGCTCGGACCAGGTTCTGTTACCCAGAATCCTTTGCAAACCTCAAAATGTGGCTAAAAACACACATGTTCCTGACATTTCTGTGGCAGAAAGTTCTGGAATCTGAGAGGAGCCACAAATTTCCTTCCACCCAGCGTTCCCCCAAGTCTCCCGATAAAAATGATACCTCACTTGCGTGGGTAGGCCTAGCACCGGCGACAGGAAACACCCCAAAGCGCAACGTGGACACGTCCAAAATTTTGGAAGAAAACAGAGGTGTTTTTTGCGAAGTGCCTACCTGTAGATTTTGGCCTCTAGCTCAGCCGGCACCTAGGGAAACCTACCAAACCTGTGCATTTCTGAAAACTAGAGACCTAGGGGAATCCAAGGAGGGGTGACTTGCGGGGCTCGGACCAGGTTCTGTTACCCAGAATCCTTTGCAAACCTCAAAATTTGGCTAAAAAAACACATGTTCCTCACATTTCTGTGGCAGAAAGTTCTGGAATCTGAGAGGAGCCACAAATTTCCTTCCACCCAGCGTTCCCCCAAGTCTCCCGATAAAAATGATACCTCACTTGCGTGGGTAGGCCTAGCGCCGGCGACAGGAAACACCCCAAAGCGCAACGTGGACACATCCAAAATTTTGGAAGAAAACAGAGGTGTTTTTTGCGAAGTGCCTACCTGTAGATTTTGGCCTCTAGCTCAGCCGGTACCTAGGGAAACCTACCAAACCTGTGCATTTCTGAAAACTAGAGACCTAGGGGAATCCAGGGAGGGGTGACTTGCGGGCTTCGAACCAGGTTCTGTTACCCAGAATCCTTTGCAAACCTCAAAATTTGGCTAAAAAAACACATGTTCCTCACATTTCTGTGGCAGAAAGTTCTGGAATCTGAGAGGAGCCACAAATTTCCTTCCACCCAGCATTCCCCCAAGTCTCCCGATAAAAATTATACCTCACTTGTGTGGGTAGGCCTAGCGCCCGCGACAGGAAACACCCCAAAGCGCAACGTGGACACATCCAAAATTTTGGAAGAAAACAGAGGTGTTTTTTGCGAAGTGCCTACCTGTAGATTTTGGCATCCAGCTCAGCCGGCACCTAGGGAAACCTACCAAACCTGTGCATTTCTGAAAACTAGAGACCTAGGGGAATCCAAGATGGGGTGACTTGCGGGGCTCGGACCAGGTTCTGTTACCCAGAATCCTTTACAAACCTCAAAATTTGGCTAAAGAAACACATGTTCCTGACATTTCTGTGGCAGAAAGTTCTGGAATCTGAGAGGAGCCACAAATTTCCTTCCACCCAGCGTTCCCCCAAGTCTCCCGATAAAAATGATACCTCACTTGCGTGGGTAGGCCTAGCGCCGGCGACAGGAATCACCCCAAAGCGCAACGAGGACACATCCAAAATTTTGGAAGAAAACAGAGGTGTTTTTTGCGAAGTGCCTACCTGTAGATTTTGGCCTCTAGCTCAGCCGGCACCTAGGGAAACCTACCAAACCTGTGCATTTCTGAAAACTAGATACCTAGGGGAATCCAAGGAGGGGTGCCTTGCGGGGCTCGGACCAGGTTCTGTTACCCAGAATCCTTTGCAAACCTCAAAATTTGGCTAAAAAAACACATGTTCCTCACATTTCTGTGGCAGAAAGTTCTGGAATCTGAGAGGAGCCACAAATTTCCTTCCACCCAGCATTCCCCCAAGTCTCCCGATAAAAATGATACCTCACTTGCGTGGGTAGGCCTAGCGCCGGCGACAGGAAACACCCCAAAGCGCAACATGGACACGTCCAAAATTTTGGAAGAAAACAGAGGTGTTTTTTACGAAGTGCCTACCTGTAGATTTTGGCCTCTAGCTCAGCCGGCATCTAGGGAAACCTAGCAAACCTGTGCATTTCTGAAAACTAGATACCTAGGGGAATCCAAGGAGGGGTGACTTGCGGGGCTCGGACCAGGTTCTGTTACCCAGAATCCTTTGCAAACCTCAAAATTTGGCTAAAAAAACACATGTTCCTCACATTTCTGTGACAGAAAGTTCTGGAATCTGAGAGGAGCCACAAATTTCCTTCCACCCAGCGTTCCCCCAAGTCTCCCGATAAAAATGATACCTCACTTGCGTGGGTAGGCCTAGCGCCGGCGACAGGAAACACCCCAAAGCGCAACGTGGACACGTCCAAAATTTTGGAAGAAAACAGAGGTGTTTTTTGCGAAGTGCCTACCTGTAGATTTTGGCCTCTAGCTCAGCCGGCACCTAGGGAAACCTACCAAACCTGTGCATTTCTGAAAACTAGAGACCTAGGGGAATCCAGGGAGGTGTGACTTGCGGGCGTCGAACCAGGTTCTGTTACCCAGAATCCTTTGCAAACCTCAAAATTTGGCTAAAAAAACACATGTTCCTCACATTTCTGTGGCAGAAAGTTCTGGAATCTGAGAGGAGCCACAAATGTCCTTCCACCCAGCGTTCCCCCAAGTCTCCCGATAAAAATGATACCTCACTTGCGTGGGTAGGCCTAGCGCCCGCGACAGGAAACGCCCCAAAGCGCAACGTGGACACATCCAAAATTTTGGAAGAAAATAGAAATGTTTTTTGCGAAGTGCCTACCTGTAGATTGTGGCCTCTAGCTCAGCCGGCACCTGGGAAACCTACCAAACCTGTGCATTTCTGAAAACTAGAGACCTAGGGGAATCTAAGGAGGGGTGACTTGCGGGACTCGGACCAGGTTCTGTTACCCAGAATCCTTTGCAAACCTCAAAATTTGGCTAAAAAAACACATGTTCCTCACATTTCTGTGGCAGAAAGTTCTGGAATCTGAGAGGAGCCACAAATTTCCTTCCACCCAGCATTCCCCGAAGTCTCCTGATAAAAATGATACCTCACTTGCGTGGGTAGGCCTAGCGCCGGCGACAGGAAACACCCCAAAGCGCAACGTGGACACGTCCCAAATTTTGGAAAAAAGCAGAGGTGTTTTTTGCGAAGTGCCTACCTGAAGATTTTGGCCTCTAGCTCAGCCGGCACCTAGGGAAACCTACCAAACCTGTGCATTTCTGAAAACTAGAGACCTAGGGGAATCCAAGGAGGGGTGACTTGCGGGGCTCGGACCAGGTTCTGTTACCCAGAATCCTTTGCAAACCTCAAAATTTGGCTAAAAAAACACATGGTCCTCACATTTCTGTGGCAGAAAGTTTTGGAATCTGAGAGGAGCCACAAATTTCCTTCCACCCAGCGTTCCCCCAAGTCTCCCGATAAAAATGATACCTCACTTGCGTGGGTAGGCCTAGCGCCGGCGACAGGAAACACCCCAAAGCGCAACGTGGACACATCCAAAATTTTGGAAGAAAACAGAGGTGTTTTTTGCGAAGTGCCTACCTGTAGATTTTGGCCTCTAGCTCAGCCGGTACCTAGGGAAACCTACCAAACCTGTGCATTTCTGAAAACTAGAGACCTAGGGGAATCCAGGGAGGGGTGACTTGCGGGCTTCGAACCAGGTTCTGTTACCCAGAATCCTTTGCAAACCTCAAAATTTGGCTAAAAAAACACATGTTCCTCACATTTCTATGGCAGAAAGTTCTGGAATCTGAGAGGAGCCACAAATTTCCTTCCACCCAGCATTCCCCCAAGTCTCCCGATAAAAATTATACCTCACTTGTGTGGGTAGGCCTAGCGCCCGCGACAGGAAACACCCCAAAGCGCAACGTGGACACATCCAAAATTTTGGAAGAAAACAGAGGTGTTTTTTGCGAAGTGCCTACCTGTAGATTTTGGCATCCAGCTCAGCCAGCACCTAGGGAAACCTACCAAACCTGTGCATTTCTGAAAACTAGAGACCTAGGGGAATCCAAGATGGGGTGACTTGCGGGGCTCGGACCAGGTTCTGTTACCCAGAATCCTTTACAAACCTCAAAATTTGGCTAAAGAAACACATGTTCCTGACATTTCTGTGGCAGAAAGTTCTGGAATCTGAGAGGAGCCACAAATTTCCTTCCACCCAGCGTTCCCCCAAGTCTCCCGATAAAAATGATACCTCACTTGCGTGGGTAGGCCTATCGCCGGCGACAGGAATCACCCCAAAGCGCAACGAGGACACATCCAAAATTTTGGAAGAAAACAGGTGTTTTTTGCGAAGTGCCTACCTGTAGATTTTGGCCTCTAGCTCAGCCGGCACCTAGGGAAACCTACCAAACCTGTGCATTTCTGAAAACTAGATACCTAGGGGAATCCAAGGAGGGGTGCCTTGCGGGGCTCGGACCAGGTTCTGTTACCCAGAATCCTTTGCAAACCTCAAAATTTGGCTAAAAAAACACATGTTCCTCACATTTCTGTGGCAGAAAGTTCTGGAATCTGAGAGGAGCCACAAATTTCCTTCCACCCAGCATTCCCCCAAGTCTCCCGATAAAAATGATACCTCACTTGCGTGGGTAGGCCTAGCGCCGGCGACAGGAAACACCCCAAAGCGCAACGTGGACACGTCCAAAATTTTGGAAGAAAACAGAGGTGTTTTTTACGAAGTGCCTACCTGTAGATTTTGGCCTCTAGCTCAGCCGGCACCTAGGGAAACCTACCAAACCTGTGCATTTCTGAAAACTAGAGACCTAGGGGAATCCAGAGAGGTGTGACTTGCGGGCTTCGAACCAGGTTCTGTTACCCAGAATCCTTTGCAAACCTCAAAATTTGGCTAAAAAAACACATGTTCCTCACATTTCTGTGGCAGAAAGTTCTGGAATCTGAGAGGAGCCACAAATGTCCTTCCACCCAGCGTTCCCCCAAGTCTCCCGATAAAAATGATACCTCACTTGCGTGGGTAGGCCTAGCGCCCGCGACAGGAAACGCCCCAAAGCGCAACGTGGACACATCCAAAATTTTGGAAGAAAACAGAAGTGTTTTTTGCGAAGTGCCTACCTGTAGATTGTGGCCTCTAGCTCAGCCGGCACCTGTGAAACCTACCAAACCTGTGCATTTCTGAAAACTAGAGACCTAGGGGAATCTAAGGAGGGGTGACTTGCGGGGCTCGGACCAGGTTCTGTTACCCAGAATCCTTTGCAAACCTCAAAATGTGGCTAAAAACACACATGTTCCTGACATTTCTGTGGCAGAAAGTTCTGGAATCTGAGAGGAGCCACAAATTTCCTTCCACCCAGCGTTCCCCCAAGTCTCCCGATAAAAATGATACCTCACTTGCGTGGGTAGGCCTAGCACCGGCGACAGGAAACACCCCAAAGCGCAACGTGGACACGTCCAAAATTTTGGAAGAAAACAGAGGTGTTTTTTGCGAAGTGCCTACCTGTAGATTTTGGCCTCTAGCTCAGCCGGCACCTAGGGAAACCTACCAAACCTGTGCATTTCTGAAAACTAGAGACCTAGGGGAATCCAAGGAGGGGTGACTTGCGGGGCTCGGACCAGGTTCTGTTACCCAGAATCCTTTGCAAACCTCAAAATTTGGCTAAAAAAACACATGTTCCTCACATTTCTGTGGCAGAAAGTTCTGGAATCTGAGAGGAGCCACAAATTTCCTTCCACCCAGCGTTCCCCCAAGTCTCCCGATAAAAATGATACCTCACTTGCGTGGGTAGGCCTAGCGCCGGCGACAGGAAACACCCCAAAGCGCAACGTGGACACATCCAAAATTTTGGAAGAAAACAGAGGTGTTTTTTGCGAAGTGCCTACCTGTAGATTTTGGCCTCTAGCTCAGCCGGTACCTAGGGAAACCTACCAAACCTGTGCATTTCTGAAAACTAGAGACCTAGGGGAATCCAGGGAGGGGTGACTTGCGGGCTTCGAACCAGGTTCTGTTACCCAGAATCCTTTGCAAACCTCAAAATTTGGCTAAAAAAACACATGTTCCTCACATTTCTGTGGCAGAAAGTTCTGGAATCTGAGAGGAGCCACAAATTTCTTTCCACCCAGCATTCCCCCAAGTCTCCCGATAAAAATTATACCTCACTTGTGTGGGTAGGCCTAGCGCCCGCGACAGGAAACACCCCAAAGCGCAACGTGGACACATCCAAAATTTTGGAAGAAAACAGAGGTGTTTTTTGCGAAGTGCCTACCTGTAGATTTTGGCATCCAGCTCAGCCGGCACCTAGGGAAACCTACCAAACCTGTGCATTTCTGAAAACTAGAGACCTAGGGGAATCCAAGATGGGGTGACTTGCGGGGCTCGGACCAGGTTCTGTTACCCAGAATCCTTTACAAACCTCAAAATTTGGCTAAAGAAACACATGTTCCTGACATTTCTGTGGCAGAAAGTTCTGGAATCTGAGAGGAGCCACAAATTTCCTTCCACCCAGCGTTCCCCCAAGTCTCCCGATAAAAATGATACCTCACTTGCGTGGGTAGGCCTAGCGCCGGCGACAGGAATCACCCCAAAGCGCAACGAGGACACATCCAAAATTTTGGAAGAAAACAGAGGTGTTTTTTGCGAAGTGCCTACCTGTAGATTTTGGCCTCTAGCTCAGCCGGCACCTAGGGAAACCTACCAAACCTGTGCATTTCTGAAAACTAGATACCTAGGGGAATCCAAGGAGGGGTGCCTTGCGGGGCTCGGACCAGGTTCTGTTACCCAGAATCCTTTGCAAACCTCAAAATTTGGCTAAAAAAACACATGTTCCTCACATTTCTGTGGCAGAAAGTTCTGGAATCTGAGAGGAGCCACAAATTTCCTTCCACCCAGCATTCCCCCAAGTCTCCCGATAAAAATGATACCTCACTTGCGTGGGTAGGCCTAGCGCCGGCGACAGGAAACACCCCAAAGCGCAACATGGACACGTCCAAAATTTTGGAAGAAAACAGAGGTGTTTTTTACGAAGTGCCTACCTGTAGATTTTGGCCTCTAGCTCAGCCGGCATCTAGGGAAACCTAGCAAACCTGTGCATTTCTGAAAACTAGATACCTAGGGGAATCCAAGGAGGGGTGACTTGCGGGGCTCGGACCAGGTTCTGTTACCCAGAATCCTTTGCAAACCTCAAAATTTGGCTAAAAAAACACATGTTCCTCACATTTCTGTGGCAGAAAGTTCTGGAATCTGAGAGGAGCCACAAATTTCCTTCCACCCAGCATTCCCCCAAGTCTCCCGATAAAAATGATACCTCACTTGCGTGGGTAGGCCTAGCGCCGGCGACAGGAAACACCCCAAAGCTCAACGTGGACACGTCCAAAATTTTGGAAGAAAACAGAGGTGTTTTTTACGAAGTGCCTACCTGTAGATTTTGGCCTCTAGCTCAGCCGGCACCTAGGGAAACCTACCAAACCTGTGCATTTCTGAAAACTAGAGACCTAGGGGAATCCAAGATGGGGTGACTTGCGGGGCTCGGACCAGGTTCTGTTACCCAGAATCCTTTACAAACCTCAAAATTTGGCTAAAGAAACACATGTTCCTGACATTTCTGTGGCAGAAAGTTCTGGAATCTGAGAGGAGCCACAAATTTCCTTCCACCCAGCGTTCCCCCAAGTCTCCCGATAAAAATGATACCTCACTTGCGTGGGTAGGCCTAGCGCCGGCGACAGGAATCACCCCAAAGCGCAACGAGGACACATCCAAAATTTTGGAAGAAAACAGAGGTGTTTTTTGCGAAGTGCCTACCTGTAGATTTTGGCCTCTAGCTCAGCCGGCACCTAGGGAAACCTACCAAACCTGTGCATTTCTGAAAACTAGATACCTAGGGGAATCCAAGGAGGGGTGACTTGCGGGGCTCGGACCAGGTTCTGTTACCCAGAATCCTTTGCAAACCTCAAAATTTGGCTAAAAAAACACATGTTCCTCACATTTCTGTGGCAGAAAGTTCTGGAATCTGAGAGGAGCCACAAATTTCCTTCCACCCAGCATTCCCCCAAGTCTCCCGATAAAAATGATACCTCACTTGCGTGGGTAGGCCTAGCGCCGGCGACAGGAAACACCCCAAAGCGCAACGTGGACACGTCCAAAATTTTGGAAGAAAACAGAGGTGTTTTTTACGAAGTGCCTACCTGTAGATTTTGGCCTCTAGCTCAGCCGGCACCTAGGGAAACCTACCAAACCTGTGCATTTCTGAAAACTAGAGACGTAGGGGAATCCAAGATGGGGTGACTTGCGGGGCTCGGACCAGGTTCTGTTACCCAGAATCCTTTGCAAACCTCAAAATTTGGCTAAAAAAACACATGTTCCTCACATTTCTGTGGCAGAAAGTTCTGGAATCTGAGAGGAGCCACAAATTTCCTTCCACCCAGCGTTCCCCCAAGTCTCCCGATAAAAATGATACCTCACTTGCGTGGGTAGGCCTAGCGCCGGCGACAGGAAACACCCCAAAGCGCAACGTGGACACGTCCAAAATTTTGGAAGAAAACAGAGGTGTTTTTTGCGAAGTGCCTACCTGTAGATTTTGGCCTCTAGCTCAGCCGGCACCTAGGGAAACCTACCAAACCTGTGCATTTCTGAAAACTAGAGACCTAGGGGAATGCAAGATGGGGTGACTTGCGGGGATCGGACCAGGTTCTGTTACCCAGAATCCTTTGCAAACCTCAAAATTTGGCTAAAAAAACACATGTTCCTGACATTTCAGTGGCAGAAAGTTCTGGAATCTGAGAGGAGCCACAAATGTCCTTCCACCCAGCGTTCCCCCAAGTCTCCCGATAAAAATGATACCTCACTTGCGTGGGTAGGCCTAGCGCCCGCGACAGGAAACGCCCCAAAGCGCAACGTGGACACATCCAAAATTTTGGAAGAAAACAGAAGTGTTTTTTGCGAAGTGCCTACCTGTAGATTGTGGCCTCTAGCTCAGCCGGCACCTGGGAAACCTACCAAACCTGTGCATTTCTGAAAACTAGAGACCTAGGGGAATCTAAGGAGGGGTGACTTGCGGGGCTCGGACCAGGTTCTGTTACCCAGAATCCTTTGCAAACCTCAAAATTTGGCTAAAAAAACACATGTTCCTCACATTTCTGTGGCAGAAAGTTCTGGAATCTGAGAGGAGCCACAAATTTCCTTCCACCCAGTGTTCCCCCAAGACTCCCGATAAAAATGATACCTCACTTGCGTGGGTAGGCCTAGCGCCAGCGACAGGAAACACCCCAAAGCGCAACGTGGACACGTCCAAAATTTTGGAAGAAAATAGAGGTGTTTTTTGCGAAGTGCCTACCTGTAGATTTTGGCCTCTAGCTCAGCCGGCACCTAGGGAAACCTACCAAACCTGTGCATTTCTGAAAACTAGAGACCTAGGGGAATCCAAGATGGGGTGACTTGCGGGACTCGGACCAGGTTCTGTTACCCAGAATCCTTTGCAAACCTCAAAATTTGGCTGAAAAAACACATGTTCCTGACATTTCTGTGGCAGAAAGTTCTGGAATCTGAGAGGAGCCACAAATTTCCTTCCACCCAGCGTTCCCCCAAGTCTCCCGATAAAAATGATACCTCACTTGCGTGGGTAGGCCTAGCGGCGGCGACAGGAAACACCCCAAAGCGCAACGTGGACACGTCCAAAATTTTGGAAGAAAACAGAGGTGTTTTTTGCGAAGTGCCTACCTGTAGATTTTGGCCTCTAGCTCAACCGGCACCTAGGGAAACCTACCATACCTGTGCATTTCTGAAAACTAGAGACCTAGGGGAATCCAAGATGGGGTGACTTGCGGGACTCGGACCAGGTTCTGTTACCCAGAATACTTTGCAAACCTCAAAATTTGGCTGAAAAAACACATGTTCCTGACATTTCTGTGGCAGAAAGTTCTGGAATCTGAGAGGAGCCACAAATTTCGTTCCACCCAGCGTTCCCCCAAGTCTCCCGATAAAAATGATACCTCACTTGCGTGGGTAGGCCTAGCGCCGGCGACAGGAAACACCCCAAAGCGCAACGTGGACCCATCCAAAATTTTGGAAGAAAACAGAAGTGTTTTTTGCGAAGTGCCTACCTGTAGATTGTGGCCTCTAGCTCAGCCGGCACCTGGGAAACCTACCAAACCTGTGCATTTCTGAAAACTAGAGACCTAGGGGAATCTAAGGAGGGGTGACTTGCGGGACTCGGACCAGGTTCTGTTACCCAGAATCCTTTGCAAACCTCAAAATTTGGCTAAAAAAACACATGTTCCTCACATTTCTGTGGCAGAAAGTTCTGGAATCTGAGAGGAGCCACAAATTTCCTTCCACCCAGCATTCCCCCAAGTCTCCCGATAAAAATGATACCTCACTTGCGTGGGTAGGCCTAGCGCCGGCGACAGGAAACACCCCAAAGCGCAACGTGGACACGTCCCAAATTTTGGAAAAAAGCAGAGGTGTTTTTTGCAAAGTGCCTACCTGAAGATTTTGGCCTCTAGCTCAGCCGGCACCTAGGGAAACCTACCAAACCTGTGCATTTCTGAAAACTAGAGACCTAGGGGAATCCAAGGAGGGGTGACTTGCGGGGCTCGGACCAGGTTCTGTTACCCAGAATCCTTTGCAAACCTCAACATTTGGTTAAAAAAACACATGTTCCTCACATTTCTGTGGCAGAAAGTTCTGGAATCTGAGAGGAGCCACAAATTTATTTCCACCCAGCGTTCCCCCAAGTCTCCCGATAAAAATGATACCTCACTTGCGTGGGTAGGCCTAGCGCCGGCGACAGGAAACACCCCAAAGCGCAACGTGGACACGTCCAAAATTTTGGAAGAAAACAGAGGTGTTTTTTGCGAAGTGCCTACCTGTAGATTTTGGCCTCTAGCTCAGCCGGCACCTAGGGAAACCTACCAAACCTGTGCATTTCTGAAAACTAGAGACCTAGGGGAATCCAAGATGGGGTGACTTGCGGGGCTCGGACCAGGTTCTGTTACCCAGAATCCTTTGCAAACCTCAAAATTTGGCTAAAAAAACACATGTTCCTCACATTTCTGTGGCAGAATGTTCTGGAATCTGAGAGGAGCCACAAATTTCCTTCCACCAAGCGTTCCCCCAAGACTCCCGATAAAAATGATACCTCACTTGCGTGGGTAGGCCTAGCGCTGGCGACAGGAAACACCCCAAAGCGCAACGTGGACACATCCAAAATTTTGGAAGAAAACAGAGGTGTTTTTTGCGAAGTGCCTACCTGTAGATTTTGGCCTCTAGCTCAGCCGGCACCTAGGGAAACCTACCAAACCTGTGCATTTCTGAAAACTAGAGACCTAGGGGAATCCAAGGAGGGGTGACTTGCGGCGCTCGGACCAGGTTCTGTTACCCAGAATCCTTTGCAAACCTCAAAATGTTGTTAAAAAAACACATGTTCCTCAAATTTCTGTGGCAGAAAGTTCTGGAATCTGAGAGGAGCCACAAATTTCCTTGAACCCAGCGTTACCCCAAGTCTCCCGATAAAAATGATACCTCACTTGCGTGGGTAGGCCTAGCGCCGGCGACAGGAAACACCCCAAAGCGCAACGTGGACACGTCCCAAATTTTGGAAGAAAGCAGAGGTGTTTTTTGCGAAGTGCCTACCTGTAGATTTTGGCCTCTAGCTCAGCCGGCACCTAGGGAAACCTACCAAACCTGAGCATTTCTGAAAACTAGAGACCTAGGGGAATGCAAGATGGGGTGACTTGCGGGGATCGGACCAGGTTCTGTTACCCAGAATCCTTTGCAAACCTCAAAATTTGGCTAAAAAAACACATGTTCCTCACATTTCTGTGGCAGAAAGTTCTGGAATCTGAGAGGAGCCACAAATTTCCTTCCACCCAGCGTTCCCCCAAGTCTCCCGATAAAAATGATACGTCACTTGCGTGGGTAGGCTTAGCGCCGGCGACAGGAAACAACACAAAGCGCAACGAGGACACATAAAATTTTTTGGAAGAAAACAGAGGTGTTTTTTGCGAAGTGCCTACCTGTAGATTTTGGCCTCTAGCTCAGCCGGCACCTAGGGAAACCTACCAAACCTGTGCATTTCTGAAAACTAGAGACCTAGGGGAATCTAATGAGGGGTGACTTGCGGGGCTCGGACCAGGTTCTGTTACCCAGAATCCTTTGCAAACCTCAAAATTTGGCTTAAAAAACACATGTTCCTCACATTTCTGTGGCAGAAAGTTCTGGAATCTGAGAGAAGCCACAAATTTCCTTCCACCCAGCGTTCCCCCAAGTCTCCCGATAAAAATGATACCTCACTTGCGTGGGTAGGCCTAGCGCTGGCGACAGGAAACACCCCAAAGCGCAACGTGGACACATCAAAAATTTTGGAAGAAAACAGAGGTATTTTTTGCGAAGGGCCTACCTGTAGATTTTGGCCTCTAGCTCAGCCGGCACCTAGGGAAACCTACCAAACCTGTGCATTTCTGAAAACTAGAGACCTAGGGGAATCCAAGGAGGGGTGACTTGCGGGGCTCGGACCAGGTTCTGTTACCCAGAATCCTTTGCAAACCTCAAAATTTGGCTAAAAAAACACATGTTCCTCACATTTCTGTGGTAGAAAGTTCTGGAATCTGAGAGGAGCCACAAATTTCCTTCCACCCAGCGTTCCCCCAAGTCTCCCTATAAAAATTATACCTCACTTGCGTGGGTAGGCCTAGCGCCGGCGACAGGAAACACCCCAAAGAGTAAACGTGGACACGTCCAAAATTTTGGAAGAAAACAGAGGTGTTTTTTGTGAAGTGCCTACCTGTAGATTTTGGCCTCTAGCTCAGCCGGCACCCAGGGAAACCTACCAAACCTGTGCATTTCTGAAAACTAGAGACCTAGGGGAATCCAAGATGGGGTGACTTGCGGGGCTCGGACCAGGTTCTGTTACCCAGAATCCTTTGCAAACCTCAACATTTGGCTAAAAAAACACATGTTCCTCACATTTCTGTGGCAGAATGTTCTGGAATCTGAGAGGAGCCACAAATTTCCTTCCACCAAGCGTTCCCCCAAGACTCCCGATAAAAATGATACCTCACTTGCGTGGGTAGGCCTAGCGCTGGCGACAGGAAACACCCCAAAGCGCAACGTGGACACATCCAAAATTTTGGAAGAAAACAGAGGTGTTTTTTGCGAAGTGCCTACCTGTAGATTTTGGCCTCTAGCTCAGCCGGCACCTTGGGAAACCTACCAAACCTGTGCATTTCTGAAAACTAGAGACCTAGGGGAATCCAAGGAGGGGTGACTTGCGGGGCTCGGACCAGGTTCTGTTACCCAGAATCCTTTGCAAACCTCAAAATGTGGCTAAAAAAACACATGTTCCTCAAATTTCTGTGGCAGAAAGTTCTGGAATCTGAGAGGAGCCACAAATTTCCTTGAACCCAGCGTTACCCCAAGTCTCCCGATAAAAATGATACCTCACTTGCGTGGGTAGGCCTAGCGCCGGCGACAGGAAACACCCCAAAGCGCAACGTGGACACGTCCAAAATTTTGGAAGAAAGCAGAGGTGTTTTTTGCGAAGTGCCTACCTGTAGATTTTGGCCTCTAGCTCAGCCGGCACCTGGGGAAACCTACCAAACCTGTGCATTTCTGAAAACTAGAGACCTAGGGGAATCCAAGATGGGGTGACTTGTGGGGCTCGGACCAGGTTATGTTACCCAGAATCCTTTGCAAACCTCAAAATTTGGCTAAAAAAACTAATGTTCCTGACATTTCTGTGGCAGAAAGTTCTGGAATCTGAGAGGAGCCACAAATTTCCTTCCACCCAGCGTTCCCCCAAGTCTCCCGATAAAAATGATACCTCACTTGCGTGGGTAGGCCTAGCGCCGGCGACAGGAAACACCCCAAAGCGCAACGTGGACACATCCAAAATTTTGGAAGAAAACAGAGGTGTTTTTTGCGAAGTGCCTACCTGTAGATTTTGGCCTCTAGCTCAGCCGGCACCTAGGGAAACCTACCAAACCTGAGCATTTCTGAAAACTAGAGACCTAGGGGAATGCAAGATGGGGTGACTTGCGGGGATCGGACCAGGTTCTGTTACCCAGAATCCTTTGCAAACCTCAAAATTTGGCTAAAAAAACACATGTTCCTCACATTTCTGTGGCAGAAAGTTCTGGAATCTGAGAGGAGCCACAAATTTCCTTCCACCCAGCGTTCCCCCAAGTCTCCCGATAAAAATGATACGTCACTTGCGTGGGTAGGCTTAGCGCCGGCGACAGGAAACAACACAAAGCGCAACGAGGACACATAAAAAATTTTGGAAGAAAACAGAGGTGTTTTTTGCGAAGTGCCTACCTGTAGATTTTGGCCTCTAGCTCAGCCGGCACCTAGGGAAACCTACCAAACCTGTGCATTTCTGAAAACTAGAGACCTAGGGGAATCTAATGAGGGGTGACTTGCGGGGCTCGGACCAGGTTCTGTTACCCAGAATCCTTTGCAAACCTCAAAATTTGGCTTAAAAAACACATGTTCCTCACATTTCTGTGGCAGAAAGTTCTGGAATCTGAGAGAAGCCACAAATTTCCTTCCACCCAGCGTTCCCCCAAGTCTCCCGATAAAAATGATACCTCACTTGCGTGGGTAGGCCTAGCGCTGGCGACAGGAAACACCCCAAAGCGCAACGTGGACACATCCAAAATTTTGGAAGAAAACAGAGGTATTTTTTGCGAAGGGCCTACCTGTAGATTGTGGCCTCTAGCTCAGCCGGCACCTGGGAAACCTACCAAACCTGTGCATTTCTGAAAACTAGAGACCTAGGGGAATCTAAGGAGGGGTGACTTGCGGGGCTCGGACCAGGTTCTGTTACCCAGAATCCTTTGCAAACCTCAAAATTTGGCTAAAAAAACACATGTTCCTCACATTTCTGTGGCAGAAAGTTCTGGAATCTGAGAGGAGCCACAAATTTCCTTCCACCCAGTGTTCCCCCAAGACTCCCGATAAAAATGATACCTCACTTGCGTGGGTAGGCCTAGCGCCAGCGACAGGAAACACCCCAAAGCGCAACGTGGACACGTCCAAAATTTTGGAAGAAAATAGAGGTGTTTTTTGCGAAGTGCCTACCTGTAGATTTTGGCCTCTAGCTCAGCCGGCACCTAGGGAAACCTACCAAACCTGTGCATTTCTGAAAACTAGAGACCTAGGGGAATCCAAGATGGGGTGACTTGCGGGACTCGGACCAGGTTCTGTTACCCAGAATCCTTTGCAAACCTCAAAATTTGGCTGAAAAAACACATGTTCCTGACATTTCTGTGGCAGAAAGTTCTGGAATCTGAGAGGAGCCACAAATTTCCTTCCACCCAGCGTTCCCCCAAGTCTCCCGATAAAAATGATACCTCACTTGCGTGGGTAGGCCTAGCGGCGGCGACAGGAAACACCCCAAAGCGCAACGTGGACACGTCCAAAATTTTGGAAGAAAACAGAGGTGTTTTTTGCGAAGTGCCTACCTGTAGATTTTGGCCTCTAGCTCAACCGGCACCTAGGGAAACCTACCATACCTGTGCATTTCTGAAAACTAGAGACCTAGGGGAATCCAAGATGGGGTGACTTGCGGGACTCGGACCAGGTTCTGTTACCCAGAATACTTTGCAAACCTCAAAATTTGGCTGAAAAAACACATGTTCCTGACATTTCTGTGGCAGAAAGTTCTGGAATCTGAGAGGAGCCACAAATTTCGTTCCACCCAGCGTTCCCCCAAGTCTCCCGATAAAAATGATACCTCACTTGCGTGGGTAGGCCTAGCGCCGGCGACAGGAAACACCCCAAAGCGCAACGTGGACCCATCCAAAATTTTGGAAGAAAACAGAAGTGTTTTTTGCGAAGTGCCTACCTGTAGATTGTGGCCTCTAGCTCAGCCGGCACCTGGGAAACCTACCAAACCTGTGCATTTCTGAAAACTAGAGACCTAGGGGAATCTAAGGAGGGGTGACTTGCGGGACTCGGACCAGGTTCTGTTACCCAGAATCCTTTGCAAACCTCAAAATTTGGCTAAAAAAACACATGTTCCTCACATTTCTGTGGCAGAAAGTTCTGGAATCTGAGAGGAGCCACAAATTTCCTTCCACCCAGCATTCCCCCAAGTCTCCCGATAAAAATGATACCTCACTTGCGTGGGTAGGCCTAGCGCCGGCGACAGGAAACACCCCAAAGCGCAACGTGGACACGTCCCAAATTTTGGAAAAAAGCAGAGGTGTTTTTTGCAAAGTGCCTACCTGAAGATTTTGGCCTCTAGCTCAGCCGGCACCTAGGGAAACCTACCAAACCTGTGCATTTCTGAAAACTAGAGACCTAGGGGAATCCAAGGAGGGGTGACTTGCGGGGCTCGGACCAGGTTCTGTTACCCAGAATCCTTTGCAAACCTCAACATTTGGTTAAAAAAACACATGTTCCTCACATTTCTGTGGCAGAAAGTTCTGGAATCTGAGAGGAGCCACAAATTTATTTCCACCCAGCGTTCCCCCAAGTCTCCCGATAAAAATGATACCTCACTTGCGTGGGTAGGCCTAGCGCCGGCGACAGGAAACACCCCAAAGCGCAACGTGGACACGTCCAAAATTTTGGAAGAAAACAGAGGTGTTTTTTGCGAAGTGCCTACCTGTAGATTTTGGCCTCTAGCTCAGCCGGCACCTAGGGAAACCTACCAAACCTGTGCATTTCTGAAAACTAGAGACCTAGGGGAATCCAAGATGGGGTGACTTGCGGGGCTCGGACCAGGTTCTGTTACCCAGAATCCTTTGCAAACCTCAAAATTTGGCTAAAAAAACACATGTTCCTCACATTTCTGTGGCAGAATGTTCTGGAATCTGAGAGGAGCCACAAATTTCCTTCCACCAAGCGTTCCCCCAAGACTCCCGATAAAAATGATACCTCACTTGCGTGGGTAGGCCTAGCGCTGGCGACAGGAAACACCCCAAAGCGCAACGTGGACACATCCAAAATTTTGGAAGAAAACAGAGGTGTTTTTTGCGAAGTGCCTACCTGTAGATTTTGGCCTCTAGCTCAGCCGGCACCTAGGGAAACCTACCAAACCTGTGCATTTCTGAAAACTAGAGACCTAGGGGAATCCAAGGAGGGGTGACTTGCGGCGCTCGGACCAGGTTCTGTTACCCAGAATCCTTTGCAAACCTCAAAATGTTGTTAAAAAAACACATGTTCCTCAAATTTCTGTGGCAGAAAGTTCTGGAATCTGAGAGGAGCCACAAATTTCCTTGAACCCAGCGTTACCCCAAGTCTCCCGATAAAAATGATACCTCACTTGCGTGGGTAGGCCTAGCGCCGGCGACAGGAAACACCCCAAAGCGCAACGTGGACACGTCCCAAATTTTGGAAGAAAGCAGAGGTGTTTTTTGCGAAGTGCCTACCTGTAGATTTTGGCCTCTAGCTCAGCCGGCACCTAGGGAAACCTACCAAACCTGAGCATTTCTGAAAACTAGAGACCTAGGGGAATGCAAGATGGGGTGACTTGCGGGGATCGGACCAGGTTCTGTTACCCAGAATCCTTTGCAAACCTCAAAATTTGGCTAAAAAAACACATGTTCCTCACATTTCTGTGGCAGAAAGTTCTGGAATCTGAGAGGAGCCACAAATTTCCTTCCACCCAGCGTTCCCCCAAGTCTCCCGATAAAAATGATACGTCACTTGCGTGGGTAGGCTTAGCGCCGGCGACAGGAAACAACACAAAGCGCAACGAGGACACATAAAATTTTTTGGAAGAAAACAGAGGTGTTTTTTGCGAAGTGCCTACCTGTAGATTTTGGCCTCTAGCTCAGCCGGCACCTAGGGAAACCTACCAAACCTGTGCATTTCTGAAAACTAGAGACCTAGGGGAATCTAATGAGGGGTGACTTGCGGGGCTCGGACCAGGTTCTGTTACCCAGAATCCTTTGCAAACCTCAAAATTTGGCTTAAAAAACACATGTTCCTCACATTTCTGTGGCAGAAAGTTCTGGAATCTGAGAGAAGCCACAAATTTCCTTCCACCCAGCGTTCCCCCAAGTCTCCCGATAAAAATGATACCTCACTTGCGTGGGTAGGCCTAGCGCTGGCGACAGGAAACACCCCAAAGCGCAACGTGGACACATCAAAAATTTTGGAAGAAAACAGAGGTATTTTTTGCGAAGGGCCTACCTGTAGATTTTGGCCTCTAGCTCAGCCGGCACCTAGGGAAACCTACCAAACCTGTGCATTTCTGAAAACTAGAGACCTAGGGGAATCCAAGGAGGGGTGACTTGCGGGGCTCGGACCAGGTTCTGTTACCCAGAATCCTTTGCAAACCTCAAAATTTGGCTAAAAAAACACATGTTCCTCACATTTCTGTGGTAGAAAGTTCTGGAATCTGAGAGGAGCCACAAATTTCCTTCCACCCAGCGTTCCCCCAAGTCTCCCTATAAAAATTATACCTCACTTGCGTGGGTAGGCCTAGCGCCGGCGACAGGAAACACCCCAAAGAGTAAACGTGGACACGTCCAAAATTTTGGAAGAAAACAGAGGTGTTTTTTGTGAAGTGCCTACCTGTAGATTTTGGCCTCTAGCTCAGCCGGCACCCAGGGAAACCTACCAAACCTGTGCATTTCTGAAAACTAGAGACCTAGGGGAATCCAAGATGGGGTGACTTGCGGGGCTCGGACCAGGTTCTGTTACCCAGAATCCTTTGCAAACCTCAACATTTGGCTAAAAAAACACATGTTCCTCACATTTCTGTGGCAGAATGTTCTGGAATCTGAGAGGAGCCACAAATTTCCTTCCACCAAGCGTTCCCCCAAGACTCCCGATAAAAATGATACCTCACTTGCGTGGGTAGGCCTAGCGCTGGCGACAGGAAACACCCCAAAGCGCAACGTGGACACATCCAAAATTTTGGAAGAAAACAGAGGTGTTTTTTGCGAAGTGCCTACCTGTAGATTTTGGCCTCTAGCTCAGCCGGCACCTTGGGAAACCTACCAAACCTGTGCATTTCTGAAAACTAGAGACCTAGGGGAATCCAAGGAGGGGTGACTTGCGGGGCTCGGACCAGGTTCTGTTACCCAGAATCCTTTGCAAACCTCAAAATGTGGCTAAAAAAACACATGTTCCTCAAATTTCTGTGGCAGAAAGTTCTGGAATCTGAGAGGAGCCACAAATTTCCTTGAACCCAGCGTTACCCCAAGTCTCCCGATAAAAATGATACCTCACTTGCGTGGGTAGGCCTAGCGCCGGCGACAGGAAACACCCCAAAGCGCAACGTGGACACGTCCAAAATTTTGGAAGAAAGCAGAGGTGTTTTTTGCGAAGTGCCTACCTGTAGATTTTGGCCTCTAGCTCAGCCGGCACCTGGGGAAACCTACCAAACCTGTGCATTTCTGAAAACTAGAGACCTAGGGGAATCCAAGATGGGGTGACTTGTGGGGCTCGGACCAGGTTATGTTACCCAGAATCCTTTGCAAACCTCAAAATTTGGCTAAAAAAACTAATGTTCCTGACATTTCTGTGGCAGAAAGTTCTGGAATCTGAGAGGAGCCACAAATTTCCTTCCACCCAGCGTTCCCCCAAGTCTCCCGATAAAAATGATACCTCACTTGCGTGGGTAGGCCTAGCGCCGGCGACAGGAAACACCCCAAAGCGCAACGTGGACACATCCAAAATTTTGGAAGAAAACAGAGGTGTTTTTTGCGAAGTGCCTACCTGTAGATTTTGGCCTCTAGCTCAGCCGGCACCTAGGGAAACCTACCAAACCTGAGCATTTCTGAAAACTAGAGACCTAGGGGAATGCAAGATGGGGTGACTTGCGGGGATCGGACCAGGTTCTGTTACCCAGAATCCTTTGCAAACCTCAAAATTTGGCTAAAAAAACACATGTTCCTCACATTTCTGTGGCAGAAAGTTCTGGAATCTGAGAGGAGCCACAAATTTCCTTCCACCCAGCGTTCCCCCAAGTCTCCCGATAAAAATGATACGTCACTTGCGTGGGTAGGCTTAGCGCCGGCGACAGGAAACAACACAAAGCGCAACGAGGACACATAAAAAATTTTGGAAGAAAACAGAGGTGTTTTTTGCGAAGTGCCTACCTGTAGATTTTGGCCTCTAGCTCAGCCGGCACCTAGGGAAACCTACCAAACCTGTGCATTTCTGAAAACTAGAGACCTAGGGGAATCTAATGAGGGGTGACTTGCGGGGCTCGGACCAGGTTCTGTTACCCAGAATCCTTTGCAAACCTCAAAATTTGGCTTAAAAAACACATGTTCCTCACATTTCTGTGGCAGAAAGTTCTGGAATCTGAGAGAAGCCACAAATTTCCTTCCACCCAGCGTTCCCCCAAGTCTCCCGATAAAAATGATACCTCACTTGCGTGGGTAGGCCTAGCGCTGGCGACAGGAAACACCCCAAAGCGCAACGTGGACACATCAAAAATTTTGGAAGAAAACAGAGGTATTTTTTGCGAAGGGCCTACCTGTAGATTTTGGCCTCTAGCTCAGCCGGCACCTAGGGAAACCTACCAAACCTGTGCATTTCTGAAAACTAGAGACCTAGGGGAATCCAAGGAGGGGTGACTTGCGGGGCTCGGACCAGGTTCTGTTACCCAGAATCCTTTGCAAACCTCAAAATTTGGCTAAAAAAACACATGTTCCTCACATTTCTGTGGTAGAAAGTTCTGGAATCTGAGAGGAGCCACAAATTTCCTTCCACCCAGCGTTCCCCCAAGTCTCCCTATAAAAATTATACCTCACTTGCGTGGGTAGGCCTAGCGCCGGCGACAGGAAACACCCCAAAGTGTAAACGTGGACACGTCCAAAATTTTGGAAGAAAACAGAGGTGTTTTTTGTGAAGTGCCTACCTGTAGATTTTGGCCTCTAGCTCAGCCGGCACCCAGGGAAACCTACCAAACCTGTGCATTTCTGAAAACTAGAGACCTAGGGGAATCCAAGATGGGGTGACTTGCGGGGCTCGGACCAGGTTCTGTTACCCAGAATCCTTTGCAAACCTCAACATTTGGCTAAAAAAACACATGTTCCTCACATTTCTGTGGCAGAAAGTTCTGGAATCTGAGAGGAGCCACAAATTTCTTTCCACCCAGCGTTCCCCCAAGTCTCCCGATAAAAATGATACCTCACTTGCGTGGGTAGGCCTAGCGCCGGCGACAGGAAACACCCCAAAGCGCAACGTGGACACGTCCAAAATTTTGGAAGAAAACAGAGGTGTTTTTTGCGAAGTGCCTACCTGTAGATTTTGGCCTCTAGCTCAGCCGGCACCTAGGGAAACCTACCAAACCTGTGCATTTCTGAAAACTAGAGACCTAGGGGAATCCAAGATGGGGTGACTTGCGGGGCTCGGACCAGGTTCTGTTACCCAGAATCCTTTGCAAACCTCAAAATTTGGCTAAAAAAACACATGTTCCTCACATTTCTGTGGCAGAAAGTTCTGGAATCTGAGAGGAGCCACAAATTTCCCTCCACCCAGCGTTCCCCCAAGTCTCCCGATAAAAATGATACCTCACTTGCGTGGGTAGGCCTAGCGCCGGCGACAGGAAACACCCCAAAGCGCAACGTGGACACATCCAAAATTTTGGAAGAAAACAGAGGTGTTTTTTGCGAAGTGCCTACCTGTAGATTTTGGCCTCTAGCTCAGCCGGCACCTAGGGAAACCTACCAAACCTGTGCATTTCTGAAAACTAGAGACCTAGGGAAATCTAAGGAGGGGTGACTTGCGGGGCTCGGACCAGGTTCTGTTACCCAGAATCCTTTACAAACCTCAAAATTTGGCTTAAAAAACACATGTTCCTCACATTTCTGTGGCAGAAAGTTCTGGAATCTGAGAGGAGCCACAAATTTCCTTCCACCCAGCGTTCCCCCAAGTCTCCCGATAAAAATGATACCTCACTTGCGTGGGTAGGCCTAGCGCCGGCGACAGGAAACACCCCAAAGCGCAACGTGGACACATCCAAAATTTTGGAAGAAAACAGAGGTGTTTTTTGCGAAGTGCCTACCTGTAGATTGTGGCCTCTAGCTCAGCCGGCACCTAGGGAAACCTACCAAACCTGTGCATTTCTGAAAACTAGAGACCTAGGGGAATCCAAGATGGGGTGACCTGCGGGGCTTGGACCAGGTTCTGTTACCCAGAATCCTTTGCAAACCTCAAAATTTGGCTAAAAAAACACATGTTCCTGACATTTCAGTGGCAGAAAGTTCTGGAATCTGAGAGGAGCCACAAATTTCCTTCCACCCAGCGTTCCCCCAAGTCTCCCGATAAAAATTATACCTCACTTGCGTGGGTAGGCCAAGCGCCCGCGACAGGAAACACCCCAAAGCGCAACGTGGACACGTCCAAAATTTTGGAAGAAAACAGAGGTGTTTTTTGCGAAGTGCCTACCTGTAGATTTTGGCCTCTAGCTCAGCCGGCACCTAGGGAAACCTACCAAACCTGTGCATTTCTGAAAACTAGAGACCTAGGGGAATCCAAGATGGGGTGACTTGCGGGGCTCGGACCAGGTTCTGTTCCCAGAATCCTTTGCAAACCTCAAAATTTGGATAAAAAAACACATGTTCCTGATATTTCTGTGGAAGAAAGTTCTGGAATCTGAGAGGAGCCACAAATTTCCTTCCACCCAGCGTTCCCCCAAGTCTCCCGATAAAAATGATACCTCACTTGCGTGGGTAGGCCTAGCGCCGGCGACAGGAAACACCCCAAAGCGCAACGTGGACACATCCAAAATTTTGGAAGAAAACAGAGGTTTTTTTGCGAAGTGCCTACCTGTAGATTTTGGCCTCTAGCTCAGCTGGCACCCAGGGAAACCTACCAAACCTGTGCATTTCTGAAAACTAGAGACCTAGGGGAATCCAAGATGGGGTGATTTGCGGGGCTCGGACCAGGTTCTGTTATCCAGAATCCTTTGCAAACCTCAAAATGTGGCTAATAAAACACATGTTCCTCACATTTCTGTGGCAGAAAGTTCTGGAATCTGAGAGGAGCCACAAATTTCCTTCCACCCAGCGTTCCCCCAACTCTCCCGATAAAAATGATACCTCACTTGCGTGGGTAGGCCTAGCGCCGGCGACAGGAAACACCCCAAAGCTCAACGTGGACACATCCAAAATTTTTGAAGACAACAGAGGTGTTTTTTGCGAAGTGCCTACCTGTAGATTTTGGCCTCTAGCTCAGCCGGCACCTAGGGAAACCTACCAAACCTGTGCATTTCTGAAAACTAGAGACCTAGGGAAATCTAAGGAGGGGTGACTTGCGGGGCTCGGACCAGGTTCAGTTACCCAGAATCCTTTACAAACCTCAAAATTTGGCTTAAAAAACACATGTTCCTCACATTTCTGTGGCAGAAAGTTCTGGAATCTGAGAGGAGCCACAAATTTCCTTCCACCCAGCGTTCCCCCAAGTCTCCCTATAAAAATGATACCTCACTTGCGTGGGTAGGCCTAGCGCCGGCGACAGGAAACACCCCAAAGCGCAACGTGGACACATCCAAAATTTTGGAAGAAAACAGAGGTGTTTTTTGCGAAGTGCCTACCTGTAGATTTTGGCCTCTAGCTCAGCCGGCACCTAGGGAAACCTACCAAACCTGTGCATTTCTGAAAACTAGAGACCTAGGGGAATCCAAAGAGGGGTGACTTGCGGGGCTCGGACCAGGTTCTGTTACCCAGAATCCTTTGCAAACCTCAAAATTTGGCTAAAAAAACACATGTTCCTCACATTTCTGTGGTAGAAAGTTCTGGAATCTGAGAGGAGCCACAAATTTCCTTCCACCCAGCGTTCCCCCAAGTCTCCCGATAAAAATTATACCTCACTTGCGTGGGTAGGCCTAGCGCCGGCGACAGGAAACACCCCAAAGAGTAAACGTGGACACGTCCAAAATTTTGGAAGAAAACAGAGGTGTTTTTTGTGAAGTGCCTACCTGTAGATTTTGGCCTCTAGCTCAGCCGGCACCCAGGGAAACCTACCAAACCTGTGCATTTCTGAAAACTAGAGACCTAGGGGAATCCAAGATGGGGTGACTTGCGGGGCTCGGACCAGGTTCTGTTACCCAGAATCCTTTGCAAACCTCAACATTTGGCTAAAAAAACACATGTTCCTCACATTTCTGTGGCAGAAAGTTCTGGAATCTGAGAGGAGCCACAAATTTCCTTCCACCCAGCGTTCCCCCAAGTCTCCCGATAAAAATGATACCTCACTTGCGTGGGTAGGCCTAGCGCCGGCGACAGGAAACACCCCAAAGCGCAACGTGGACACATCCAAAATTTTGGAAGAAAACAGAGGTGTTTTTTGCGAAGTGCCTACCTGTAGATTGTGGCTTCTAGCTCAGCCGGCACCTAGGGAAACCTACCAAACCTGTGCATTTCTGAAAACTAGAGACCTAGGGGAATCTAAGGAGGGGTGACTTGCGGGGCTCGGACCAGGTTCTGTTACCCAGAATCCTTTACAAACCTCAAAATTTGGCTAAAAAAACACATCTTCCTCAAATTTCTGTGGCAGAAAGTTCTGGAATCTGAGAGGAGCCACAAATTTCCTATCACCAAGCGTTCCCCCAAGTCTCCCGATAAAAATGATACCTCACTTGCGTGGGTAGGCCTAGCGCTGGCGACAGGAAACACCCCAAAGCGCAACGTGGACACATCCAAAATTTTGGAAGAAAACAGAGGTGTTTTTTGCGAAGTGCCTACCTGTAGATTTTGGCCTCAAGCTCAGCCGGCACCTAGGGAAACCTACCAAACCTGTGAATTTCTGAAAACTAGAGACCTAGGGGAATCCAAGGAGGGGTGACTTGCGGGGCTCGGACCAGGTTCTGTTACCCAGAATCCTTTGCAAACCTCAAAATTTGGCTAAAAAAACACATGTTCCTCACATTTCTGTGGTAGAAAGTTCTGGAATCTGAGAGGAGCCACAAATTTCCTTCCACCCAGCGTTCCCCCAAGTCACCCTATAAAAATTATACCTCACTTGCGTGGGTAGGCCTAGCGCCGGCGACAGGAAACACCCCAAAGAGTAAACGTGGACACGTCCAAAATTTTGGAAGAAAACAGAGGTGTTTTTTGTGAAGTGCCTACCTGTAGATTTTGGCCTCTAGCTCAGCCGGCACCCAGGGAAACCTACCAAACCTGTGCATTTCTGAAAACTAGAGACCTAGGGGAATCCAAGATGGGGTGACTTGCGGGGCTCGGACCAGGTTCTGTTACCCAGAATCCTTTGCAAACCTCAACATTTGGCTAAAAAAACACATGTTCCTCACATTTCTGTGGCAGAAAGTTCTGGAATCTGAGAGGAGCCACAAATTTCTTTCCACCCAGCGTTCCCCCAAGTCTCCCGATAAAAATGATACCTCACTTGCGTGGGTAGGCCTAGCGCCGGCGACAGGAAACACCCCAAAGCGCAACGTGGACACGTCCAAAATTTTGGAAGAAAACAGAGGTGTTTTTTGCGAAGTGCCTACCTGTAGATTTTGGCCTCTAGCTCAGCCGGCACCTAGGGAAACCTACCAAACCTGTGCATTTCTGAAAACTAGAGACCTAGGGGAATCCAAGATGGGGTGACTTGCGGGGCTCGGACCAGGTTCTGTTACCCAGAATCCTTTGCAAACCTCAAAATTTGGCTAAAAAAACACATGTTCCTCACATTTCTGTGGCAGAATGTTCTGGAATCTGAGAGGAGCCACAAATTTCCTTCCACCAAGCGTTCCCCCAAGACTCCCGATAAAAATGATACCTCACTTGCGTGGGTAGGCCTAGCGCTGGCGACAGGAAACACCCCAAAGCGCAACGTGGACACATCCAAAATTTTGGAAGAAAACAGAGGTGTTTTTTGCGAAGTGCCTACCTGTAGATTTTGGCCTCTAGCTCAGCCGGCACCTAGGGAAACCTACCAAACCTGTGCATTTCTGAAAACTAGAGACCTAGGGGAATCCAAGGAGGGGTGACTTGCGGGGCTCGGACCAGGTTCTGTTACCCAGAATCCTTTGCAAACCTCAAAATGTGGCTAAAAAAACACATGTTCCTCAAATTTCTGTGGCAGAAAGTTCTGGAATCTGAGAGGAGCCACAAATTTCCTTCAACCCAGCGTTACCCCAAGTCTCCCGATAAAAATGATACCTCACTTGCGTGGGTAGGCCTAGCGCCGGCGACAGGAAACACCCCAAAGCGCAACGTGGACACGTCCAAAATTTTGGAAGAAAGCAGAGGTGTTTTTTGCGAAGTGCCTACCTGTAGATTTTGGCCTCTAGCTCAGCCGGCACCTGGGGAAACCTACCAAACCTGTGCATTTCTGAAAACTAGAGACCTAGGGGAATCCAAGATGGGGTGACTTGCGGGGCTCGGACCAGGTTATGTTACCCAGAATCCTTTGCAAACCTCAAAATTTGGCTAAAAAAACAAATGTTCCTGACATTTCTGTGGCAGAAAGTTCTGGAATCTGAGAGGAGCCACAAATTTCCTTCCACCCAGCGTTCCCCCAAGTCTCCCGATAAAAATGATACCTCACTTGCGTGGGTAGGCCTAGCGCCGGCGACAGGAAACACCCCAAAGCGCAACGTGGACACATCCAAAATTTTGGAAGAAAACAGAGGTGTTTTTTGCGAAGTGCCTACCTGTAGATTTTGGCCTCTAGCTCAGCCGGCACCTAGGGAAACCTACCAAACCTGTGCATTTCTGAAAACTAGAGACCTAGGGGAATGCAAGATGGGGTGACTTGCGGGGATCGGACCAGGTTCTGTTACCCAGAATCCTTTGCAAACCTCAAAATTTGGCTAAAAAAACACATGTTCCTGACATTTCTGTGGCAGAAAGTTCTGGAATCTGAGAGGAGCCACAAATTTCCTTCCTCCCAGCGTTCCCCCAAGTCTCCCGATAAAAATGATACGTCACTTGCGTGGGTAGGCTTAGCGCCGGCGACAGGAAACAACACAAAGCGCAACGAGGACACATAAAAATTTTTGGAAGAAAACAGAGGTGTTTTTTGCGAAGTGCCTACCTGTAGATTTTGGCCTCTAGCTCAGCCGGCACCTAGGGAAACCTACCAAACCTGTGCATTTCTGAAAACTATAGACCTAGGGGAATCTAATGAGGGGTGACTTGCGGGGCTCGGACCAGGTTCTGTTACCCAGAATCCTTTGCAAACCTCAAAATTTGGCTTAAAAAACACATGTTCCTCACATTTCTGTGGCAGAAAGTTCTGGAATCTGAGAGAAGCCACAAATTTCCTTCCACCCAGCGTTCCCCCAAGTCTCCCGATAAAAATGATACCTCACTTGCGTGGGTAGGCCTAGCGCTGGCGACAGGAAACACCCCAAAGCGCAACGTGGACACATCCAAAATTTTGGAAGAAAACAGAGGTATTTTTTGCGAAGGGCCTACCTGTAGATTTTGGCCTCTAGCTCAGCCGGCACCTAGGGAAACCTACCAAACCTGTGCATTTCTGAAAACTAGAGACCTAGGGGAATCCAAGGAGGGGTGACTTGCGGGGCTCGGACCAGGTTCTGTTACCCAGAATCCTTTGCAAACCTCAAAATTTGGCTAAAAAAACACATGTTCCTCACATTTCTGTGGTAGAAAGTTCTGGAATCTGAGAGGAGCCACAAATTTCCTTCCACCCAGCGTTCCCCCAAGTCTCCCTATAAAAATTATACCTCACTTGCGTGGGTAGGCCTAGCGCCGGCGACAGGAAACACCCCAAAGAGTAAACGTGGACACGTCCAAAATTTTGGAAGAAAACAGAGGTGTTTTTTGTGAAGTGCCTACCTGTAGATTTTGGCCTCTAGCTCAGCCGGCACCCAGGGAAACCTACCAAACCTGTGCATTTCTGAAAACTAGAGACTAGGGGAATCCAAGATGGGGTGACTTGCGGGGCTCGGACCAGGTTCTGTTACCCAGAATCCTTTGCAAACCTCAAAATTTGGCTAAAAAAACACATGTTCCTCACATTTCTGTGGCAGAATGTTCTGGAATCTGAGAGGAGCCACAAATTTCCTTCCACCAAGCGTTCCCCCAAGACTCCCGATAAAAATGATACCTCACTTGCGTGGGTAGGCCTAGCGCCGGCGACAGGAAACACCCCAAAGAGTAAACGTGGACACGTCCAAAATTTTGGAAGAAAACAGAGGTGTTTTTTGTGAAGTGCCTACCTGTAGATTTTGGCCTCTAGCTCAGCCGGCACCCAGGGAAACCTACCAAACCTGTGCATTTCTGAAAACTAGAGACTAGGGGAATCCAAGATGGGGTGACTTGCGGGGCTCGGACCAGGTTCTGTTACCCAGAATCCTTTGCAAACCTCAACATTTGGCTAAAAAAACACATGTTCCTCACATTTCTGTGGCAGAAAGTTCTGGAATCTGAGAGGAGCCACAAATTTCTTTCCACCCAGCGTTCCCCCAAGTCTCCCGATAAAAATGATACCTCACTTGCGTGGGTAGGCCTAGCGCCGGCGACAGGAAACACCCCAAAGCGCAACGTGGACACGTCCAAAATTTTGGAAGAAAACAGAGGTGTTTTTTGCAAAGTGCCTACCTGTAGATTTTGGCCTCTAGCTCAGCCGGCACCTAGGGAAACCTACCAAACCTGTGCATTTCTGAAAACTAGAGACCTAGGGGAATCCAAGGAGGGGTGACTTGCGGGGCTCGGACCAGGTTCTGTTACCCAGAATCCTTTGCAAACCTCAAAATGTGGCTAAAAAAACACATGTTCCTCAAATTTCTGTGGCAGAAAGTTCTGGAATCTGAGAGGAGCCACAAATTTCCTTCAACCCAGCGTTACCCCAAGTCTCCCGATAAAAATGATACCTCACTTGCGTGGGTAGGCCTAGCGCCGGCGACAGGAAACACCCCAAAGCGCAACGTGGACACGTCCAAAATTTTGGAAGAAAGCAGAGGTGTTTTTTGCGAAGTGCCTACCTGTAGATTTTGGCCTCTAGCTCAGCCGGCACCTGGGGAAACCTACCAAACCTGTGCATTTCTGAAAACTAGAGACGTAGGGGAATCCAAGATGGGGTGACTTGCGGGGCTCGGACCAGGTTATGTTACCCAGAATCCTTTGCAAACCTCAAAATTTGGCTAAAAAAACAAATGTTCCTGACATTTCTGTGGCAGAAAGTTCTGGAATCTGAGAGGAGCCACAAATTTCCTTCCACCCAGCGTTCCCCCAAGTCTCCCGATAAAAATGATACCTCACTTGCGTGGGTAGGCCTAGCGCCGGCGACAGGAAACACCCCAAAGCGCAACGTGGACACATCCAAAATTTTGGAAGAAAACAGAGGTGTTTTTTGCGAAGTGCCTACCTGTAGATTTTGGCCTCTAGCTCAGCCGGCACCTAGGGAAACCTACCAAACCTGTGCATTTCTGAAAACTAGAGACCTAGGGGAATCCAAGATGGGGTGACTTGCGGGGCTCGGACCAGGTTCTGTTACCCAGAATCCTTTGCAAACCTCAACATTTGGCTAAAAAAACACATGTTCCTCACATTTCTGTGGCAGAAAGTTCTGGAATCTGAGAGGAGCCACAAATTTCTTTCCACCCAGCGTTCCCCCAAGTCTCCCGATAAAAATGATACCTCACTTGCGTGGGTAGGCCTAGCGCCGGCGACAGGAAACACCCCAAAGCGCAACGTGGACACGTCCAAAATTTTGGAAGAAAACAGAGGTGTTTTTTGCGAAGTGCCTACCTGTAGATTTTGGCCTCTAGCTCAGCCGGCACCTAGGGAAACCTACCAAACCTGTGCATTTCTGAAAACTAGAGACCTAGGGGAATCCAAGATGGGGTGACTTGCGGGGCTCGGACCAGGTTCTGTTACCCAGAATCCTTTGCAAACCTCAAAATTTGGCTAAAAAAACACATGTTCCTCACATTTCTGTGGCAGAATGTTCTGGAATCTGAGAGGAGCCACAAATTTCCTTCCACCAAGCGTTCCCCCAAGACTCCCGATAAAAATGATACCTCACTTGCGTGGGTAGGCCTAGCGCTGGCGACAGGAAACACCCCAAAGCGCAACGTGGACACATCCAAAATTTTGGAAGAAAACAGAGGTGTTTTTTGCGAAGTGCCTACCTGTAGATTTTGGCCTCTAGCTCAGCCGGCACCTAGGGAAACCTACCAAACCTGTGCATTTCTGAAAACTAGAGACCTAGGGGAATCCAAGGAGGGGTGACTTGCGGGGCTCGGACCAGGTTCTGTTACCCAGAATCCTTTGCAAACCTCAAAATGTGGCTAAAAAAACACATGTTCCTCAAATTTCTGTGGCAGAAAGTTCTGGAATCTGAGAGGAGCCACAAATTTCCTTCAACCCAGCGTTACCCCAAGTCTCCCGATAAAA